>NW_006791954.1:3073278-3081660 GCF_000442215.2 Lipotes vexillifer | reverse complement strand
AAAAACAAAGAAAAAAAAAAAAAAAAAAAAAAGAAAAAAAAAAAAATGAGTGACTGCTGCTTCTTTACCATTTGCAGTTTTAGGCTTGATGTAGTCTGCCCTCTCCATAGATAAATAACAGTTATTGAGATACCCACTCATAAAATTGCCTCCACTTTCTGACAGCACCCAACTTAGAATGAATCCTTTCTTCTTAAATCCTCCTACAAATCATTCAGCCAAATCCAAAATCACATGATTGTTTCTGTCTTAGACTCTTACTGAGATATCCCATGGTTTCTTTTGATGTGAGTTTTCCCCTTGCTACAGTGAGTAACAAGCCCAACTTCTTCAGTGATAAGAGTGGTATAACAATTGGCTTTTACAATTTTTCTCTTTCAAAGGTGCATAAATATTGTTCTAAAGTCTTTCACGGTCTCATTTTGTCGAGGGGGAGGAGTCAGACTAGAATGTTTCTTCTCCCTTTGTAGGGTAACACATTTTAAAATTTTATTTTCTTCCTGATTGCTTGTTAAATTATTTCTTTGTACGTAAAAATTAAAAAATTTCACCAGGTGTTCACATTTTTTTGTTGTTTTGTTTTGTTTTGTTTTTTTGTGGTACGCGGGCCTCTCACTGTTGTGGCCTCTCCCATTGCGGAGCACAGGCTCCGGACGCGCAGGCTCAGCGGCCATGGCTCACGGGCCCAGCCGCTCTGCGGCATGTGGGATCTTCCTGGACTGGGGCACAAACCCACGTCCCCTGCATCGGCAGGCGGACTCCCAACCACTGCGCCACCAGGGAAGCCCCAGGTGTTCACTTTTCATTAACTTTTAATAATTGGTGAACCCTATTGATGTTCATATTCAGAGCTTTTTTCAGTGTAGCAGTATTTTCTTCTATTGCGTCTTCATCATGGTTTCTGTTCTGATCTCTTCTTCAGGAACATCATTTAATAATAGATTTAGGTCTAGTGTCTATCCCTCAAATGTACCTTAGATTGCTTTTATCACTTTGTCCTTTGGATATTTTGGAAACTTAAATCTTACTATCTATGTCATTCATTTAATTTCCTCTAATATAAATACATTTATTTACTGCTGTTGCTCCTAATTTGAATTTTTCTGTACATTTCTTTCTTTACACTCTACTTAGTTTTCCAAATGTCTTATTTATTCTTTTTTTAAACATCTTTAGTCTTATTTATTCTTTAGTAGAATTCATAATTTATTTAGTTTCTTTGAGAGTGCAATCAGCCATCTAATGTTTTTCCTTTTGGAGAAATCCTTTTTCAGAAGTATGTGCTTCCTCTACCTTTGCATATTTTGTTACTTCTTTTTAAGATACAGAATCTTGTCAATGGTTCTATTTCTATTTTATTAAAGATTTTTTCTTTTATAACTGATATTCTACTGCACCACTAATCTTATTTTGCTTTAACAAGTTTGCTCTTTTTTATTTTTAAAGAAAGAATGAGATCTCTTTCAAAAGGTAGGTCAAATGGTGACAGTTTTATGTGTTGTATATGGAAGTGCCATTAAACAAATGACCTGTTTGGAACTGATACAGCATCTGTCTTTATTCCTGTTGCTACCATTCCGGATAAAGAACAAAGCACATCAAAAATTCTGGAGATAATTTTATTTTTATTTTGAAATCAAAGCCAGAGAGGCAACCAGTCATATTTTCCCATTGTTGAATCCTTACGGTAGTATACTGTTAACCTTCCTGTGCTCTGAGTTGTGTTGACATTATAGATAAATCCATTTGCCTTTAATTTGAAATATTGAAATATTTTAATAAAAACAAAAGTATAATTGTCATTTATTCTAATACTATAAATTGTTAAGCTCTATAGCAGACCTAGTTCCTGGGTAATTGCTGATGTGGCAATGATAGTAAACCTTGTGTTTTCTTTGTAGTCAGTGCCTAGCTTGTTGCCTGGCACTGAGTAGAAAATAAATATTTGAAAAAGTGAATGAACAAATGATAGATAGAAAGAAATGTCTGTTATTTCATGAAATAGTCTGGTAGGTTAATTCTGTGATATTTTATATTTCATATTCTTTTCTTAAGGCTACTGATGCCCGGAGAGCTTTTCCTTGCTGGGATGAGCCTGCCATCAAAGCAACTTTTGATATCTCATTGGTTGTTCCTAAAGACAGAGTAGCTTTATCAAACATGGTACGTTTGTGTTTGTATGTTCATATTTTGAATAAGCGTTTAGCAGATTTAGTTTGCTGATTAGATGGGATAGCATGAAACCACCCAGCACAGTGCTTGACACATAATTGGAATACAAATGTTAGTTTTCTTAATTTCTGAAAAGTCTTCTTTTTCTTTAGTGCCTTATTTGGGGAGTTTCCCCCCTCCTGGAAGAAATTCTTTATAAACTATATTAACAAGATCATCTAATTCCTTCAGTTTGGAAATCCAAATAAGAAATGAGTTTAATAAATATTACCTGAAAGAAAAAAATCTGATATTCTTATTAAATGCCAAAAGATATAACCACGTAATGAAGTGTATTTAGGTTTTTGGCTGATTGTATTCTTGGAATATGCTCCCTTCACTGACGTCGTTGATCCTCATTCATAATAGAGTAAGCATTCACTACTTGAAGTGTATTGTCTGAGACTGCCTTACTTAAGACATAGAGTAGCTTGTAGCTTATAATAGGAGTCTAGGGAACTTGGAAATGCCTGCTGCACCTGAAAATAACTCCTTTATTGGTGGAGAGAATTCCGTAGATTCTCTTCTCAAATATTCTCAGAGAGGAAGCTAATATATTACACTGAAATGTTCATTTACAATTTAGTATGAATGAATTTATCGGATCAATTCTTGAATAAGTCTTACTTGGAAAAAAGAATAGAGAGACCTTGAGGAAACTGAGAGCCTGAATAGGAAAAAAAGGGAGAACACCAAAGGGAAATTAGGGGACTCCAAAGGTAAAGGGGAGATTTTGTGACTAATTTGTTTAGAGCCAGCCTTTGTACAGAGAATGCTCTAAATCTAGAAATCTGTACCCTTTGAAATGTCTGATTCCACAATTACATTTTATTTTCATTAATATTTGTTGTCTCCTATCCTTCATTCACTTGAAAAGTATTGAGGTCTTAAAACATCCCAGTATCTGACATATTAATAGGTATTCAAGAAAAGTTGCCTTCTTTTTTCTTACAAATCCTTGGAAGTTTTAACACTTTAAGCTCCAGTTTCTTAGTGTGAATGCTTTATCAGGTGAGTTTCCATCTTAATAAGAAAGATCTTGACAGCATAATAGCACTGGATGAATTAGGATAGAGAAGTAAGCAGTGCTGGAAAGGGGGAAGAAAAGGCCCCAAAGCCTAGAGTTTTTGGCTAGTGTTTGCTCTAAGGTATTTAATGTAAATCTGTTAAATTTTCCTTTTTTTTTTTTTTTTTTTTTTTTTTTTTTGTCAGTGTTTTGGATTAAGCCATTTATATCTGATTGTTTTAATAAATTTTTTAATTTTTTTTTTTTTTTTTTTTTTTTTTTTTTTTTTTAAAGAATGTAATTGATCGGAAACCATATCCTGATGATGAAAATGTAGTGGAAGTGAAGTTTGCTCGCACACCTGTCATGTCTACGTATCTGGTGGCATTTGTTGTGGGTGAATATGACTTTGTAGAAACAAGGTCAAAAGATGGTGTGTGTGTCCGTGTTTACACCCCTGTTGGCAAAGCAGAGCAAGGAAAATTTGCGTTAGAGGTAAATGTACTTGAAGAGGATTGTTCCAACAGTCCATAACTCCAGGTTGGGGAATTTACATTTCTGATCAATTATTAGTACAATTATTTATAATTTAATCTGAAATTTCATGTACTACTTTGGTTTTACTTTTAATAGAATCTGGGAACTAGCAACTTTGGTGTTTTATTAACATTTTACAAGATAATGATTAAGAAAATATTAGAGTAGAATTTATTAACCCAGAGAGTGGGTGGGAAGATATGTAATTATACTTTTCATTCTGAATTATAAATGGATTAAAGTTTGGCTGACATACAAAGCTTAGGGCTAAAGCACTCTTTGGAGGTGGGGCTCCCCAGGGTTGGTTTCTAGTAACTTGAGATATTTGGCTTGCAACAGGATTCCTTTGTGGATTTCTGTATGAATGACAGTAAGATTTATCAGATGGTTCTTTTGTCTATACTTTTATAGGTTGCTGCTAAAACTCTGCCTTTTTATAAGGACTACTTCAATGTTCCTTATCCTCTACCTAAAATTGATCTCATTGCTATTGCAGACTTTGCAGCTGGTAAAGTAAATTTCATTTTATTGATGAATTGTAATAACTTTTTTTGAATTTTATGATTTTTCAAGAAGAAGTATATATAAATATCAATAAATGTTTATATTTGCTTTATGAAGGTGCCATGGAGAACTGGGGCCTTGTTACTTATAGGTATGTTAATGATGTATTACCCTGCCTTATCTTTTTAAATCACTGATTTCATGAGAGCTTCACTCCTAAGTACAGTTCAGTAGCTTCTGCTTTATGATCTGTCATAAATTTTCCTACCTCCCCCCACTTCCTTGAACATTTCAAGAATGCAGATGAACACCCTCTGGAGTATAAGATTTTAAAGTGAGCATCTGGCATTAGTAGCATTTGTAGATGTATTTTTGGCTGAGTTTCTCATTTCAGTGCCTTCTCTTCCTTCTAGTAGTTACATAGTTATGTATCCAGCTTGAAGAACTTTCCCTGATTTAATATCTTCTGGCCAAATTTTTACATGTCTGTCACCACAATACAAACATGCAGGTTGTATAATTGTAAAAGCAGTGTCTGTAAACAAGTTTTTGTCTTCCACTTTCAGTTGCCTCCTTCAGTGAGCTAAGTTTTGGACAGCCTGCTCAGTGTTCTTTTTAGGACTGTGGAATGCATCTTCCCCCAACTTTCTGCTCCCCTTCTCTTAATGGAAGGACTGTCTTCTCTCTCTGTCTAGCACCATAATCCCTAATCCTTTAGACAAAGTTTTTCTGAAATTTCAGGCAGCTGTCCTATAAACAAACTGATAATTAAACTTGTGTCACATCTTTGATCTTCTGTTATGAACTCTATTGGAGTGGTGTCTTTAATCTTCCCAGAACTTTTTCTATCCTGTGTACTCTGAGGAAATGTTTTCTTGACATCTTTAAAGCCTAACTTGACCATCTTATTTACTGTTTGAATCTCCCTCCCCCACTTCTGCATGCCTGCTTTGGTTGTAATACTTAAAAAAAAATTTTTTTTTTTAAACCAGGGAGACTGCATTGCTTATTGATCCAAAAAACTCCTGTTCTTCATCACGCCAGTGGGTTGCCCTGGTTGTGGGACATGAACTCGCCCATCAATGGTTTGGAAATCTTGTTACTATGGTATTTAATATTTTTAAGTGCTCAAATATATTTATTTTTTTCCTGCTGCACCTTTTTTTGTCTACATAGTATTTCAGGTTTGGCTGGAATGTTGTACCAAAAAAGTAGTTTTTTGATTGAAAAACTTTATTTTAAAAGGTCCACTTTGAAAAGTGTTTATCAGAATATTCTTGTTGATCAAAAGCATGTAGATAATCTTTATTCAACAGAAAATACTTCCTAAACTGTTCTAAATACTGCCTGCAAGCGGGGGAAGTCATGTTACTAATTTGGGTGGAAGGAAGAGATTCCATTTAGGTAGAGAGATTCCATGCAGTGAGATTCAGACTAACTGTAGTTTCTTGTGTCATATATATTATGTAGCTCACTAGCTGTAAAGTAACCTGATAAATGACAAACTATCCTTGATTAGGTTGAAATGTTTTTAAGGGTCATTTTCTTCATTGCCTGAAATTTTAAGTTGAAATTTGACAGAAATGAAGGCAAAGAAACAATAACTGTGAAGTATATTAAAATTTCCAACTGTCCTATTGAAGTTCTTGTTTATTATAATGTTTGCAGTGAATGATCTCTGTCCTCTAGTCTTGACCTTTCCCTCTTACTCTGAATAAGTACTATCTATAGCAGCCAACTATGTTAGAGCTTGGGAGCCCAGCGTTTAATAAGTGAACTAGAAGTGCCTCTGCAAAGAAAGAACTGGAGATTCTGGAGCCAGCCAGATTCCCTGATGGCATTTTAGGCTGCCAAAGAGCAGAGCCCAATTTGGATATTAGTTGAGTCCACATGTCACAAAAATAAGCAAGAAAGGAAAACATTTAGCAACTCTTACATATTTGAAAGAGTTTCTAAAGAAAGTCAGCCCTTGAAAGTAAATCCTTTCCTTTTTGCTTTGGATGTTTAAAATTTTGCTTAGGGGTAAAAAAAATTTTTTTGAAATATAATTTTATGGGGAAGTAAGTATACTAGTACCTGTATTCAATATGTGAGAAACATTCTTTTCTCCTAATGCAGCAAGTTTGTTGCTGCCAAACAATTTTTTTGCTCAGTGTTGAGCAGACTTTATTTTTTATGATTTTATTTTTAAACTTCCAGTAATAAACTTTAGTAGGGGAAATGTGTGGATTCTCATTTTGCTTTTAAACAACTTTTTACTGTATTGGAGCAACTTCTAGTTATTAGATGTCACTTGTTTCATTAACCAAAAGGCTCAGAGATAGTTGGAATCTCAAAGGCTTAGAGATAGTTGGAAAATTACTAGGTTTGTACCAGCTTATCCCAGTGGAGGCTTTTAGTTAAATAAGTGCACAAAGCATATAGACAGATAGCCATTTATCAGTTGATATTGAAAATATTTGATCTTTCCAGAATTTTAAAATGCCCTTTTGTTTTTCACCATTGCATTAGTCCTTTGTCCTGAATTCATATAGTATTGCTTTCTTTTCATAAGAGATTTAGTCAACTTTAATGGAAATTAGATTGAAATCTCTTTCTAAAAAGTTGATTTCTTTTTCAAAAAGTTGATTTTGTCTGTGACCCATTATATTCTTTATCCACTCCACTGTTAATTCTTATTAACAGATGAGAATTTTATATTTCATAAATGTTTAAACACCAATTCGTTACTGAACTACTTACTGCCATGACATTTCTGTTAATTTCACATAATTCTTATATAAGCAGTACTGCTTTTCTGTTTATCTAGAAAGTTTAACTTTTCAATCAACAGTGACTTTTCCCTGTCATGGAAATAGTTTCCAGTTTTCCTTGTTTGGTCCTGATAAGCTTTCTGTTTTTTTTAAGAGAACTGTTTATTAAACTAAATTTTATATGACAATGTAGGCTCTTGCCTATATTTATGCGCTCTCTTCCCCTTTTCCATATTTAGGGTGTTTTTCATCCTCCTTCCTCCTTTTCTGCCTTCAGTACCAGAAAGTTACTTAGCAGTGGTGATAATGCTGGTGTCACCAGGTTGGCCTTTCTTGGCATTTCTTTTGTTCAGGGATGTGAGTTATTTACTAAATGTTTTGAAATGAATTTCAGTTCATTAAGAGCTTTAGAGTATAGTGGAAGGGACATATGAGTTTTTTAAATTAGTGGAGTGACAAGCATCTTGTTTTCTTAATATATTTCCATCTTTTGTTTTTAGGAATGGTGGACTCATCTTTGGTTAAATGAAGGCTTTGCATCATGGATTGAATATCTGTGTGTAGACCACTGCTTCCCAGAGTATGATATCTGGACTCAGTTTGTTTCTGCTGATTACACACGTGCCCAGGAGCTTGATGCCTTAGATAACAGCCATCCTATTGAAGTGAGACATAATTTTCAGTCATTGGCCTTTGCTCTCATTTTCAATAAAATATATAATTTGTTTATAGAGATACTTAGGACTCTGAAAAGAAAATTGCATGGGTGATGTCATTTACTTTTGTAGTTTATATTTCCATTCTTGAAATTCTAGCAATACTAAGTTCTAATTATGTTTCTTTTTAAACATCTATGATCTTTGTAGAAGCAAGTGCTCTGTACCCATAAGCATTCACTAAATAGATTTTTATTGAATAGTGTGGGGGAACCATAACTGTTGGGTAGTATGATTCTGTTGTTTCAGAGAAAATTCTGAACGTACTCTTTACTGTTGTCATTGTCTGTTTTTATATATATATTTTAATTCTTTTGACTTAGCCTGTCCTTATTTCAGCTAGTTTATTTGTATAAATTTTGCCTCTAAAGAGCTAGACTTAGAGTCTACTTTGACATATTTGACCAGGGTCCTATGTAACTGTAAGCCATTACAATTAGTGCAAGACGTCAAATGTTTTTCATCTCTCCCTTCCTTACCCTCACTTCCCTACCCACAAAGAGATCAATAGTGACTTGCCTCCCAGCAGAGCAGTGCCAAGATTGGAACCCAGGTCCTAAGAGATGATGGGGATTGTGTTATATATTCTATTTTATTAGTATTAGTTATTAAACCCTTTTAAACAATTACACATTGTGAGTCACCTAAAGGGAAA
>NW_006791954.1:3049945-3073207 GCF_000442215.2 Lipotes vexillifer | reverse complement strand
GAAAGAGTATCTTATGATTTAGAAGGGTTTTCCTAGAAAGCTTTTTATGTAATTCAGTATTACAGGCTGTCTGCTTCCTGTCATAACCTTGAATCACACTGTCTGCTAGGTCAGTGTGGGCCATCCTTCTGAAGTTGATGAGATATTTGACGCTATATCATATAGCAAAGGTGCATCTGTCATCCGAATGCTACATGACTACATTGGGGATAAGGTAAAAAAGCAATTAAAAAAATCTTCCATTCTTTATGGTGAAGCCATAGAGTTTTGCATGAAAAAAAAAAAGTTTGATTTTATTTAGGTTAAGTTCCTAAGTAATTTTTCTAGAATTTATAAGGATAGTACTCTGGCTTGTCTTTATTTTTTTTTATGCTGATTATTTTGGTCTCTGAGATGAATGATGTTGCAAATATGTTTTGGGGGTTGGTGGAAGTCTGGTATAAAACTTAAAAGCAAAAGTAGAAGGCAAAGAGTATGCATTTTTAAACAGAAGGTAGTAGACATTAGGGGGATACATGTGTTTTAGTAAATCTAACAGTCAAGTAATTTGAGTAAATTAGTTTTTGAGTACTATATACTCAAAATATACTATAATTCTGAGTTCTGACTCTCCTGGATTTTAAAAATTGTGTTTTCTCAGGACTTTAAGAAAGGAATGAACATGTATTTAACCAAGTTTCAACAAAAGAATGCTGCCACAGGTAATCTTTAATAGCTTGAGATAGAAATGGAGAGAAAGTGTTGGCATACTATCTAGAGTGTGACATTTTATTTTTTCTAAATACTTAATTTTCCATGTGCTGGATAGGAAATAGAGTCGACTTATTTGAAGATGTGTTACATCATGGATCAACAACATGAATCAGGACCTATTATCCTTTTGGTCATCCTCCAGTAGTCTGCTTTCCACAGCTCAATGTTTTGCCACTTTAAAGAGTCTGAAAAGTTCTGTTTACTTTACCAGAGCTTGTTCTTTTTGATGATTTGTGGGTTTTGTTGCCCTTCGTTGACCATTGGCCATTAAAATAGCTGCAAATTAACCATTTGTAGGAGTGAAGTTGTGGAACTACAGATTTTCAATGAAGTAAATTCTTAAGATTTTATGATGGTCTATTAGATATTAGAGTCAAAAGGAAGAATTAAGGTGTAATAGTTGATTGACTATGAAGCTGAGTTCCTTAGTGAACAAAAATAGTTTAAAATACAAGATCTGTGTAATGTCATTAGTATAGGTCTGGGGTGGGGCCCGAGAGTCTGCATTTCTAACAGACTCCCAGGTGAAGCCAGTGCTACTAGTTCATGGACCGTACTTTAGCTTACCAAAGTGTAACTGGTACAGGGTGTACCATGTAACTTTTTTGGTTTGTTTTTGTTACTTATGAAAGACAGTTGGCAGTTCAAATACATTCCCGTTAATCATCCATGGTTTTTATCCTCTTGTAGCAGTTGTAGTACTCTCTGTATACTGTCTCTGCCCCGCCCTTAATTTATGCCTTCTTGATCTCTCCCCCTGGAATTCACTACTAATTTACTACTTGCCTTCTCCCACTCTCTTCACTTTCATCTCTCACTCTGAGGCTAGCTAGGGTTATCTTTCTAAAGTGAATATCTAATTACATCACCCTACTGATTAAAAACACTTGAGATGCCACATTCCTTTCACGATAAAGTCTATACTTCTTTGTAAGCCATACAGTCTTGAACAGTTCAACCCCTGCCTACTTTTTTAGCCTCATGGCCTGTTGCTCCCACACATGCGCCTCTGTCTTCAGCTTATTGAACGTATTGCTGTACTGACATTTTCTGTCATTTCTTATACTTTCCTCTTTTTTTTTTTTTGGCCGTGCTGCACGGCTTATGGGATCTTAGTTCCCTGACCAGGGATTGAACCCGGGCCCACGGCAGTGAAAGCTCAGAGGCCTAACCACTGGACCGCCAGTGAATTCCTTTTTATTTTCCTCTTTGTACCTTTACTCTGTCTACCTGGAATGCCCTTTTCTCCCCTGTCTAATGAACAACTCCTCTTCAAGGTGCAGACCAAAAGTTTACCTCTTGTGAAGCCTTTATGCTTTGGATTCTTCTCTCTCTGTTCTTGCCCCTGTTATAGTATATGTACCACATTGTATTGTTGTGTTGCTTATTCTACCACCAGAGTTGTGTGACCATATGGGTCAAAAACAGCATCAGCATTGAGTATTTTTTAACTTCTGTTAATTGAATGGGTATAATAGTTTTAAGTTTGTGAATGATTGTTTAGTAGTGACCTTGAATATGTTTCCATTTGTTTGTTTCTGTTTCTTCTTGTTTGAACTCACCTGTTTGTCTTTTGTTTATAACTTGTAATTTTTTAATAAATTGGAACAATTAAGAACATCTTAGAATATAAGACCATAGAGTTCACTTAATGGGAAGGCAAGGGGAACGTTAATTTGGCCCACTGTTCCTGAACCTGAAAGAACCACAAAATTGGTCAGTGTTGCAGTGTCAAGAGTTATATAAAATTTCTGGTTTGTTTAGGAAAATAAAAATGGAAACATTTTAGATTTTCATTGTTTGTATATCTTCTAGAGGATCTCTGGGAAAGTTTAGAGAATGCCAGTGGTAAACCTATAGCTGCTGTGATGAATACCTGGACCAAACAAATGGGATTCCCTCTCATTTATGTGGAAGCGGAACAGGTAAACTTATAAAAAGTCCTTCAATTTTTCTGATATTGTATTAAATGAAATTCAGTCAGTGTTATCAAATTTGCTTTTCTGTCCTTTAAGTATTCTAGGTAAGATTTAAGCCAGCCCTTATACTCTTTTCTCAATGATTTATTATGTCTGTACCAAACAATTTGCCCCATGTCTTTAAAATTATACATGCTTATGGTAGAAAACAAAATATTGTCTGCCCTTACTGTCCCCAAGGAAAACCCTGTAACCTGGTGGATATAGTTCTAAAATCACCAAATGAGGTTTATTCTGAGAATGCAAGGTTGGTTTAATATTAAAAAACAGTCAATGTATTGACTCATAGTCACTACATTAACAGAATCAAATTAGAAAAACCACATAATGACCTCACCTGTTGCATAAAAAGGATTTGGTAAAATTCAACACCCGTTTATAATATCATTCTTTAAAATTAGGGTTTTGTTTTGTTTTGTTTTTCGCGGTACGCGGGCCTCTCACCGCCGCAGCCTCTCCCGTTGCGGAGCACAGGCTCCGGATGCACAGGCTCAGCGGCCATGGCTCACGGGCCCAGCCGCTCTGCGGCATGTGGGATCCTCCCAGACCGGGGCATGAACCCGCGTCCCCTGCATCGGCAGGCGGACTCCCAACCACTGTGCCACCAGGGAAGCCCTAAAATTAGTTTTTAATGTTGGATGGCATTGTGATTTTGATTAGAATTGCATTCATATTAGTTGAACTGTTATCTGAATTCAGACAGGTGTAGTTCAAAATGAGTTGTCCTCCAACAGTACTGAGAATTACACATCAACCTATAATGCATACCAGGAAGTTTGTCTTAACTTAGTTTAATTGTATGAAACTATGAAATCATTCTCTTAAATTTCTTTGCCATGGTTTTATAAGCTGCATAGGGAATTAATTCCATTCTTTTTTAGGGAGAAGGATTCATGGCTCTTTTTTAGGTATGTGTTTGTTCTTGTGGTTCTGCATTGTCCTTGAAGCTAATATTTTACAAAGGCTCAATGTGGCAATAAAGTATATACATTGGAGAACCTCTCAGTTAGATTGGCTGCAAGCATTTGAAAAGGCAATTTAGGGAACACAATTAATCATATTTGGTGAGAAAGGATATCTAAAACTTTAGTGAGCTATCATTGTGACCATTCTGTTTCTTTCTAGTTTATCAGAAGAGAGGACACTTAATACCCCACTTCCTCCCAATGTTATTGAGACTAAGCGAACTTTTCCATCAAGCTACTTTCAAGATCTTACTTTTTCTCTGCATTTTTTTTGTCTCCAAGCACAGCCAAACTAATCCTCCATTTTACATGACAATAAAAAGCCTGTCTGTGACTCAGTTCTTTTACAAATAGGAGAACTCTGCAACATTGTATCTTGATTATGATCTGTATCTCACTTTATATTCCCTAAATTTAAATATTTTTGCTTTATTTCTGAATCAATTTAAAAGTCACCTAATAACTTTTTCAAGGAAATCTATGTGATACATAATTAATCAGTGATGTAGTATCCATATTTAAGTTCATTAGTAGTTTCTTTATGGCATCAAAGTGGCCATTGCTTCCTCACTCAAATTTTTTAGTTTTTCATTTCTGTCTCTTGCAGTCAGTTTATCCCTTTATAAAGGTCATTGACCCAATTTAGTGTTTGATTTAAGTGATCTTAAAATTGTTGTATCTTGCATTATTTAAAATGTCTAGGGCATAGTAACAAATGATAACTAAATAAAAGACTGCATATTGTTGAAGTATTTTTAAAAAAATATGTACTTGCCTTTGTTGCTTCTGGCTTTTTAATTTTTTGCAGTATCTCTCCCCGACTTTTTTTTGTGTTTCATTGCAAAGCTCATCCTTTGAAACAAGGTGTGTGCTGCTTTCATGTTTGTCAGTTGTTCTAAAAATGACTTTGGATTCTGAATTCAGAATTTGAATTCTGAATATTGAGTCCCCATGCTAATTTAATGTTGCCACTTTTGGGAAGTAGAAAAGGCTGAAGACATAACCTTCCTCCATAAAGGTTAACTGTGTATCCTTTTTGAAAACTTTAACACTTTGAAGTTCTTATCTGGATACATATCTCTTCTCATGAGCAATATTTCATAGCACCTGGCCTTTAATTTTTAGAGTATTGTTATTTTGAGGCCTTAATGAGAAACAGTGACTTTTCTACCGTTCTGTAGTATCATGCTCTTTATCACCATTGCATTTTGTATATTCAGGAGCCATTTGGCTATATGGTTTCACCTCTGCTTTGTCACAGAGATGTTGTCCCCTCCAAAAAAAAGTGTTGTTGCTACTACAGCCTTTGTTTTGTTTTGCTTCTTTAGATAGAAGATGACAGACTACTGAGGTTGTCCCAAAGGAAGTTCTGTGCCAGTGGACCATATGTTGGTAAGCAAATGGCTATGAGTGGGAGCTGATCAGTGAGTTTGGATACCATACCATAGTGTTCCAACTAATAAGAAATAATTATCTATTTAAAAATATTTTTAATAGAATTAAACAGAAACAAGGTAATGGTAATAGAAAAAAACGAAATCTAGGAAATCAAAACAGGAGATTCATGGGGTATTTGTAGTATTGTCATATTCTTAGATTTTTGAAAGTCCATGTCTCTGTGTGTTATTGGGGGCTGTAATGAATGAAGAAGTATAGGAACACTCAAGAAGTGATGTCTCTAACCTTAATCCCTAAAAGAAGACTTGGTATGCATTTGTGTACTAAGTCTTATGCACTCGTGTGCTAAGTACATTTGGTATATTTGTGTACCAAGTGTATACATTGTGGCTAATTTTTTTTTTTTTAATTCTTGGGCGTAGTAAGTAACTAAGCAAATAAATAAAGCCCAATGATTATTTAGATTTATTATGTACCAGTCATTGTGCTAAGCACTATAACTGACCCTTATTTTATACTCTCAGCAACCCTATTAGGTAGGTCATATTATTTCTGTTTACAAATAGGGAAGCTGAGGCATAGCTAACTAAGTTAAATTGTGCAAGATAACCTATATAATAAGTCAAAGAGTAGGAATTCAAACAAAATAGTTGGATTATATAAGTTTATAATTCTTAAGTTTATACCCTTAACTATCATTCAACTCTGCTTTTTCAAATATTTCTACATGACATTAGACTTTTTTGTTGTTGTTTAATTATTTTCGGCTGTGTTGGGTCTTCGTTGCTGCACATGGGCTTTCTCTAGTTGTTTATCTTTTTTTTTTTTTTTTTTGGCAGTACGGGGGCCCCTCACTGCTGTGGCCTCTCCCGTCCCGGAGCACAGGCTCCGGACGCGCAGGCCCAGAGGCCATGGCTCACGGGCCCAGCCGCTCCGCGGCATGTGGGATCTTCCCGGACCGGGGCACGAACCCGTGTCCCCTGCATCGGCAGGCGGACTCTCAACCACTGCGCCACCAGGGAGGCCCCAGGCTTTCTCTAGTTGTGGCAAGTGGGGGCTACTGTTTGTTGCGGTGCGTGGACTTCTCACTGCAGTGGCTTCTCTTGTTGCAGAGCACGGGCTCTAGGCGCATGGTCTTCAGTAGATGTGGCACTTGGGCTCAGTAGTTGTGGCTTGCGGGCTGTAGAGTGCAGGCTCAGTAGTTGTGGCGCACAGGCTTAGTTGCTCCACGGCGTGTGGGATCTTCTGAACCAGGGCTCGAACCAGTGTCCCCTGCATTGTCAGGTGGATTCTTAACCACTGCATCACCAGGGAAGCCCAACAATAGACTCCTTTACCCAGGGAATGAAAGATGAATTGAAAAATCAAGAAGTAAACTGTTTTTCTGCACCTTTCTCACTTCCTTTAAAATAGTAGTTCCCAACAGGGGGAAGGGTATATCAGAATCACCAATGCCTTTTCATGTTCCACCCACCAAATGATGATGCACTCTACTAGGTTTAAGAGGTACAGCCTTCAACCCTTAATCTTAGCATTGAGAGTTACTCTTAATAAATATGTCTGGGGCTTCCCTGGTGGTGCAGTGGTTGAGAGTCCGCCTGCCGATGCAGGGGGCACAGGTTCGTGCCCCGGTCCGGGAAGATCCCACATGCCATGGAGTGGCTGGGCTCGTGAGCCATGGCCGCTGAGCCTGTGCGTCTGGAGCCTGTGCTCCGCAACGAGAGAGGCCACAACAGTGAGAGGCCCGCGAACCGCATAAAAGAAAAAAAAAAAAAAAAAGTCTGACAAGAGAGGTGACATGTTTATTATCTAAATAAATAGTGTCACAGTTGCTGTTTTCTGCACATATCTTCAATCTGCATTGTAGGACTGACAGGTTTTGCAGGTCTTTCCAATACTCTGTGACCACTATAGGCATTATTAAAACCTTAATTATCCCAGTGTCAGGAGGGAATTTTCATTTGTGGTGTAGCCTGATAGCATAAAGCTATATAATTTATTAAGATAGTTTCATTAATGTACTGGGCAATGACTCTCTTTTGTTTGGCATCTTAATGCAAAATCTGTTTTGCTGTATAATACCTAAGAGAGTGTATGTATTTGCCTTATAAAAGCTTTGGCTTTTAGATGTGACTCCTCAGTGTTCGAATCCAGCAGCTCCCAAGGTGTATCCTGTCTGTCGCAGAAATAGAATCAGCCCTTCAGTTTCTCAGCAGTGTATATACCTGTTAAGAATTGCACCTTAGATTTTGTTGTTGTTGTTGTTGTTGTACGCGAGCCTCTCACTGCTGTGGCCTCTCCTGTTGTGGAGCACAGGCTCCGGACGCAGCTCACAGGCCCAGCCGCTCCGCGGTATGTGGGATCTTCCCAGACCGGGGCACGAACCCGTGTCCCCTGCATCAGCAGGCGAACTCTCAACCACTGCGCCACCAGGGTAGCCCTGCACCTTAGAATTTGTTTTTAAGTGCTATGTGAGAGCTTTAACCCACTCAAAATGTCTCTTATTAGTAAAATCATTATCTCTTTTGCTCTGAAAAGGGAAAACAACAATTAAATTAAAATTGTTGTATTTGTGATTCTACAAGTAAACACAGTGTTCCCTTTTTTATAGGCTATTGTGATTTCATTAGTAAATTCTCTCTTCCTTATTATTATTCAGGTTACCTGGAAGAGTTCATGTACCATTAAAAATGAGCTATTGGCTTAACAATTGGATTCAAACCCATGCATGGGACACCACTCCTCTCTTTCTACTTTACCTTCTATTTCTCCCAGTGAGAAATTATTTTTCAAGTTTCCTCTTTGTTCTTCTCTTGCTTAAGGAGAAGACTGTCCCCAGTGGATGGTTCCTATCACAATCTCTACTAGTGAAGATTCCAGCCATGCCAAAATGAAGATTCTCATGGACAAGCCAGAGATGAATGTAGTTTTAAAAGATGTCAAACCAGACCAGTGGGTGAAGGTGAGTCCAGAAATGACATGGCCATTTTTATGTTACCTAAATTGATTTATTTCTTTCATTTCCTTTATTCATTTTATGGCTGGCTCTAAATTCTACTGCTTCATTTTGGACTAGGACTTGAAAAGAAAAAAACATTTCTGAACTTTCTTGTGTGAAATTTAGGGCCAACTTTCAAATAGTATTGTCTAGATATTTTGCCTTTATGTCAGGTAGGGGAGTGGTCAATAAGCAGTTACAAAGGGATAGGATTAAACAGGAAAAAACTAGTAGTCTATGTATAAAGTCACATTAACCAAAACATTTGTAGTCTTGCAACTTCAAACTGCCCTGTCATTGTAATGACATGTTAACTTCAATGATGTGTTGTCATTGTGCATGTACAACTATAATCAAGTGAGATCAGACATATAATAATCAGTTTGTGTCACTGAAATGTGAAATTCCTTTTAGCTGGTGTTTTAAAGCCATTTCACAACAATAAGAATCAGTAAATATTATTTTTCATTATTCTGTACTCTGCCTTTCATAATGAAAGTATCTGTTATAAACTTTTCTCCCAATTATAGGTTCCTAATAGGAATTATACATTGTCTCAGGCTTTTGTGCTTGCAGAACTATTTCTCCCTCTGTTTTAATTTTTTAAATATATTTTTATAATATACCCAGTGGAATACTATATTGCCATTAGAAATTACAATATGTAGCAATATGAAATTTTTCTTATAAGAAAAGACACTATGATTGTAATTAGGTAAATAAAGGTGTTATTCCTATAGTAAAAGATAAAGGGAATCAATAAAATAATTACTGTATTAGAAATGTGAAGTGACTTAAATATATATAAATAGTAAAATATTTATATCTTTTTTAAAAAATTAATTTATTTTATTTTTGGCTGTGTTGGGTCTTCGTTGCTGTGCGTGGGCTTTCTTTAGTTGCAGCGAGTGAGGGCTACTCTTCGTTGCAGTGTGTGGGCTTCTCATTGCAGTGGCTTCCCTTGTTGCAGAGCAGGGGCTCTAGGCGCACGGGCTTTAGTAGTTGTGGCACGCGGGCTCAGTAGCTGTGGCTCACAGGCTCTAGAGCTGTGGCGCACAGGCTTAGTTGCTCTGAGGCATGTGGGATCTTCCCGGACCAGGACTCGAACTTGTGTCCCCTGCATTGGCAGGCGGATTCTTAACCACTGCACCACCAGGGAAGCCCAAAATATTTATATCTTATACTGTCATTTTATCATTAAAATATTTTGCATATAAATATTATCAAAAATATTTTTGACTGTTGGTAAATAGCCTATAGAAAATAATGATAGTCAGTGATTACCTCACTCCAAAAATCATATGAAATTGCCTTTTAACTCCATGTAATTCTTTAAAATCTAGGACCTGACAGTTGTTATTCTGTTGAGACTCTGGGCTCATTAGATCAGTATTTGTAAAGGTTTAGTCTTCCTCAGAGATTTTATTGTCCAAGTATTTTTATTTTGTAGTAAATGTTTTCTGTAAACTGAAAACCATTCACTGAAATTAGAAATAGAAACTTAGCCACATTATATCTTCCTTTTCAGCCATGTTCTTTTCACTGTCACTCACTTTGCCTCCCACTATGCCAAGTTTCTGTTTTCTTCTGCCTCTGTATTCATCTTTGACAACCGATTACTATCTTTATATGTTGTTTCATTTTAATACTTGTCTGTTAGCATAAATGATCTTTGTTGTTTTTCATCCAGATATACTAAAACTAGAACTTCTTTCATACCTACAAAAAATTGATTTAAAAAATAAGTGCAGCTCTTTAATAATACCTGTTGTATATCTTTTCAGTTAAACCTGGGAACAGTTGGGTTTTATCGGACCCAATACAGCTCAGCCATGCTGGAAAGTTTATTACCAGGCATTCGTGACCTTTCTCTGCCCCCTGTGGATCGACTTGGATTACAGAATGACCTCTTCTCCTTGGTGAGCCTCCAGTAGTATGATGGATTTTGTTGATTAAAGAATTTTGTTTTTCCTGGAGTGTCTGACTGAAACATAACTAGAAGAATATATTTCTTCCTGAAGGTTGAGTGCCTTTAGTACCAAAGCAAATGACTATTAATTAACATGACAAGATTGAACCTATATAATTTACCGGAAACAAATCTCACTTTATTACTCCTAAGCCAGCTTTTTGCAACTATACTTAAACTGTCATTTGTAAGGCAAAAATTCTTTTCAACACACATAGATATGAACCTTGAAGAAATTTCTCTACTTATGTAGTTTTTTAAAAATAATTCAGAGTGATTTATATTTTTCTAAAATAGTGGTTGTACTTTGCAGGGAAAGTCTAGTAGAATTTTTTAACATTCCATTACTGTTCAGATTATAATATCCCATTTGTTTTAGAATTATATTTAGTTTTGTTCCAGAAAAAATTTTAAGGAGCAGTTAGTAGTATTATCTTTATGACCCCAAAACATAGGTTAGATAATTTCTAGATGTCTCTGTGATAAAATTGTCAGATTCCTCCTAGTGTTCCTTTAATTGGACTTGAAATTTTCATTCCCCTCTGCAGTAACTGGTTTTGGATTCCTCCTTTGTATAAACACAGATTAGCATTGATGCACAAAACCTCACATCTGCTGATTTCATTGCTGAGAGAGACCTGTCCCAGGAGAGTGGTGTGTTTGTGCAGTTGGCTGCTGTAACAGAAGTTCTTTTTCCTAACTCTGTTAGTCAGTTCTGAAAGGACTGAATTTGTAGTGCCTTCCAGTTTGCCTTCTTTTAGAAATGAGTAAAGGACAGGCTGACGTTGACATAGTTTGCAGGTCTAGTTTTGAAAGCGCCTCTGTCAAAAACCAAAGCCCCAACTGTTGTTGCAACTTTTCTGAAAGTATGAAAATTTTCAAAATAAAAAACAATGCCAAGACCCCAGAAACTGAATAGAAATAGGACGTTAACTGTTTTCTTTCTTTTTCTAAATTGGTGGAATTCTAGCAATTTTTTAAAGTGGCTCTTCTATAAATAGCAAAAAAGTAAGGCATGGTGTCATAATGCAGTTTTTATTTTATAAAATTCTGTAGTAGTCTGAGCTTATATAGTCTAGTCTCTTCCTTAAGGGATGACTAACTAGCAGAAGATAATGCCAAAAATACATGCTTGTGTTTTTTGTTTTGCTTTTGTTTGAAGACTAGATTAATTTATGTTTTTTCCTATCCCAGGCTCGAGCTGGAATCATTAGCACTGTAGAGGTTCTAAAAGTCATGGAGGCTTTTGTGAATGAGCCCAATTATACTGTATGGAGCGACCTGAGCTGTAACCTGGGGATTCTCTCAACTCTCTTGTCCCACACAGACTTCTATGAGGAAATCCAGGAGTTTGTGAAAGATGTCTTTTCACCTATAGGGGAGAGACTGGGCTGGGACCCCAAGCCTGGAGAAGGTAATGGATGTACTGAATGGGGAAAGAATTGATCAGAAATTGGTCCTTTTTTTACTCAGCTGTGGTTAACAATAATAATAGCATCATCTTTGTGTCTGCTGGATGTTACTGTGTATTCAGCTAACTAGAAAGTAAGACTTAGGACTTTTAAGCCTCCTGGTGAAATTACGTGGGTAACCAACATAAAAACAGTGGTGGCTATGTGTATTTGTTGCTAAATATGATATATGCACAGAGCAAATGGTGGAAATAAAAGTCTTTCACAAAGTTCCAAAGGCCCATTTTTAGTAAAGAAAAGCTAAAGGGAATTTTGGATTATTTTATTTATTATTACCATAAATACCAGGCACCTTATGTACAACTTGAAAAGGTGTTGAGAGACACGGGGGCCAGTTTTCTGAATTAAAGGAGTTATTTGCTTTCTACATGTATTCTCTCCTCTTTATTTCTGTAATCCTGTATTTACTGTTTTGCTGTCATTTAAATGTTGGGAATAGTGATTACAGGGCTTTAAATATAATTATTTTCTACCATATGCTAATAACTGAAGGTGGTATTTCCTCCTACCCTTCTTATTCTGGCAGTCTTTTACAATAAGAACAATAGTAACAATTATCTAGAGCTCTATGTCTTTCTTTTATTGATTCAACAAATATTTATGTACCCAGTAAATGCCAGGTACCATACTAGGAGCTGGTGGTATAACAGTGAACAAAAAATCACCCTGTGTGGCTTACATTCTAGTGGAAGACACAGCAAACAGTTCAATAGATAATATTTTAGGTGGCAGCAAGTATCATGAAGAAAAATAAAGTTAGGTAAGGTAGATCAGGCGTAAAAGGAGTAGTAAGCCACTATTTTATGGAGAGTGGACAGGAAAATGCAGGAAAACTAGTGAGGTGATATTTGAGCGTAAGCAGAGACCTGTAGGAGAGAACTGTGAGGATATCTAGTGGGAAAATGGTCCAAACAGGAAACAGCAAGTACAAAAGACCTGAGGCAGAGGCATGCTTAGATGTTCAAGGAATAACAAGGAGGCTGGTAAAGTCAGGACAGAGAAACTGAGGGAGAGAGGAGGGTGGAAGCATATCAGCTCCTATAGAACCCGCGGGACTTGCACATTTAGTGGTATGAGAAACTCATTTGAGAGTTTAAAGCAGAGGAACATGACTTATTTACTCAGCTGTGTGAAGAACAGACTGTAGCAGGGGAGGCAAAAGAGGAAGCAGGGAGACAAGTTAGAAAGCTATTTCAATAATCCAGTTAGGTGTTGCTTGCAGGTAGCACTTGTAGTTAGTAAATTCTGGGTATGTTTTGAAGGTAGAACTGAAAATACTTGGTGGTGGCCTGTGTGGTGGAGAGAAAGAGGGGAGTCATCAAATTTTAGCCTGAAGAACTGAAAGAGTGAAGTTACCATGTACAGGGACGGGGAAGACTGCTGTAGAAGCAGATTTGGGTACAAAAGGGAATCAGCAGTTTGGTTTTGGGCATCTTAAATTTGAGGTCCTTTTAGACATCCAAGTGGGGAGTCCCATGCCTAGAGGCCCAGGCTGAATAGATACATTTAATGCATAGATGGTATTTACAGCCATAAGATTGGATGAGGGCACGGCCAGTCCAAGATTTAGAGATTGGGTAGAAGAGGAGGAATCAGCAAGGGAGATTGACTGGACAATAAGGTAGGAGAGACAGGAGAGAGAGGAGTGTCCCAGAAGCCTTAAAGAAGCAGTAGAGAGGGAGAAGTGATCATCTATGATAAATGCTGCTCTAAGTCGGGCAGAATGATGAAGAACTGATGATTGCATTGGCCAAGTTCTGTGGCATGGTGATGAACAACACCAGAAAGGGAAGAGAGGAAAAGGAGACAGCACTTTTAGACAACTTTTTAAAGGAGTTTTGCTAAAAAGAGGATCAGATAAAAGGGGATAGTCTGGAGAGAGATGTGAGGTCAAGGGGGCTTTTTTTTTTTTTTTTAAGTGGGAGACTTTATGTTTTTGTGCTGATGAAAATGATGCAGTAATAGAAAAATTCATGATGTGAAAGAGAGGTAATTGCTGGAGTGATGGCTGAATAATCAAGAGGAGTCAGGATCCATTGCACAAGTGGAGGAGTTGGCTTTAGGTAGGAATACAGCAGATCCATAAGAACAAGACAGGAAGTCTATGGACACAGATGCAGGTAAATTGGTGGATGTTGCACTTTTCTTTCATGATGATAATATGTGAAACTTTGGGGGCTAAAAAATACCTTTCTGAAATAGGGAGAATGTCATTAGCTTCCCACCTTTACAGATGGAAGAGTCAAACTTAGCAAAATAATAAAAATATTGCCTGTATCAACACAGCAAATCAGCACCAGAATTATAAATTGGTTCTTATAAGAACCTTCACTAGCGTCATGTTATCTATTGATTTCTTATGGTTTTCTTAAACGTATTTTTTATGGAGTTACTATTTAAATATGGCAAAATGTGCATGTTCAATTCAGTGACTTGACAAATGCATACAACATTTCCATCACCACAGGAGGTTGCCCTCAGGCAGGACTTCCCAGTCCCTGCCACTCTACCCACCCCACCAACCCTCACATCCCCTGCAGGCAAACACTATTCTGACTTCTTTCACCCTAGATTAATATGGTCTCTTCTAGAACTTTATATAAATGGAATCATATTATATAGTGTATTCTTTTATCTGGCTTGTCTCACTCAGTATAATGTTCTAGAGATATATCCTTTTTATTGCTGAGTGCTATTTCATTGTATGAATATACCACAATTTATTTGTCCATTGTGCTGTTGCAGTCCATCAGTTTGTATGCTAGGTTAACTTTTTTTTTTTTGAGGTATAATCAATATACCACAAAATACACTCTTTTAAATATACAATTCAGTCTTTTATCACAGTGTTGTACAACCACCAGCACTATCTAATTCCAGAACAATTTCTTTACCCTCAAAAGAAACTCCATACCCATTGGCAGTCACTGTGTATTCCCTGGCAACTCAGTCCCAGGCAGCCACTAATCTGCTGTCTCATGGATTTGTCTGTTCTGGCATTTCATATAAATGGAATCATACCCTGTGTGGCCTTTTATATTTGGCTTCTTTCATTTAGTATGTTTTCAAGGTTCATCCATGTTGCAGCATGTATCAGTACTTCATTTCCTTTTATAGTCAAATAATATTCCATTGTATTATATGGATATACCACATTTTCTTTGTTCATTTATCAGTTTCTGTATGTTTGGATTGTTTCTACTTTTTGACTGTTATGAATACTGTTATGAACATATGTATACAAGTTTTTGTATAGACAAATACTTTCATTTCTCTTGGATATACTGAAGAGTGGAATTGCTGGGTCATATGGTAACTCTGTGTTTAACCTTTTGAGGAATTGCTGGACTGTTTTACAAAGTGGCCACACCATTTTACATTCCTACCAGCAATGTATGAGGTTTCTAATTTCTCCCCATCCTTGTCAACACTTGTTATTGTCTCTTTTATTCTAGCCATCCTAATTGGCGTGAAGTGGTATCTTGTGGTTTTGATTTGCATTTCCCTAATGGCCAGTGATAGCTTATTGGCCATCTGCATATCTTTGGAGTAATCTATCAGATTCTGATTTTAAAAATCTAAGATTTCAATGTACCCAGCATACTAGTTCTATATGTGACCTTTCACTAAATCTTGGGTCAAAATTGCATGATCTAAGTCTGTTCCTTTCACATATAATTCTTATTAGTGTAATTACCTAGATGGAGTGAACATTTAGTAAATCAAGTTGGCATTGTAACTATAGACAGAGGCATCATATTTGCTTGTCTAGTGTGTTAAGCACTTCATTTCATTCTTATTTGATAAATTTAAATCAAGTGTTCTCTCGAGTACTAAGGTAATTGACTTTGTTTGTTCAAGACTGTAGACACGGCATAACACAATTATAAGATATCCAGGTGGCATATTTGTAAAAATAAGCTTTTTAAGTAGTTCTATATCTCTTTTACTTCTCAATCAGGTCATCTCGATGCACTCCTGAGGGGCTTGGTTCTGGGCAAACTAGGGAAGGCAGGACATAAGGCAACGTTAGAAGAAGCCCGTCGTCGGTTTAAGGACCATGTGGAAGGGAAACAGATTCTCTCTGCTGATTTGAGGAGTCCGGTAGGTTTTCATAATAAAGTACCTTGATTTCTAGGTGACTTCATCATTCTGTGTAGTGTGGAATGTATTTAATGGTAACCAAAAATGACCTAAGTATTGACTCACAAATCATGTCTGATTCTTTTCTTTATTTTTTTTCCTTTATTTATTTATTTCTTATTTTTTTTTTTACTTTTTGGCTGTGTTGAGTCTTAGTTGCGGCATACGGGGTCTTCACTGAGGCACACAGTCTCTTCATTGCAGCACTCAGGCTTCTCTCTAGTTGTGGCATGTGGGTTTTCTCTCTCTAGTTGTGGCACGGGGGCTCCAGAGCACGTGGGCTCTGTAGTTTGCAGCAGACTGGCTCCTTTGTTGAGGCACGCGAACTCAGTAGTTGTGGCACACAGGCATCTAACCTGCGCCTCCTGCATTGTAAGGCGGATTCTTTACCACTGGACCACCAGGGAAGGTCCCCTGATTCTTTTATTGTTTTAAAATATTTTATTACAATTTTTTTTTTTTTTGGCTTTACATGGGCTTTCTCTAGCTGTGGCGAGCTGGGATTACTCTTTGTTATGGTGCGCGGGCTTCTCATTGTGGTGGCTTCTCTCATTGTGGAGCATGGGCTCTAGGCGCACAGGCTTAGTAGTTGTGGTGCGTGGGCTCAGTAGTTGTGACTCGTGGGCTCTAGAGCACAGGCTCAGCAGTTGTGGTGCACAGGCTTAGTTGCTCCGCGGCATGTGGGATCTTCCCAGACCAGGGATCGAACCCGTGTCCCCTCCATTGGCAGGCAGATTCTTTTTATTTTATTTTATTTTATTTTTTTTGCGGTATGTGGGCCTCTCACTGTTGTGGCCTCTCCCGTTGCGGAGCACAGGCTCTGGACGTGCAGGCTCAGTGGCCATGGCTCACGGGTCTAGCCGCTCCGCGGCATGTGGGATCTTCCCGGACCGGGGCACGAACCCGTGTCCCCTGCATCGGCAGGCGGACTCTCAACCACTGCGCCACCAGGGAAGCCCGGCAGGCAGATTCTTAACCACGGTGCCACCAGGGAAGTCCCTCCTGATTCTTTCAATATACACCACTTATGAGGTCTGTAGGCAGCTTCTCATTGATGTCAAGCTTCTCAGTCTGCACTAGGGTACTGAAAGGTGATTGACTATCCATGCACATTCTCCTGAAAGACTGGTGTGTTCTGCTGTTACTTACTACCTGCCATCTACCTTTCTGGTTGTTCATGTGGGCTCTTAGATCCTTGCCACAATTTGTATTAATATGTAATATCCACACAATTTTTTTTGACTTGCTTTCTGTCTTTTCTTAACGTTAGAATATTTGGAACAAGATATATTTAATCAGATGCCTTCTTTTTTGTTCCTGTATTCTGTAGGTCTATCTGACTGTTTTGAAGCATGGTGATGGCACTACCTTAGACATTATGCTGAAGGTAAGTAAATTTAGAAAGGGCTCCCATTTTCTGCTTTTTAAGTTGAATTTGACATAGAGAGTATGAGCTTGAGTGGTTAAAAAAAAGTCCTGGCAAAAGAAATACATGCTGATATGCATACTGTAGACATGCAAATATTAGGAAACTGTGAGGGAAATATATAATATCTGTTTATCTGTACTACCAATACAAGTGCCAAAAGTCATCTAATTTTTTCACTTTTTTTTTTTACTCACGAATTTATGCATCTTAAATCTTAATACCGAAATGTTAATTTTGATTAAAAAGTCAAGTTCTTAAAACTTTTCCCATCAATGCAAATTTACTTGGGGTTCTGCCCATTTTATACAAAAGGTTTGTTTCTGTGCTTAGAAAAGGGATAGATGATTAGGTGTCTCAAGGGTTTGGTCTATGCCAGTGCCTCTTATGAATGGACAGGAAATTAATTCACTTGCTTTCATAGCCTCTGTAGTTTCCCACGGTGGTTGGCATATAATTAAACTCCGACTTAGAAAAATATAGGTAAAACTTTCCATGTCCTTGTAATGGCAGTGATCTGTTTGAAAGTCCTAATGCTGTGGAGCAAGTGCTATCTCCAGTCCTTGTCCATGCAGTTATTAGTCTAAGAAATAACTTGACAATCTGGTTGCATTAGAGGTGGAGAGAGCTGATTCTACTTATTACCATTAAATGAAATGTGCAAAATGTGCCTAAATACCCGAATCATCTGTTAGACCCATTCATTAAATGATCTGCACTTAGGGAGACCAACAGGATAGGAATGGGGTGTGCTTTAATACTTCTACCCTTAATCAGAACACTTTTCTTATCCCAAGTGGATCAGAATTGCAAATCTAATTTCTAGTATTTTAGTTCTAAACAAATCCTATGTAAATGATTAGAATGTTTTAAAAAATATATATTATAAACTTTATTTAAGAAACTACATCTCAAACTGTATTGCTTTAACTGCCTATCTTGTATAGGGATTTCCTTTCTAATAACATAAAAAAATATACTCCGGGTTTACCTTTCAACTAAATGACATTAAGGTCCCTTCTCATTCTTAATATTCTGTGAAGCTATGCACTATAAATCATGTATCTCTTTGCATATGAAATGAAGTACTTGGTATTTTTTGTGTATTCCATAAAGGTGTGGGAAAAATAGGGGTTCCGAAATTTTCATGAGAGGTACTGTGACATTTTCATGTCATGGCATATTTTTAAGAATTTATACTAGTATGTTTATTTAATAAATGTTTGCATCTAACACAAGGGAGCTCACAGTGATTCAGCTTTACTATGGAAAGAGCTCTAATGAAGGCAGAATCAGGGTTCTTCAAGAAACCAGTCAGGGGTGGTTGCAGAGGGATGGATTGGGAGTTTGAGATTAGCAAATGCAAACTATTATGTATGTATAACTGAATCATTTGCTGTACATCAGAAACTAGCACAACAAAGGAAATCAACTATACTTCAATAAAATAAATTTTAAAAAAAAAAGAAAGAAACCAGTTGATGAGAGATGAGGAAGACTTTTCTGTTGGTAATTTAGGAATAATGAAGCAGGATAAATAACTTTAATTCAAAGTGTATTTGAAATGTGGTGTTATGATGCCATCTAGTGGACTCCTGTAACAGGTTCTCCAGGGGGTGGGGTGGGGAATGCTTCCTAAAAGCCAGAGTTCAGACCTTGAGTATTAGAGCTGAAAAGGACCTTAGAAATCATCTGTCCACCCCACTCATTTTACAGATGGGGAAACTGAGACCCGGAGAGGTTAAGGACTTAGTCAAGATCACACAGCTAGTTAGAGGCAAAACTGGGACTAGAACCCAGGTCTTCTGACCTCCTATCTATTTTACTACACTGCTGCTCAAAAGAGTCCAAAGGAAAGGAAGAGGAAACTGGGAGCTGTGATGGGGTCTCCAGACACTGGTCAGTGTTAAATCTTCAGAGGGGAAAAAAGGTCAAGAGAGTCTATAAATTAAGTTGTCCTAGAGAAGTATCTCATATACATTTGTAGTTCTAATTTTAAAAAATATATAATAATGTTTTGTTTCTAATTATGAAAAAAGATTTTGGTATACTCACTATGGAAGATTTAGAGACTAGAAAAGTATAAAGAAGAAAACAGAACTTACCTGTAATTTTTAAAATGTCACAAATATAGCATGTATAATATGATCTTATTCCTGATTTGGTTTTTCTTTATGCTTTTCTGTTTTCTTAATATTCTTCATTCAGCATGTGCTGCTTTTGCAGTTAAAAAATGTGATGATCCCACTGATCAGAGACCATTATTATTGTTAATATTTTGATGTGTTTTCAAGGTTTTTTTCCCCTTCACATTAACTTTTTAAAAATTTAGAATCATTTTGCTTTGTCTCTCTTCTTTCATTTAATATATCAAGAGCATGTTTATGTCATCAAACATTCTTAAAATATTACTTTCAATAATGCATCTTATATTTTTCACTATTGTAAATAGTGAAAAATATTATAAATTGAAGTGGTATTAGTAATTATTATTTTGCTCATCTAACATAGAACATTAGTCAGACATCAATGAGTAAAGAATTTGGTCATGACAGGTTGACCCCTTAGATCTTGATGTTGAACTGCTTAGTACTGATGACAAGCTATTCATACAGTGAGCACTTAGACCTAGTGTCTTACTATAGGGGCACACGACAAATTTAGTGCCCAAACATCTTGAAAAATATTCTTTTGTTAATTTCATATCCTGCAGTCTTAGCCAGTGAGAATGTAGAGCAAAAGTTTCATCTTAATGGGGGAGAAGTTAATTATCTCTATCTGTATTTTTTCACTATAGCTTCACAAACAAGCAGATATGCAGGAAGAGAAAAACCGGATTGAAAGAGTCCTTGGGGCTACTCTTTCACCTGAATTGATTCAAAAAGTCCTCACGTTTGCACTTTCAGTAAGTTACAATGAAAACTGCTTTTAGAGGGAATTGTTACCCACTGATCTGTAGCAAGTGTCCTTGATTCAGTATTCTCTGCCTTAATCCTAGACTAAAGGCTCCCTCATTCTTGGAGGACTGGAATAAGCTTTTGTTACTCATCACTGTATCTCCCTCTAGTGGTGAGAATCAGAATAGTTGGGAGAGGAAATAAACTGGAAAGCTGAAACATCCCTGTGCCTACCTTCTGTCTCTCTCTTTCTTTACCCTAGAGCAAGTATCTATTGAGCAGCCTGTTTGCACCCATCCCAGTGCTTCATTCTCAATTTGTCTGATCTTTAGGTTAAACATTCTCCTCTTTGTTAGAAGCTTCTGGTGCAAATTATTCCTAAAACAATAAGTGTCTTCAGTGGGATTACTTGGGTACCTCAACAGCACTTGCCCTTTCTGGCAGCAGACAGTGTTCTGGATATGGTAGACTTTTAGTTCTCTTCCTTTTTTTAGGAAGAGGTACGTCCACAGGACACTGTATCAGTAATTGGTGGAGTGGCTGGAGGCAGTAAGCATGGAAGGAAGGCTGCTTGGAAATTCATAAAAGACAACTGGGAAGAACTTTATAATCGATACCAGGGAGGATTCTTAATATCTAGACTAATAAAGGTAGGTGAAAATTTTTGAGTAGCTTGCTTATCATGGATATTATTGAGAAACATCCATGATTCACTAGACCCATAGATTATGGCCTTTGGTTTTTAAGAGTTTCCTTAAGTAGTTATTAGCTTTACTAAAGAGTTTCTCCATAACCCATCCTGTACCCTCTAGAATAAACTGAAGTTGGGAAAGAATAGAATGATTTGTTTTTATGGTAAATGGAAGTTTGTTGCTAAACTCTTAGTTGTTCTTACTATTTATAAACCATTTTTTTTTTTCCAGCTATCAGTTGAGGGATTTGCAGTTGATAAAATGGCTGGAGAAGTTAAGGTAAGGAAAGGACTGTTTACTTCTCACTTTTCAATCCAGTAAGTAAAAACACTAAACAAATTGTAATGATAGAGTGTTGGGGTAATGTTGTACTTTAGGGTCTCCGTGTTCTTGCTTGGAGAAAGACAGGTTAGGTTGTATCTTTAATGCTTGAAGAATTTAGAGTTGGAGTCATCTTTGGGGAATTGAAGTGTGGTTGAAAGAATGTGGAACTTGACATCAGTCGACCTGGGTATAAATAATCTGTGCTCTGCCCCGTTAGCTGTGTAACTTCAAGCAAGTTTTTTAACCTCTGTGAGCCTGGCTCCTCATCCATAAAATGAGGTGTTAAGATTGTTATTTAGATTAAGTAACATAGGGGGCCTGGAACATAGTAGGTCCTTGATATTAGTTCTTTTTCCTTTTCTAAAACCTTCATAGGTCTTTTGTAGGCACAGTGAGACAAGATGACTATGTAGGAACTCTCCTCTTAGCTCTTAGAAAGACTGATAATCAGTTTAGTGGCAGAGTTCAGCGTTTGGAGGACAAATCTACACTGATTAGGAAAATCTTAACTTTAAGCCTTTCATTGCATTTAATTGCAAAGTACTTTTTAAGTGTCACTTCCACCTTCATTCTTGAAAGCAAGGGGGTTATCAGGTGTGACTTTGGAAATTCTGAGAGCTATAATGTTTGATTCACTTTATGATCCATTATTAGAAATAAGATTCATTTAGTTTACATTGTGTATTGTATTGTGTTAATAATTACTTTATTGTAAAGGTAATAAATACTCTGAAGGAGAAATATGTATAATTAATTTGAGGGGAGGGCACTGGTTAAGCTAAGCCTGGTAAAGTAGGTAGGCCAGACCGAGGAGGGCCTTGTAGGCCATATTAAAATTTTCCTAAGAATGGGAAGCCCTTGAATGGCTTACAAACCAGATCAAGTCACTCCTTTGTTTATATGATAAAAATTTCAGTCTGGCCGCAGTGTGGAGAATGCATAATTTGGAAAGGAGCAGAGAAGATGTTGGGAAGCTAACTCTCCAAGCAAAAATGATTTAGTAGCTTGGAGAAGATGGAGTAAGAAATAAATTCAGGGGCTTGATTTTGTTAACCTTTAATTCAACCAGTATTTACTGAGTGGCTTCTCTGTGTTGTGAACGTATCTGGGGAGGAAGAAGGAAGAGTCATGGATAATTCCCAGGTTTCTGGTATGTAAATAGTGGTGCTGTTTCTCGAAGTGAAATGAGAGGAAGTCTTGTATCTTACTCAGGCCCTAAGAGCCCAACTGTGATAGGAGCCTTGGCGCAGGAGCCATTGTCATCCATGTAAATAAAGTTATTAATTTCTAAAAGGTCTAGACTTAGTCTGTTGAGTTAGTCATCCTCTCTTATACACCTGTGATGACTAGCTCAAAGGAAAGACCTGTCATTTGTGCTGGTTGGGATTGTCTATGGAACCAGGTGTACTTATTAGAAAGTGGTTTATTCAGCATTTGATCAATAAGCACTGTGATAACCACAAGAAACTCTGAAGTAGTCTTACTGTATGAAAAATGTGAGTCTGTAAAATTTTAAATTATTAGGATATAGAAGCAATTTAAGCTTCTTAATTTTATCAACCCTTACAAATTAATCTTTATTCGAAGCAACCAAAATGTGTTGAGTCCTTAACTACTCTGTGCCAGGTATTACGCTGTTTATATGGGTTGTCTCTTTAATGTTCTGGAGTAAATATTTTCTCATAGATGAGAAAACATACTTAGAGCAGTTAATTTACTCAGTCACAGGATAGTACATGATGGAGCCTAGATCAAGTCCCAAGTCTGATTCCAAAACCTAGACTTCAAGTAGGTTTTTTAACCCCTGTGAGCCAGTTTCATCTGTAAAATGAAGTGATAAGATTGTCATTTAGATGAAGTAACTAACACAGGGGGCCTGGAACAGAGTAGGTCCTTGATATCAGTTCTTTTTTACTTCTTTTGCTGGTTGGACAATGAACTTAAAAGAAAGGCCGTAGGTTCTGTCTCTTTACTGTTAACTTTTGATTAGGTTGTAAGCATATAATATATTTGGAGGAGAATTCCTGTAGGCAGGTACAAGGAGCTGCTTGTTTTCTTTTAGCCTGGAGGTGGCAGTGGTAAATTTTCATGAGTGAAGCTTATGAACCCTTTATAGACAGTGGGTATTTTTTCATAGCCTGTGATATTAGCTTCTTACTATGGCTGGTAATGATCCTACATTCTGGGTTGTTTTATACCAGGCTTTCTTCGAGAGTCACCCAGCTCCTTCAGCTGAGCGTACCATC
>NW_006791954.1:3048694-3049935 GCF_000442215.2 Lipotes vexillifer | reverse complement strand
GCTGAATGCTGCTTGGCTAAAGCGTGATGCTGAGAGCATCCACCAGTACCTCCTTCAGCGAAAGGCCTCACCACCCACAGCATGAACCTGGAGCATGCCGCCACTGCGGTTCTGCTGCTTCATGCAGGGATAAGGTGGAGCGACTGAACAGCTGATTCATATGCCAAGAATTTGGAGTCTTCTTTCAAGCCAGTGGGGGTTGGACAATGAATGTAGTTAACTGGTTCCTGCTCACACTCCAGAATTAAATTCTATGGAAAAAGGAAAATCAGCAATTCAGCAAAAAAAATAAAAAATAAAAAAATGTAAATATGATAGTAATAAAATAGAGCATAACGAAACTGTGAAACTTCCTGAAGCCTTGTCAGTGGTTAAAAGTATTTAACACTCTCCTGTTAATGACAGATGTTCTGTTTTTATAACCTACCAAAAGGAAACTAGAGGCTTCTGGGTAAAGAGGATTTTTGTGAAATGGGTTCTACAAGCAGCCTACAAACCAAGGGTAGTGTCCATTGCTGGGGATGTTAAACATGAAAGGCTGATAGCTGGTATAACATAGAGTCTGTGCATAATTTCAAGTGGGTTTTTTTTTTTTTTTTTGGCATGGGGACTGATCAGGAAGATATATTTTCCTGCATAACTCAATCTGAACCAAGGATTGTAGTTTTTCTCCTTGCTTTCCCTTCTGTGTGACCCCTTGGCAAAAAAAAAAAAAAAAAAAAGTTTAAAAAAAAACCTATCCTGGTCTGGGTTTTTTCCTCCCCTATTCTATCCCCAACCCACCACCCCGGTGTCCTTCTTAGAGATAAAGAAATAATAAGGAAACATCTTTTATAGCCACATTAAATAAGAGAAACTGATATACATTATTTTTTTCTTTCTTTTTTAAGATGACTTTTAAGAACCCTGAAATGCATATAGGTGAGACAATAGAAATGAAAGGTTTTCATCCAGGCCTTTCTGAAGGAGTTACTCTGCTGAAAATGGTCTTAGTTGTCTGACAGGCCAACTGTTGAATCTCTTTATGACAGTATCAACACTGGCTTCTTCTGGTTCATTTCGGGCATGTAAGAAGTCATTGGTAACTGCTGCAGGGCCTATATATTAGTGGTAACTGGTTTTAAAAACAACAAAGACTATAAGCCTGTGTGTGCCACTCTGCTTCCACAGTGTATCCTACTAACAAGGCTCACCAACCTAATCCAGTAAATTTTAAGTCTAAATCTCATTCCTTTCCTCTT
>NW_006791954.1:3035904-3048684 GCF_000442215.2 Lipotes vexillifer | reverse complement strand
TTTCCCTACCTTTTTTCTTTTCTTTTTCTTAAAAAAAAATATTTTTGTGTGTTATTAACAGGAATTCATATTTGGTGTGGCTTAACTGTATTTCAGAAGGTCATCAGATTGTGAGACTGCTTCCTTGAAACATTTTTGTGCTATTGTTTTAAAAAAAATAATTAAAAAACAGTTGGCGTTAATAAAAATGTCAATGTGAAATTGATGTCCTGATGTCCTTATTCTCTCTGATAAGCAACTAAAACCTTTCCTATCATTCAGTAGGATTATAAGAAGTTTTACTACCATAGGATTTTTCTGAGTCTAAGAAAATCCAGTTGCTGAATTCCTAATGAATAGTACCTAACCAGAAAAATCTTAAGATTCCTCCTAAATTAGTTCTCGGTTAACTCAAAAGTCTCTTAGAGTCAGCATTCAGGAGTTAACTTGAGCCTGCCAGTTCCCATTTATTGAGGCTTCCTTTTATCTAGGCATGTGCCACTGGCAAAGCAGGGGCATCAAAAAGACTGAAAGAAATTCTGCTTTAATTAAAGAACTCACAATCAAGTTCTGGAAAGAAGTTATTTTAGTTTCAGCATACATGAAAGTTTTGTGTATACTGGTTTAGCAGTTTGAATTATGTTGGGGAAGAGGTTGTGCTAGGTATCTTCCACTTCCTCTTTAGAACTGCTTTTCACCCTGCTCTGCGTCCCAGGAGGTATTGACCCCCATGGATGGCATTAACAGGCTCCTTTGCCCTCTGACTTCAGGTTGTGTTGATCCAATTAGTAACACCCTCAGAAGATCAAAAGGCTGAGGAATGGATATTTAGAAGCTAGGGTGTTTGTTCCCCTGGCTTCTAAATTGCCAGGTCACATAGGTTGTCTGAGTCCCTCTACCAAGGACTGCGACTCCTATCAAGCAGCCTCTCTAGCTTCTAGCTCCTTCACTTTGGCCCTTCAGATCTAGGGATAGAAAGGACCACTCATTTACTAGCTCTGGATAACTCCATTATTCCTTGTTGGTTTCTCTGAACTCTGCCCATGTCTTTGTAAACAGTCCCTTTATTAAACCTTTCTCAAATTACCCAGTTTTAGTGTATTCTGTTTTCTACTAATATCTTGATTGATCTGGGCACCACAGTCCTGATGCTTTGGATCTCTAGAGGTCTTAGTCCGACATTTTGCATGTCACATATTTTTGTTTTGTTTGGCCACACCACAAGGCTTGCAGGATCTTAGTTCCCCGACCAGGGATTGAACCTGCACCCTCGGCAATGAAAGCGCATTAACCACTGGACCGGCGGGGAATTCCCTGTCAGATGTTTTAATTTGTCTTCCAAATAGCTCCCTATCCTAGGTAATATACTCATCTTACAGATGAGAAAGCAGGCACCGAAAAATTAGGCAAAGTAGTTAAACAGCAAATAACTCTCAGTACTAGTGATCAACGCAAGCTTGCCAGTCTGCAAAAACCTGTGTTCTCCCAGCTAACTGTTAGGTCTCCACAATTAGAAGATCATACAGTCACACTGGACCCAGGCAATAGCTTTAAAGATATTCAATCATTTTCCTTTTCCCTAATATTCTTCGGTTAAAATTTTTAGTGGAAATCAGAAGGTTGGAAAGAAAGATGAATGTGTTATTTCCTTACAGAGAATGTTATTTTATATTTTATTAATGGGAAGCAGTAAAGCCTTTTGGGACAGTGGGCAGTTGTGGGTGAATTCTTATCTTGCATTTTCTAAGGATGAATTTCAGGAAGTAAGGAATCCCTTTGAAAAGAATGTCTCTGTAGTGTGCAATTTGGGGGGGTAGGAGGGGTTTTATAGCTTTAAATCAAGTTTTCAACTCTATTATCCAAATGAGTCCTGGACTTGGAGCCACATTTGTAGGGTTAGTAATTTTTTTCTCAGCAAGAAAATAAAAAGCTTTTGGTAATAAATTTATAATTTTGAATCTATACTTACAGCATCATTTTTTAAATAAATTTATTTATTTTTATTTTTGGCCGCATTGGGTGTTCATTGCTGCGCATGGGCTTTCTCTAGTTGTGGCGAGCGGGGGCTACTCTTCGTTGCGGTGCGCAGGCTTCTCGTGGTGGCTTCTCTTGTTGCAGAGCACGGGCTCTAGGCACACGGGCTTCAGTAGTTGTGGCTTGCGGGCTCTAGAGTGCAGGCTCAGGCATTGTGGTGCATGGGCTTAGTTGCTCCGCGGCATGTGGGATCTTCCCAGACCAGAACTTGTGTCTCCTGCATTGGCAGGCGGATTCTTAACCACTGTGCCACCAGGGAAGCCCTATAGCATCATTTTTGACTGAATAATGAAATCAGCTGATGAGAATTTAATCTCTTCTTACTTAATACTAGTTTTAGGATCTCAGAGTTGTTGTTTTTAACAGGACTCTCTTTTGTGGTAATGGAAAATACCCACTCAAGATGGACCATGCCTTCTTGTACCAACCCGAGTGCAAGCAAAGTGGTTAAGGTGTTTGGTTTCCAATGCAAGACTGAGACAGGAGACCCTGATGTTAATGAAATATTGGGCCAAACAACTGTTTTCCCTAGGAACCTAAATCAGGTTGCTCTAACAGTACGATTGACGGCAAACTGCGATAGATGGCAGTGTCAGGAAAGTCAATTGGGCTCTTACTGCCATTTGTAAAGAACTCTGCTCCTCTGATTTTGTTGCTGATATCTGGCACCTGTAGCTTTCACTACTGAACTTCTGGTCCAACGCTGGGGTGGAATTAGCAACAGAGAAGGAACATAGCTTACTATCATAATCTGTGCTTTCTCAGGAAGCTGCCAGCAGCTGCCAGCAGACATGCTATACACCAATTAAAATGACAACCAAGAAAGAGATAAAATCTTGCCATGGTTTGGCTGATCATACCAGTTTGGTCCTCTGAGACATCCGCCTCCTCACCCCAAAACAACCTTAACTTTTATCATAAATTTGACAAACTGTACAGGTATATTACATTACACTGCAATTTTAATCCACTCTTATTAGGGGATTGATTATCTACCTTGTATAATATATACTAGTCTTATGGATATACTCAATGCTTATTAGACTGACAAAGAAATTAAGAAAACAGTATACTGAATGGCTGATGGCTTAATGGGAGAAGTCTCAAGACAACATAGAATACAAGATAATGGAGGAGAGGTGAAAAGAAACAGCTTATAAGAAAAAAATACAAAACATTTAAAATATTTGAGATGAATGAGGATGGGTGAGATGATTGTTGCTTTTCTGATAGGTCAGTTCCTTCATCTATCAATGGAGCAGTTAAACTCAGGAGAATGTGAAGGGGTGTGGTAGGATGAAGTTAATGCTGTGGCCTTTACAAGTGTAAAGAAGTGCGTCCTCTATTCTTGTAACAATCCTAGAGTACATAGACTCTACTGGATAGACAGCATAACAGAACATGGCTTGTAGAAGATCTCTTGGCTACCAAATCTGGTCTCTCCCTGCCCCTGCTGACAATCTTATGTCCTGTAAATGGAAAGTTCTAGACCTGTGTGTCCAAATGCAGTAGCCACTAGCCATATGCACTATTTAAGTTTAAATTAAATAAAAAATAAGTTCCTAAGACTGCGCTAGCCACATTTCAAGTGCTCAGTAGCCACCACGGCTAGTGGCTACCATATTGGGCAGCACAGATATAGGTCATATCCATCACCAAAGAAAGTTCTATTTGAACTGTTCTATATCTAGTATATGCAAGTGTATTTTTTGTGTATGGTTGAAAATAATTACAGTCTGTGGCTTTTCTTTACCAACCTCATTGTAACAATTTGCTATTCATCTGAGAATACTGTATCCACTTAAAATTTTAATTCTGTTCATAAAATGTAATACAGATCCATTTTCCAAATTTTGAAGGGAAAAAAAAACCCTAGAAAGTGACTATCCCTTCTTATAAACCCACCTCCCAAAGACAATCATGATTAATAGATAAGTTTGGGGCATATTCTTCCAGCTATGTTTTTGTTGTTGTTTTGCGGTGCGCAGGACTCTCACTGTTGTGGCCTCTCCCGTTGTGGAGCACAGGCTCCGGACGCGCAGGCTCAGTGGCCATGGCTCACGGGCCCAGCCGCTTGCGGCATGTGGGATCCTCCCAGACTGGGGCATGAACCCGCATCCCCTGCTTCGGCAGGCGGACTCTCAACCACTGCGCCACCAGGGAAGCCCTCTTCCAGCTATGTTTTTATACTTTATGCACTTAATTATTTTTGGTAACAAAGACAGGCTGTGCCCCTTTTGCCTATTCCCCTTTGTAACCAGTGCCACACATCTTCAGTCTTTGCCTTGTGAAGCCAAGTGTGCCAGGCTCAGACCTGTGACCCCTGATGTCATGCTTTAAGTCATGGAGCTCATCACCAAAGATGAGAACAAAGTAACATATGGCAAATGCATACCTTGAGAGCATTTCTTCCTTGTTTAGATTCTTTGGTTCACGACTGTTTTCCAGCCTGACTGCCTGACACTAAGTGCCAGTTTTGTGGAGTGCACATATTTGAGGCTTTAAGCTCTCAGGCTCAGTTAGTTTAAGCAGTTCATGTAATGAATTCGTTCAGTGTTCTTTCCTTACTGGAGACGTGAACGACTACTATATTTGGAACTAGCATTTGCAACCTTATACACCACTGCCTGGGTATTTAGCCACACGTTTTGATCACCGTGAACTGGACTGAGGAAGTTATATGGTGACAGATTTCATAAGGACTGTGCTGAGGAGAGATGTAGCTGTGGCTTGAAAACCTTCAGGGACTTCAGCTTGCTCTAGCTGTTGAAATGAGGCCATGCGTTCCTCCCACTGGACCCTGCTTACCTGCTTAATGCCTGCCTCGCCAGCTTGAGCAACTGTATTACTGCCACTCCTAGGCTTGCACCATTAATTTGGTAACTATACCTCACTGCTTCCAACAAGTAAAACAAATGTGCCATCCAACTATAAATGACCCAGGTGTGCACCAAACCAAGACCTGAGATGCGAATAGTCAGAATAGCCTTTTTTATTTTTTAAAAATAATCATTAAAAAAAAATTTTAATAGATTTTATTAATCTATTTATGGCTGCGTTAGGTCTTCGTTGCTGTGCACGGGCTTTCTCTAGTTGCGGCGAGCGGGGTCGCGGGGGGGAGGCTACTCTTTGTTGTGGTGCGTGGGCTTCTCACTGCGGTGGCTTCTCTAGAGCCGTGCGGGCTTCAGTAGTTGTGGCTCACGGGCTCTAGAGCGCAGGCTCGGTAGTTGTGGCGCACAGGCTTAGTTGCTCTGCAGCACGTGGGATCTTCCCGGACCAGGGCTCAAACCCGTGTCCCCTGCATTGGCAGGTGGATTCTTAACCACTGCGCCACCAGGGAAGCCATGAATAGCTTTTAATGTCCCTGTCATCTGTGATCCACCCTTGACTGCTCCAAAAGGATGCTGGGCAAAGGTTCTCATTGGTATGTGAGCATCACAGAAACAACAGAAGAGGTGAGAACAGCACCAGCCTTTTCTAGTCATTTAACAAAGAATACAGTGCCACTGTGTTCTAACCTTACAACCTGCTATTGGATGTGGGAGGTGTGCATTTTGGTCACTCATCAAAGGATGTTGGCTATTGAAACATCAGAAGCCTGTCACTGGACTTGAAGGCAAGGTTTTGGTGCATTAGTTCCATGGCAATGGAATCCAGATAGCAGACTCATTACAAAAGCTTTCAGAATGCAAGTATATTATACGAGGCACTGAGACGATAGAATCAATTAAGGCAGATTTGGTTTCTGCCTCATGGAGCTTACAGTCCAGCAGGAACAAGAATTATTGAATGAGTAACTTGAAGTGTGATGAGTCTTTGGAATGGGAAGTGCCGGAGGGTATGAGAGGATATTACTGGGGAGTCCAACATAGCCTCAATGTTCAGGAAAGGCTCCCGTGAAGAATGGTGTTAAACTGAGGCCCAAAAGATGAGTAGTTGCTAGCCAAAGAGGACAGGGAAAAGTGTCCTATGTGGAAGAAACGGCACATGCAACGCAAGGCCTATGGCTGGAGAGAACCTGACCTACTTAAGGAACTTAAAAGAAACCCAGAATAGCTGGAACAAAGAGAGGTCTTGGGAAGGTAGTGAAAGGGGGATCTGGAGAGGTAGGCAAGGCCCAGACTAGGGAGGGACTTAGGTCACGTTGAAGATTCTAAACTTTAGCTAAAGGACAATGGGAAACCATCAGTTTCCTTATCTGTAAAGTGAGAAATAATAATCTCAGAGTTACCAGGGAACAAAATGAGAAGAATGCAAGTGAAAGGTCTTGTAAGTTATGAATCATGATAGGAATATTACTAACATTATGATGTTAGTAGTAGTAATAAGCAGTGCTGCTTTCTTAAGTAACAGAAGTAACAGTTCAAATCTCCTAAGTGGGAATATGATTTTTTTTTTTTTTCTTTCTGACCGTGCCATGCAGCTTGCAGGATCTTAGTTCCCCGACCAGGGATCAAACCCGTGCCCCCTGCAGTGGAAGTGAGGAGTCTTAACTACTGGACCGCCAGGGAAGTCCCTGAAATAGTCTATAACATATAAAACTCTGACTTAAAGGAACTGATGGAAAGGTCAAAGTTTATTTCAGTTGAAACTTCCAGTGTGAGGTTCACAAAGCCAGGCATGAGCTGAGCTGTTTGGAGCAGGGTCATGCCATTTATGGCCACATGTATTTCTCAACCCCGCACTGACTCTTCAATGCCACTTCCAGGAAATATCAGTGTTCTGCCTCCTTCTCAAACCCACCAGAGCACAACTGCTGACACATTCTTTCCCCTTCATTTCTTCCAGCCACAGCTGGGGCCCAGCATCTCCTAGGTCAGCTTTTGTAGAAGCTGTTCCCAAAACATTACACTCTTCTGAGCTCTTCACAGCAAGATAATTATCCCAGTTAGCACCTGCATTACATCTTAGGAGAAATTCAACACCTTTCCAAATCTGTGGTGTTTTATCCTACAGCGGTTCTGTGAAGTAGGCACAAATGAATCTCACAGAAATGATGCGAAATTGGGGGCCCTCCTCTCCTGTCTGACCGGCACAGATATGCTACCAGGAGAACTTAATGTTTCAGTTTAGGCCATTTCCTCTCTGCCTGCAACACGTTAAACTTTACCCAAGGACAGAAGGGCAGAGCTTGTGCAGGTGCAGGCATTTGATTTAGGCCCCATTAACCTCTTCCCAGCCCTGGCCAAACAAACCAGACACAATTCTTCCCCGGAGGTCACTACCTACCATAAATGCTCCACAGTACCACACACCAGAGGTTGCAAACTTGTATTTTGTCTTTGATTTACACAATGCCTTTTAAATCTTTTTGAAATTTTAAATGCCAGCTTTAAAAAATCATGGTATTTCACACAGAAATCCAGATTTCCAGCTTTTCTTTTTTTAAAAAAAATTTTATTGGAGTATAGTTGACATAATGTTGTGTTAGTTTCAGGTGTATCTAGTTTTTCTTGAAAAATCGTAAGATCTGACATCAATGTCTGGAGCTGAGTACAGACTTATGACCAGCACACTCTACCACAGTCCCCACTCTGACTAGATCCTTTATGAAGGTCCCATGACAGGCCCAGAATATCTGAGTTTGTGCACCCACTTCTGTACAGACAACGTATCAAGAATACCGAATCCCTCCTTTGTGACCCTTTCATATGCAGAGGGCTTACTCTGTTTGAATGCAACTTTGGAGACCTTTATGTAGATGAGAAAACAAGCCTTGGCCACTCTAGTCCATCTCTGGTGGATCTTAATTATTTGCAGCTATTTCCCGAGGGTAAAGGTAAAAAGCTTTATTCTACCAGACTTCTCATAGGCAACTCCTTTCTGTTGTCTCTTCTGTTCCATTCTGGCCCCTTTGTTCATTCATTAGAAATTCAGAACTTTTTTTTTTTTTTTAATACTTATGAAGGTGCTGGGACAGTGGCCTCAAATCATTTTTGGAACGAGATGGAGAACTTAAAAAATGCATTACTGGAATCCCACTTCCAGGTATATATCCAAAAGGACTGAAAGCAACATCTCAAAAGAGATAGGTGTATACCCATGCTCAGAGCAGCATTATTCGTAATAGCTAAAAGGTGGAAGCAACCTAAGTGTCCCTTGATGGAAGAACGGATAAACAAAATGTGCTACAAACAATGTAATACTGTTCAGCCTTAAGGGAGGAAATGTATCAACCTCGAGGACATATGCTAAGTGAAACAAGCCAATCACAAAGAGACACATACTGTGTGATTCCACTTACAGAAGGTATCTAGAGCACTCAAATTCATAGAGACAGAAAGTAGAATGGTGGTTGCCAGGGGCAGGGGTGAGGGGAAAGTAGAGAGTTGTTCAATGGATATAAAGTTTCAGTTTTGCAAGATGAGTAAGTTCTAGAGATTTGTTACACAACCATGTGACTATACTTAACACTACTGAACTATACACTTAAAAATGGTTGATGGTAATTTTTTTTTAACCAGTTTTTAAAAAAGTATTTTAATGCATCACTGGGTGTCAGGAGACCTGAGTTCTGCTAGAGGCTCCAACGCTGACTTGTGCGACCTTCGGCAAGGCACTCTCTGGAACTCAGGTCGTCGTCTGCAAAATGGGAGGGTAGAAGAGAGAATACTGAAAACACCAACCTCAGTATGGGGCAGACGGATATGACAGTGTGTGTGAGCAATGGAAGGCTCTGCAAGTATTAGATGTGGTCATCAACTCAAACTGTGGTCTCTTGTGGTGACTTAAAATTAGATTAAAAAAGAAAAAAATTGAAGGTCTGTGTCAAGTGCCAGAACCTTACAGACAAGAGCCTGCCCTCAAACTGCTCACTAGTGGAAAAAAACTAGAAAAAAATTTACAATATAATGTGTCACATGTCAGCATAACATATGCCAGATTCAAATACATACCACTTAACTTCCCTATTTAATGGGATGAAGGTTGGGTATACACTACATGTTGTTTGGATAAATCAAAAGTCTCAAATTAGAACACAAGTTTAAAGCTTGATAATCTTTTCAAGGTGTTTAGTCTAAAAAAGAAAAAAAATGTGTGTGTGTATTGCTTAGACTCATTTTTTTACTGATATTTTAATTCAACAATTAATTTAATCTATTAATGTATTAATTTACTAATTGAATTGAATTAACTTAACTCCCATTTAAATAAAAGAAGCCCTGGGTAGTTGGAACAAAGAGCACTCCTGCTGGCTGGAATGCAGTCTACAAGGAGGAAGGCCCACAGGTGCTGGGGTTGGTGGAGGTCAACATCCATACTCTGTTGACACAATTACGCCTCCATAAATATTATCCACAGCCAAGCTAGTCTACTATGATTAAGCTTTGTTTCTTTCTCAGTTTTTTAAAACATTTTTTTTCCTGGAGTTAATCATTAATTCAAAACAAAACAAAACAAAACAATTTTTTTTTTTGCTTAGTTTTCCATGTCCCTATAATGAATTTATTCTCCACCATCACCAGAAGTGTAAATTTTTCCTCTATTCATTCCATCTGATTTCTTGGAGACATCCCTTCTGTCCTCCTGCCCCAGTCCTGATTACTCTCAAAGGCCTGCAGCCAGGTATGTCACCCTGGGATTTCCTTTCATCATCATCTTGAAGATTCTCTTCATTTCTCACCTCTGTTGAATATCCTGTTTCCAGGATCACGTCTTCCTGTTTCTTGATTTATTCTTGTTTTGGTGTACCACATCCTCCAGACGTTTCCTAAGAAAGGGTACATGGGTAGGAAGTAAAATTTTTTAAGATTTCACGCATCTGAAAATATGCTTACTTTACTGAATTCACAATTTGGCTAATTCATAAAGTTATAGGTCATAAATAATTCGAAAGCATTCCTCCACCATCTTCCAGCATGGCTGATGGGAAGCATGGTACCATTCTGACGGCTGTTCCTTTGAACGTTAACTGCTTTTTCTCTCAGAATTTTTTAGTAACCTTCCTCTATTTACTCAATGACCTGAAATTTCTGATTTCTTTTCCATCCATTATGTTGGGCACTCAGTGGGTTTCTCATTCTGGAGATGTAGGCCATTTAGTTTTGATTTGATTTCTTGAATTATTCCTTCAATGCTGCTTTCCCTCCACTTTTCTCTATTTCTCTGTAACTCCTCTTAGTTGAATGTTAATCCTCCTGGGCTACTTCTAGCTTTTAAAAATCTTTTCATGCCAATTTTCCAGGTTATTTTTTGGGGGGAGGGCCAGGCTGCGCAGCCTGTGGAATCTTAGTTTCCCAACCAGGGATTGAACCCAGGCCCTTGGCAGTGAAAGCGCAGTCCTAACCACTGGACCGCCAGGGAATTCCCCAGCGTTTTTTTTAAAAAAAAGGATATTTTCTCAACTTTGTCTTCCAACTCTTTGATTGAAGTTATTGGTTATCATATTAAGATCTGTTTTATTCTTTTAATATACATACCCTTCTGTTCTTATTTCTTGGACGTAACATCTCCGTATCTGAGAATATTTATCATCCTTTTATAAATTTATTTTTATTTATTTACTTTGGCTGTGCTGGGTCTTCGCTGTGGCACATGGGCTTTTCATCATGGTGTGTGGGCTAAGTTGTGGTATGTGGGATCTTAGTTCCCTGACCAGGGATCGAACCCGGGTCCCCTGCATTGGGAATGTGGAGTCTTAGCCAGTGGACCACCAGGGAAGTCCCCTATCATCTTTTTAAGTTATACTTTGTTTTGTTCTGGTCTCTGTGCTGTTTCTGTATCCTCTGAGTTCCTTTGTTCTTGTTTGTTTGTTTGGTCTTTGTCTTTCATGTTAGAGATTTTCTTCAACTACCCGGTAATCTCTGACAGTCCATTCATGTTTAAGACTGAGGCACTAAAGTTTTCTGGAAGCTCTGTGTTCTGAGACAGGGCTTTGCAGTTGGACATTACTATAGCGAGTTGACTTTCTCTTGGGACTCTCAGCTCTTAGTGGGTTGAATAGTGTCCCCCCCAAAAGATATATCCACATCCTAATCCCCATAATCTGTGAATGTGAACTTATTTGGAAAAAGGGTCTTTGCAAATGTAACTAAGTTAAGGATTTTGAGATAAGACCACCCTGGATTATCTGGGTGGGCCCCAAACCCAATAACAAGTGTCTATAAGAGATAACACAGAGGAGAGACAGAAGAGGAGAAAGTTATGTGAAGATGGAGGCAGATTGGAGTGATGCTGCTACATGCAGGAACACCTGGAGCCACCAGAAGCTGGAAAAGGCAAAGAAATGCTCCCTAGAGCCTCCAGAGGGGACGTGGCCCTGCTGACATATTTTCAGACTTGATTGATTTCAGACTTCTGACTTCCAGAACTGAGACAGAATAAATTTATTTTGTTTATAATAAATTTTGGTAATTTGTTATAACAGCCCTAGGAGACTAATACAGTATTAGTATTAGTCTCTAATGCAGTATTAGATACTAATACAGTATCTATAGGTATTTCTTCTTGAGCTGGTCAGTTTTCCCAAAGGATCCTCCAATCTACTGACTGTAGGGTAATAGCCTGGCTAGGAGAATCTTAGGGCCAAGTGTGACAAGGGGGCCAAGTCACACCATCTGTTATGTAGGCTTGTTTCAGCTATGCTTAGCATCCCAGAGTTCAGATTCTTTCTAGATTAGATTAACCTTTCTTTCTTTTTTTTTAAAATAAATTTATTTATTTATGGCTACACTGGGTCTTCATTTATGCACGCGGGCTTTCTCTAGTTGTGGCGAGCTGGGGCTACTCTTTATTGTGGTGCGCGGGCTTCTCATTGCGGTGGCTTCTCTTGTTGTGGAGCACCGGCTCTAGGCATGCGGGCTTCAGTAGTTGTGGCACGCGGCCTCAGTAGTTGTGGCGCACGGGCTTAATTGCTCTGCGGCATGTGGGATCTTCCTGGACCAGGGCTCGAACCTGTGTCCCCTGCATTGGTGGATTCTTAACCACTGCGCCACCAGGGAAGTCCCTAGATTAACCTTTCAACAAGGTGTATTAATCATGTTTTAAAAAATTTTCTGTATTTGACATCTTGGGGCTTTGCTAGCCCTGGACAGACTGGCCCTCCCAACACTAGCCAATTCTTAGAGATAGTAAACCATTCTCCTGCCAGTGCACCTTTTATATATAAACCAACCGATCCAAAACCCTTACTCCAACCACCTACTTTATCAGGCTCTCAGAATTAGAGTCACTATTCCTCTGCCCTCATCACCCCAGGGCCAGATACCAGACAACTAGAGACAGTCCCTATGCCCCAATGTCCACTGAAATTATTAAACTAGCCAATCCTAAGCCTGCTTACCCAGCTTCACCTGTTCCTTCCTGTGGAAACCAAAATAAAGGCTGTGGCCAAGTTGTATATCCATACAATGGAATACAATAAAAAGGAATGAACTATTGCTATGTGCAACAATGCTGATGAATCTCAAAAAAAAAACCAAAAAAACAACACTGAGCAAAAGAAGCTAGGCACAAAAGAGTATATGCTGCATGATTTATTTATAGAATTCTTTTCTAAAAAAATTTTTTGGCCACGCTGAGCGGCATGTGGGATCTTAGTTCCCTGACCAGGGATCAAACCTGTGCCCCCTGCACTGGAAGCACAGAGTCTTAACTACTGGACCACCAGGGAAGTCCCTAGAATCCTTTAAAAATGCAAAAGAAAGATGGCAGAAAGCAGACTGTGGTTGTAAGACGGAGGGTTGACTGCAAAAGGGCATAAGCTGTGGTACTGGTAAACTGGTTCTAAAAAACTTTTTTTTTTTTTTTTTTTTGTGGTACGTGGGC
>NW_006791954.1:3027309-3035840 GCF_000442215.2 Lipotes vexillifer | reverse complement strand
GGTACGTGGGCCTCTCACTGTTGTGGCCTCTCCCGTTGCGGAGCACAGGCTCCGGACGCGCAGGCTCAGTGGCCATGGCTCACGGGCCCAGCCGCTCTGCGGCATGTGGGATCCTCCCGGACCGGGGCACGAACCTGTGTCCCCTGCATCGGCAGGCAGACTCTCAACCACTGCGCCACCAGGGAAGCCCCCATACTAATTTTTAACGCAACCTGACAATGAGTTGAACCAATTTAAAATTCTTGAAAGTATATTTTTTGGGGGGGGGGCGGTGACAAAAATGTTACATAATAATACTTCAATTTTCATTTAAAATTGAACTACGTTGAGAAGTATGCCAATATTTCAGTGGTGGATATAATTTGGGATTACAGGTGATTTCTGCTTAACTCTTCATGCTTTTCAAACTTCTCCAGTGAGAAGCATGTATTACTTTGATAATTAGAAAAAGAACAAAGGAAGAAAATAAAGGAGGATTGAATAAATGAAAGGAGAAAATGGCTGAGGGTGTTTGGTCTGTCTCCAGACTCTTTGACAAACACAGAACCAGGCCGGGGTAAGACTAGACAATCTGCTCCACTTCCTTCACATCTCTTGGAGGCCCTCCTAACTCAGGATCCAGGAAGCTTTTCTCTCTATATTCTTTTGCCTTTTTTCTTCTTCTTCTTCCTTCTCTCTATGTCCCCAGTACTGAGTCCCTTTCTGCTTTGGGGTGGGGGGATACAATTTTTTTAAAAACCACCTATTGGGACTTCCCTGGCAGTCCGGTGGTTAAGACTCCACGCTTCCAATGCAGGGGGCAAGGATTCGATCCCGTGTCCAGGAACTAAGATCCCACATGCCATGCGGCATGCCCCGGCCAAAATAAAATCACCTATTTTCAGAAAATAGTTTATAGAGGCTTGATTGTGCCAGGTGCTGCAGGGCCCTTGCCCTTGGGCTTGCAAATCCTTCTCCAGACTTTCTCCCTACCCCTTTCCCTTGATTTTTAAAAACTAATTTTTAAAATATATTTTTTGATCAAAAAAGTAATACTTGTTCACTGAAGAAAACTTGGAACACACAGAGAAGAATAAAAAATGAATATAGGGCTTCCCTGGTGGCGCAGTGGTTGGGGGTCCGCCTGCCGGTGCAGGGGGCGCGGGTTCATGCCCCGGTCCGGGGGAATCCCACGTGCTGCAGAGCGGCTGGGCCTGTGAGCCGTGGCCACTGGGCCTGCGCGTCCGGAGCCTGTGCTCCGCGACGGGAGGGGCCGCGGCAGTGACAGGCCCGGGCACCGCAAAAAAAAAAGAATATAAAAATCATCTGTAATCCTACCACCCAGAGACAGCCATTATTAACATTTGGTTTATACATTCCCAGTCTTTTTCCTATTCATGAATACACAGGTATAATACATGCTTCCCTTCTTTGAACCAAACAGGACATCTATGTGCAATCTGCAAAACTTTTTGAGGTACACCATACATACAGTCAGTGCAAAAAATGCATGACTCTTAGGTGTACCTCTTGATGAATTTTCCACATAAATACCTACAATATTTTAACTTATTTTCTGTACTTCGCAATCTACTATGAACATCTCCCACACGATTAAATTATCTTCTACAGCATAATTTGTTTTTTTTAGCGGTACGCGGGCCTCTCACTGCTGTGGCCTCTCCCGTTGCGGAGCACAGGCTCCGGACGCGCAGGCTCAGCGGCCATGGCTCCCGGGCCCAGCCACTCCGCGGCATGTGGGATCTTCCCAGACCGGGGCACGAACCCATGTCCCTTGCATCAGCAGGCGGACTCTCAACCACTGAGCCACCAGGGAAGCCCTACAGCATAATTTTTAATGGCTAACTACAATTATAATAGTCCATCATACTAATGTATTGTAACTTATTTAACCAATCCATCACTGTTAGGTATTTGGGTTGTTTTCAGTTGTTAACCACTGCAGTAGTTTCCTATCACTACTCTAACAAATTACTACAATCTTAGTGCTTTGAGCAACACAAATTTATTCTCTTACAGTTCTGAAAGAAATCTAAAATGGGTCAGCAGAACTGTGTTCCTTCTGGAAGCCCTAAGGCAGAATCTGTTCCTTGCCTCTTCCAGCTTCCAGAGGCTGTCAACATTCCCTGGCTCATGGCTCCACATCTCTCAGGCTTTTACCTCTGTCATCACATCTCCTTTTCTGACTATTATCCTCCTGTCTCCTTCTAAGGACCTTTGTGACTACACTGGGTCCACCCAGACAATCCAGGATAATCTCCCCATCGCAAAATCCTTAATTTAACCATAGCTGCAAAGTCCCTTTTGCCAGGTAAAGTAACATATTCTTGGGTTCCAGGGATTAGCACGTGGACATCTTTTGGGGAACATTATTCAGACCACCATAACTATGAACAGTCCACTCTCCCACTTCTTTTTCTACCTCTGCTCTTCCTTCTTTTCTCCCTCTTATTTTTAGTGCCTACTAGTTTGTAACCCCATTTCCAGTTCCAAAATCTTTTCCTTTTCTTTCTCTCTTTATAGAATGTTAAGACATAATTTATCCTTGGGAGCTCAGTGACTGTTTCTGATCTATTGACTTCTAACTTCTTCTTTCCCAAGCACCAGCCTTTCTCCCAAATCCCAATCAAGAATGTACAGTTTCTGGGAATTCCCCAGTGGTCCACTGGTTAGGACCCAGAGCTTCCACTGCCGGGGGCCCAGGTTCAATCCCTGGTCAGGGAACTAAGATTCGTTAAGCTGGTCGGCCCAGCCAAAAAAAAAAAAAAATGTACAGTTTCCCTTGATTGTCCTCTTATGACCTGAAAGACTAAACGTTTCTAAAACTGGATACACACGACCCCTCCCTTAACCTCTACCCCACCTTCCTAAGCCAACTCAGCTCCTATACATGATCTTGTTTTTAAAATGATTACTCTCAAATATACTCAAGGCTGAAGACCTAGGACTCACCTTTCATTCTTCTCTCTCCTCTGTCTCTAATCAGCCGCTAAATCCCATTAATTATTTTGTGACTTAGCATTCCTCTAATATTCACCTAATATCTTGGCTGTAGCTAGAGTGTGTAATCAGAGGATTTTCTCCCCATCCAAACCATACTCTGTATGGTTGTATGGGGGTGGATTATCCTCTCCTTCAGGAAGCCCTCTTTGACTGCCCCTTCCTGGGATACCATCTCCCCCTTCTAGAGAAAAAAACCCATAATTAAGTGTCCACTATGTGCTCAGCTTTTCAACCATCTTAAAATTTAATCTTTAAAGTATGGTCTTAATGTTTACAAATGAGGAAACTGAGAAGCTAAGTAACTTATGCAAAGTAACAGAGCTAGTAGATGGCAGAACTTGAACCCCAGCCTGACCAACTCCAATGCCAAGCTTTTTGCCTCTATTCCACATGACCTCCCTGGAGTTAATGCCCGTGGTTTAAAACTTGCCTGTTCATTAAAATCACCTGGCGGGGGGACTTCCCTGGCGGTCCAGTGGTTAAGACTTCACCTTCCAGTGCAGGGGGTGTGGGTTTGATCCCTGGTCGGAGAGCTAAGAGCCCACATGCCTTGTGACCAAAAAACCAAAACATAAAACAGAAGCAATATTGTAACAAATTCAATAAAGACTTTAAAAATGGTCCACATCAAAAAAAAAGAAAAAAAACTCTTAAATAAATAAATAAAATCACCTGGGGGACTGATTCTGAAGCCCCATACCAGAGCTACTAAGATTCTCTGAAGGTAGAGCCCAAAAATCTATTTTTAAAAATTTCTATACTCATATGACATATTTTATTATTTATTACTAATTAGTATATGCTTAAAATACATGCTTTACTCCACCAACTAGGGGAGGAAGCACTGTCCTATTCATCTCTGTGACCCATCCAGTACCTTTACAGAACAGGCACTCAAAAGTATCTGTTGGTTATTTAAATGCTAAATAAACTATGAGGTATACTGTGAGCTACACTGTAATAAGAGTTCAGAGGATAATAACAATAATAACAGCTAGCACTTACTGAACCCCCATCATATGCCAGGCCCTCACTGTTCTAAGAAATTTACATGTATTAACTTCTTAGGACTTTGCAATAATCCTACAAGGCAAGATCAGGACACAATTTGCAGGGCCCCTTGTTCAAAAATTATTAAGAATTTCAACATGGTGACAGCAGAGCATTAAACAAAGTGAGAGGCCAGCATTTCTAAGCACCTGTGTGACTGTATAGGTCTCACACCTATAAGCCAACCCTGGCTAAAACTATTATCTCCATTTTACAGATGAGGAAACTGAGACACAAAGATATCAAATAAGCATTCCCAGTATCACACTGTTAGTAAGTGAAGATATAAATGTGCACTACCTTAGTTGTAGAAGGCTTCATTGCAAACTCTATATTTACAAAGTTCTCCAGTCCTTCGAGGTTCAGCTCAAAGCCCCCTTGTCTGCTAAGTACTCTCACAAGTCAGGAAAAAAATCTCTCCTCCTCCTCTGATATTTTAGCTCCATGACAGCATTTGGTTTGAAACTTTCTTATGGACTTTATCACATCCCCATGTTCTACCTGAAATAACCTGGGAGGTGGGGGGTACATCTAATAAATTCATGTAGTTGAATGAATGAACAAAGAAACAAACTTGTGCATGACCTGAAGACTGGGAGATGAGGAGGGAACCTAGGCAGGGGACAGGCCTAGGATAGTGCTGAGCACTTATGCAGGATGAAATTATATGACCGGCTTGATTGGACCAATGGTACACATGGGCGCTAGTGTGGATAACACTGGAAAAGACAGTGAAGTTAAGTTTTAAAGTGCCTTTTACAAAGCTAGACCATCACTTCTCACGGGCCGTAAGGACGAGTTGCATGTACCCCTCTGAGGTCAGCGAGCTTTGCTCAGGAGGAAAAGGCATCAGGTCATAGCATGACTGCTTCTCCCCTCGCAGCCAGTCTCCTCACACATAAGCACCATGGGTTAGTTGGGGGGACTGAGCTGGAGAATGCCATCTGATCTCATCCATTCACCAATTCATTGTTTAACATACTGGTGAACATCTCCCGTCATAAGACATTTGCACCGAGCACTTTCCCAACTCCCATTCATGCTCAGATCACCCAATGGTATGGCAGAGATTCTCCCATTTCACAAGAATAAGACGTTAAGTAACTTGCTCAGGATCAGACAGCAGGAAGTGGCAGAGTAAGACTGAAATCCACTTTCTCTCTTTAATTTCAGAATTTGTTCATTGGACATGAATATTCCTGTTATAGAGAATAGCATATTAAAACCCATGGACTCCATACACAGCTCAAGAAATACAACCTGAAGCCCCTGTGTACCTCTCCACATTCACTAAACCACATGGCCTCCAATTCCTCCTACTTGGGAAACACTGCAAATGGCATCACCATCCGGAAATCTAGCAGGCACCAGTGACACCTCCCTCTCCTTCCAATCAATTACCAAGTTCAATACCTATCTCTATTTCCACTATTCCTTCTACCTTTCTCCTTTCTACAAGTATCAGCTCATATCTGGATTACTGCAATGGCCTCCTAACTGGTTTCCTTGCATCTGCTCCTCTTTCCAGTCTTAATCTTCACATTGCAACCAAAGACCTTTTTAAAACCTTTGAGTAGCTGCCCTCTGGTCTTAGGATATAGACAAAAGCATTGGCATGTGAGGCTCTCACATGGTCTTTCCCTTACTCAACACTCTAGCTTTGTCTCAATCCCTTGTTCCCTGTATTTTGGGTGTGCCGGCCTTCTTGCAGTTTCTTAAAATCCCTGAGCTCCCTCCCACCACAGGGCCTTTGCACATGTTTGTTCTTCCCTTCTCCACATGAATTAACTCTTCCTTTCTCAAGTACGCTTTCCCTGAGCCTCCTGGTTGGGTCATTCTTTGGTAGCTCTCACTTTTACAACTTTACATCTGTTTGTGAGATTAATTGATTAAAGTCTTTCTTCCCTAATAGGCCAAGGGCCAAGAACCACTCACTTCGTACAAAATACATGCTAAATAGATAATAGCCAATGTATATACAACATATACAAGATGCCAGGCAGTGTTACTAGCTCTTAACATGTATCAACTCACTAAGACCTCCTAAAAGTTGGGTATGAGGCAGGTACAATTATTAGCCCCACTTTACATAAAGCAAAGAAAATCACACAAGCTTAGAAGTGACAGAGTTGGGTTATGAACTCAGGCAGTCAGTTTCTGGAATCTGAGTGCTAAGCACCCAGTAGCATCTACTGAATGCATGACAGTGTTGGCTGTTTTTGATAGGGACTACAAAGCACCTATCTTAGCTCAACTAAAAAATCATTTCAGCTGGCTGTGGTAAGGACCTTGTTTGACTGGAACTTTGCTGCAAAACATTTATCTTCCCAGCATTTTATTCCAGCTACTTTAAAAATCCATTTCCCCTCACTGGTAGTATCATGACTGATGTTGAGCAGAGGAGGTGTCTCAGCAAACTGATAAGAGGACAGGAGAAACTTGGCTTGGAGTGAAACAGAACTGTGGATCATTTGTAGTATGGGTAATACTCATAAATACAAAGATTTTGATGGACGTCATCTCAATCTTCATTGATTCCTAATAAAGTTACACACACAGGGCAGTTCTTCATCAGCTGATAGATGAAGCAAAAGGCTGAGATTAAAAGGACTGCTAAGCCACAGGAAATCAACTAGTCACAGGATGGGTAAGGAACGGTGTCCCCACACTTCCAGCTTTAGAACTCCAGATATTTCTGGCACAGAAAGATCTCGTCTTCCTTTAAGGAATAAAGGTAGCTGGCCAACCTTTCCTAATTCTCTTTTTGTGTGTGCGCTGCGTGGCTTGTGGAATATCAGTTCCCCAGCCAGGGGTTGAACCCAGGCCACGGCAGTCCAAGTGCGGAATCCTAACCACCAGACCACCAGGAAATTTCCTCTTGGTTGGAACGTCTCAACAAGGACAGAGTTGCTCTTAGGTTTTCCCAGTATGGCTAGAGTAGGGCAATTTTTCCACAAGCTGAAGCTATATGGCAAAGAGCTCTATAAGCTAGCTGCATCCAATTAACCCTAGATCAATATGGTGCAAATGTAGCAATTCTGGAAATTCTTCACCTGGAGCCCCTGTACCAATGTAAGGGTAAGTCAAGAAACTGTACGCACATTTTCTTTATGTTCATTTTGCTAAGAAAAGCTTTCATTCGTTTCTTTGAGGGCTTACAACTAAAAAGGCTAAGAACCACGATCCTTTATGCCTGTACACACATTCTTTCTGGTTCACGGTTGCGCCTTTATAAAAGGGCCACGTTCGCAAGATGAAACATTTCTATTCTTTCAAGTACCTAATAGCTATGAATGGGAGTGTAAGAGGAATCCAACTGTCCAAACCACATAAGTTAGACTTTATAACAGCACAGGCCTCAAATTATAAATAGGTCTAAAGTAACTGCATTAGCATTCACCTCCTTGGAGGAGATGCGTGTAAGGCCAAGAGCAGTCAGGAGCGCTTGAGTCCAGTCCCAGTAAGGCCACTACCGGCTGGGTAACCTTGGACAAGGTGCATACCCTCTCTCGGCTTCAGTTTCCACATCCACAAATTGGAAGTTGAACCGCATGGTCTTCAAGGTCCTTCCCAGCCGAAAACCTGGTACCAAGTAGGCCTAGCCATTAGAGCAGCTTCCTGTAGGCGCGGGGCAGGGTTTTAACGGTCCCCCCCTCCCCCGCTCGAGCCCGCGAAACCCTCTTCAACACGCCCCTCGGAGTGACTGCGCTTTCCCAACCGCAGGCCGGACACGGCTCCGCCCCTTCCCGGGGGCGTCCCGTCGTGCACTGCGCCGGGCTTCTAAAGCGTTGGGGCACCTCCCGCCTTTCCGAGGCCCCGACCCCAAACTCCTCTCCCCAGTTTTTTAGGGTGCCCTATCCTATCAACGTCTAGAATCCCAGCCAATCAAGCGGGTCCGGAGTCTTACCTTCTGTCCACCCTCCTCCCAGCGCTCAGACGGCCTCAGCTCACGGCCTTTACCAGGCCAATCCAATCAGCGGCCGGCTCTGGCCGGCCTCACCCCCCCCAATCTCCCGCCCCTCGGCCAATCAGCGCCCCCATCCCGCTGCCCGCCCAGCCAACCCCGGACCTTGAAACCAGCGAGCGAATGGGCGCAGGGCGGCCCTTCAACGCTAACCGCCTGGCCAATTGGGGATTCCGCGTGGCCACAGCGGCAGCCAATCGACATGTAGCGCGGTGCCGCCGCGGAGAGGTCCGGCCCGAATATCCCTCCGCCTTCCTCCCTCCCCCTCTCTCCCTCCCTGCGAGCCGCCGTTAACTCACAGCCTCCCTTCTCTTCTTTCTCCCTCCGCCACCCGAGCACCAGCCGCGCTCTGAGCTGCCCCCGGGGTCCCTCCCCCGCCGTCAGAGGAGCAGCTGCCGCCGCCGCCAGTAGCAAATTAGGAGGGAGGAAAGACGGAAAGGAGGAAGGAAGGGGAGCTGGAGCGACTACCAAGAGGGAGCCGGTGAATGGGCTTGTGGTGACCCCCGCCCCCCAC
>NW_006791954.1:3018895-3027256 GCF_000442215.2 Lipotes vexillifer | reverse complement strand
GCCCCCCGCCCCCCCCTCCCTACCCACCCGACCCCCAACCCCCATCCCCAGTTAGAGCCGCCGCCCGAGAGGCCGGGCCGTCGTCCTAAGAGGAGTCGCCGCCACCACCTCCGCCATGGAGCTTATCACCATCCTCGAGAAGACCGTGTCTCCCGGTAGGACGCGGGGGCCGGGGGGTCGAACTGAGGTGATTGGGTGGGGGGAGGGGAAGCCCTGGCCCCTCTGACCCTGTCCCCTTTCCCACTTTCCTTCCCCCCAGATCGGCTGGAACTGGAAGCGGCGCAGAAGTTCCTGGAGCGTGCGGCCGTGGAGAACCTGGTGCGTGCCACCCCGCCGTCCCCCATCCCGCCGTCTCCCCATCCCCTGCATGTGGGCCTTCCCGCCCTCCCGGAGGCCCAGGCCTCGGGAACCCACCCCGCCCCATCCCGTCCCCCTCCCCCCCCGTCCAACCTAACCCCGCCATCGGGAAGCCGGTGGGTGTGTCCCGCCCCGGGCCCGGCATCTGGCCAATGGCGCGGCGCGCCGGGGTGCCTGCCACCCAATCGGCGTGCAGCCTGAGGGCGGCGGTGCAGCAGGAGGGAGAAAGAGGGAGGGAGGGGAGGTTAGGTTGCGCGGCGCTGCGTGTTCAGCAAGGGTGGGGGTGGGGGAGCCGGGCCTAGGGGCCATGTGGAAGCTACGAACCCCGCCGCCCGCCTTGTTCGTACCGGGGCCGGCTTCTCCTTCCTGTCCCGTGGCCCCTGTGATTGTCCGCCTACTTCCCAGAGCTCTACCGTTTCCAGTCTCCCTTGGTCTGTGCTCATGGCCAGGCCTGCACCCGAATGCCTCTTAACCCATTTCCGGCAGTGTTTCTCCCTTTCTTGACTGGGTATTCCTCACCCGGCTTTTTGTATTTCCCCCCCGCGCCCCCCCGGATCAGTAGAGACTAAATCTGCACCCAGATAACAGGCTGAGGCTCATCCTTGAGATCGGGCCTGTTTCCAGAGGAAAGTTCCTCGTTTTTCATATTTTCAAATTTAAAGGGTACAGAACAAATGAATGTTAAGTCCCCTAGAGACTGGACCTCTGTATAAAATTGTGAGACGTATTGGTTGAAACAACCTTTGTGCCGGTAATGTTTCTCTTTGGAGTCCCTCCTGTTGGGGGGATGGGGAGCAGAGAGAAGGGTGAATGATACTAGACATCTTTTAAAGGTAATAGTTCACTGTAACCAGATGTGTTCTTTTGTGTTACCTAGGCAAAATAACGCAAGAAAAAAAGATGTATTTTTATTTTATACAAACTGCCTTTGAATGGTTTTTTGGTTTTTTGTGTTTTGTGGAGTTTCGTGTTTTTTGTGGGTTTTTTGGCCTTTCCATGTGTTCGTTTTTACTACTAATCTTTTTATCCTTAACTTTCCATAGAAAAGATTTTTATCTACTAGTATAGACTGATAATATTTCCATTTGTTATATATTCCTCTTTTGCTAAATTTGCAAGGAGCCTTTTCTCTTATTCCTAACATTTTATCTTATTCCCAACATTCTTTAGTGGTATATAATTAATAAAACTTTTAAGAATTATTTCCTACTGTGGTTGGAGGACTTGTTAGTGGTAAACTATCTGCTTTTAGTTTATCCTGTTAGCTTTTCCATTGGAGAGAGCAAGGAAGACTAGTGTGTGTTAAAATTTTTAAACCAAATTTTTAAAGCAAATTGGGGACCTGAGCAGTACAAAAGATTGAGTATACTTTTCAAGAATCTACAGTAATGTTTAAACAACTCAAGAATAGGAACAACTCAAGGAATAGGAACCTTTAGTGTGTTAACTGTTGCCTATTAAACATGAAGTCATTTTCCTTGACATTTTTATCTTTTCAGTTGCCCCCTATTTCTAAATATTTGTTATCACTTTTTCCTTATAAATCTTTTTCCACTGTTACCATTTTGCTGAAACACTGAAAACTAAACTAGAGAACACTAACTAGCCTCCTAACTCTATGTTTTACATTTAGAAGTACTTCCCTCTCATACCTGCTTCCATGAGATCAAAAGCCACCCTGGGTGTCATTCTTTTTGGACTAAGAATTTTTTTTAATCTAAATTTTAAAAGTAACAATTTTACTTTCTACCCTGTCATAACATGTTCATTTAACAAATACAACTTACTGAGTACCAGGTTTTGTTCTAGGTATGAAGAAGAATCCTCTACCAGATTGTCAAGCTTGCTTTAATTCTGGGGGATCTGATGTGAAGATTTGGGCACTCTTAGTTGATGTTGATAGGAAAACCTGTAACTCCTTGTTAAATGCTGAGTCTGTGTGAGAAGATGGATGACTTCCTCATGTACCAAATAACATTTTTATAGGAATCTTGAAGTAGATATTTTGGCATTTTCCGAAATATTGTATGTCCTAAAAATTTTAGGTTTTCCCCTGTTTTTTGGTGCTATTCTCAATTGGTAAAATTCCTAAGAGGTATTATTCATTCACATCTTAACAGCCCACTTTCCTTGTGGAACTGTCCAGAGTGCTGGCAAATCCAGGAAACAGTCAGGTTGCCAGAGTTGCAGCTGGTCTACAAATCAAGAATTCTTTGACATCTAAAGATCCAGATATCAAGACACAGTACCAACAGAGGTGGCTTGCTATTGATGCTAATGCTCGACGGGAAGTCAAAAATTACGTAAGTAGCTTTCATCTCCTTGTGGTCACACTAGCCTGGGGAATGTCAGTTCTTTGGTCATCTGCATGGGAAGGAGCTGACAGTGCAATAGATGTCTGGGATCTAAACTTAACTTGAAGGTAAAAAATGTATTTGATACAACTCTTCTTTCTCAAACTGTCTTTATCCAAGTGATTCTTCCTTAGTTAACTAACACTTAGCTCTTGCTGAACTTCTGCTGTAGATAGTTCTCATTGTTTGGTGATTTAGGCATGGCACTGTGCGGAGTCAGAAGGGGAATTAAATGATCTCCTGGGCTTTCAAGCCCAAAGAGTTTGTGAAATAAGATTATGACATTAATCATGTTTTTATCTACTTAGCAAATAATGAGAAACTTCTAGAGACATCTGGCTTTTTGTCAAGGTGTTTAAAAAGTGAGCTGATGGATTTTTAGTTTTTATTTATTTTTATTTTTTGAGGAAAATTGAATGTCACTTGTTGCACTGCATTATGGAGTTCTTGTGATTTGCTTGGTGAATTAGAAATCCATAATTTTTGCTGCAGCAAAGAACTCAGAATATATGGACGTATATGCTTTTTTTGGGGGGGGTTCTTTAGTGGCCTGTGTTACATGGATAAGGCACAGAGAGTAGTAAGTCAAACATCTGTGCAGTCATCTGTTGGTCCTTGGTATTTAAGGAGAAACCAGTGGGGGGATTTCTGCGTCTGTACTTGTGCTAGTCGTGGTTCTGCACATCAATCTTCTATTTCCTGGTTCTGGGTGTCAGCATTAGGTAAATTAGTGCTCTTTACGGCAGTAACTTCTCTTTCTAATTATGTACCTCCTTCCCTCTTCACTCTTGCATGGAGGAACTCATGACAGGAAACTAGGTTACAAAAGCCAACTTATTTTGAATCTTCTTTGGAATATGTAGAGCTATTTCTGTCCACATTGGGTTTCCTTATATAATAACATTTTAATCCTCCTCTCAGTAATTTGATATAAATGAAGTTTATTCCATTAATCACTGGAAATCTTTTGTTGTTGTTGTTGTTTGTTTGTTTTTGTATTTTGGCCGCGCGCGTGGCCTGCGGTATCTTAGTTTCCCACCCAGGGATTGAACCCATGCCCCTGCAGTGGAAGGGTGGAGTCTTAACCACTGGACCACCAGGGAAGTCCCATAATCACTGGAAATCTTGATAATTAACTGTATTCATTCGATTTCTCGTTTTCCTCAAATTACACAATAGTAAATGAGAGAAGACATGATTGGAACTGTAGTTGACTTTGGAGGGGGGCACATCAATCTTAACAACAAATTTAAAATTTTTGAGTAAGAATTTGTATAGACATTATTGAGCTTTCATGCATGAAAAAAATAGCAGTTATCTTGGGCTTTTTTCCCTTTCATAGCACATCTGGTAATACTTTTTCAGTGCTGGTGGTTATTTTTTAAAATGTGGGTCTGGACACAGTTGAGAGCTAATTTCTTACTCTTATTTCTGATAATTGACTACTATCATTAGGGTCACCCCTAGTTTTAAAAAAATAACTTTCAGTACTCAGGATTTAGACATTTGTAGTCTCTAAATCACCTCAAGTAATATTAATTAATGGTCTTCTATAAGCAATTTAAAGGAGAAAAGCTAAAGATAGAATGGGATTCACTTATGTACTAGGAGATGGTGCAATATAGTATAAAGGCACCCTGTATTTCTTAGTCAGACTTGGATTAATACCTGTTCAACCCCTGCCCTTTTGGACAATTCATCTCATCCCTGCTCCCTGCCCCCTTCCCCATAACAGTTTTTGTTAAAGTCCAGTCTAGCTCTGGTAGCCCTAGGGAGCAAAACCTTCATTTAGAATCAATCAGAACTGTTACTGGGTAGAGCTGTTGGGAGTGGGCAGGGCTGATGATATACCATATAAGGGGGAAGGATGGGGATTTCATTATTATTAGCTACAAAGCAGGATACTAAGTGACCTGACCTAGTCAGCAGAGCTGGCTTGAATATCTGGCAGCTACTCTTTGTCCTGTGTTCATGCCAGGAACAGTTAACTGTTTGCCTTTTGAGTGGACTGGTGATTCTTAGTGAGTTCATTGACAGAATTAGCTGATCATGGTAATGATTAACCCAGGGTCAGTTGTGGCTTCATTCTTTATCTGTACCTATGCCTTTGCTACTTTCTTACCTTGTGTTGAACACTGAGGTGAGGTATCTGGCTTTGGAGATTCCATTTGGAAGTAGGAGATAATTGGTTTCATTTCTAGGCTCTGGGGCAGTGCTGATTGTGCTGCTGTTGGTATTGAGGCTGGCTGTTTTCCCAACAGGTGGCCTACACTGTATATGCCTTTTCCTACTTTTCTGTATTATAGAAAACTCAGAGACTGATGTAAGAGGGATGCTGGTAGGCAAAATATATTCAAGTAGTATTAAAATTGATATCTTTTGTCTTTTTGTGTGTGTACCTGCATACAGGTTTTGCAGACTTTGGGCACAGAAACTTACCGGCCTAGTTCTGCCTCGCAGTGTGTGGCTGGTATTGCTTGTGCAGAGATCCCAGTGAACCAATGGCCAGAACTCATTCCTCAGCTGGTGGCCAATGTCACAAACCCCAACAGCACAGAGCACATGAAAGAGTCGACATTGGAAGCTATTGGTTACATTTGCCAAGATATAGTAAGTGCTGTATCTAACTTATATACCTCTGATTCCCTCTAGTTGTAACATGCATGGTATTAGAATTATTCTTTATCATCATGAAGAAAACCAAGCTATTGCAGTGTTTTGAAAGTAGGGCTGCTTTATTTGTTATTTTAAACTTCTATATTTAGATAGTTAATTTATCCTCATATTGCTAAGCATGCCCTAAAGGAAAGAGACTTAAGGTTTACAAACTCAAGATGGAAATCCTTATATGGAGGGGCATAGATATTCTCTCCTCTCCTTGATCTGATCACTTTCTGAAGATTCTCAATGTACCAAGGATGCTGTGTTACTTTTTCAGTTACTATTTTACAGAAACAGTTTGCCAGCTTTTGCTATAGTGGTTTAACCACTGGAGCCACAACACAGTATGTTAAATGCAGCCCTCCTAGGACTGTTGTTGCTGCTGAGGTTACTACTCTTGGTGTCTGTTTTGATATACAGATTTGATGAAGCAAAGAAGTCCACAGCACTTGACCTGGACTTAGACTCCATAGATGTGCCCAGGTGTTGATCCTTGGTCCTCAGATGTTCTGAAGCTTTACTTCAGTTGGTACAGATGGCCTGGAAAAAAACACCAGACTGCCATCTCCATTTGCACAGAAGGGGAAAAAAAAAGCCAGCATTACTTCATGCCCAGAGTCATTATGCTAAGAAGCAGAGATGAAGTTGATGAGTTTAACTTGTTTCAGTTCAATTTTGGACTACCAGACCCTGGGATATTTTGCAGGTGGTTTGTCCCTAAATGGAAATGTGTGGGAAAAGATCAGGAAAGTCTCATGATACTCTCTCAAATAGATTTTACAGTTGAAAGGACTGCTGATTAGTCATGAGCTCAGTTATTATATTCACTGCACTTCTCTGCTGTTTCAGGACCCAGAGCAGCTACAGGATAAATCCAATGAGATTCTGACTGCCATAATCCAGGGGATGAGGAAAGAAGAGCCTAGTAATAATGTGAAGCTAGCGGCTACTAATGCACTCCTGAACTCACTGGAGTTCACCAAAGCAAACTTTGACAAAGAGGTAAGTGTCTCTTGATTAAAAGGTGTAGGTTCAGAGGGTGAGGCGTGAGAGTTAAATGAAAGTTTTGTTTTGTTTTGTTTTAAGTTTATGACTTAGAAGGTACCATCTTGTTTAGAAGCATTTATTTCCCATCTAGTTAAGATTTGTGTTGTGTGAAACGGCCATGGAGTAGGTGTTTGCCATTTCTCATCAGACTTCTGGGAATAATGTGATCTAAAATGTTTCTAGGTTTAGGTTTTCCCTTTTGCAGTCCAAAGTGTGAGTATGTTTTGGGTTTTTTTAAAAAATATTATGCAAATTGGGCTGTTTCATACTTCCTTAGGAAAGTGCTTTTGAAAATTAATATATAAATAAAGTTTATTTTGCCTGAAAGTATTTCCCCCTATTATTTATTTTTAGTTGTGTTAAAATACAATAAAATAAAGTTTGCCATCTTAACCATTTTTAAATGTAAAGCTCAGTAGTGTTAAGTATATGCACATTGTTTTGCAACCAATCTCCAGAACTTTTTCATCTTGCAAAACTGAAATTATATTAACTCCCCATTTTCCCCTTTACAATCCCTGGCAACCACCTTTATACTTTCTGATTCTATGAGTTTGTTTAGACAGTTTATGTTAGTAGAATCATATAGTATTTGAATTGTCTTTTTGTGACTGGCTTATTTCACTTAGCATAATGTCTTGGGTTCATGCATGTTATAGCATGTGTCAGAATTCTCTTTTTAAGGCTGAATAATAATTCCATTATATTCATTTGTTGATGGGCATTTGGTTTGCTTCCTTCCACCTTGTGACTATTGTTAATAGTGTTGCTGTGTACGTGGGTGTACAAATATATCTTTGAGAAGTTGTTTTCAGTTCTTTTGGATATATACCCAGAAGTCGATTGCTGGGTGATATAGTCTGAAAGCATTTTTGTGCGTTTGTTGACGCTTTAGTTGGGCTTTTTGCCTTTTCTTGGCCTTAGGGTGGACAAAGTAGGAAGGTCTAAGAAACCAAAGCAAACTGCAATTCTAATTGCTTGGAAAATGTAGTTCCTTAGTCTTCTCCTGTATCTTACCACATTTGATCTGGGTTTGTTTGAATTCCCTTAAATTTAATTTTTTTTATATTTAATTTTTAAAATTTATTTATTTATTTATTTGGCTGTATTGGGTCTTAGTTGTGGCATGTGAGATATTACTTGCAGCATGCATGATCTAGTTCCCTGACCAGGGATTGAAGCCAGGCCCCCTGCATTGGGAGCTCAGAGTCTTAGCCACTGGACCACCAGGGAAGTCCCTCTCTTAAATTTTAAATACAAGGAAGGGGGTTTTCCTAATTGTAGGGGGGTTTTTTGTTTTGTTTTAACCATCTTTATTTCAATCCTGTGATCTACATTTTCCTGTCTGCTTCCTTCCTCAAGTCTTGTTAGTGAAGGTCATTTGGGGGATTAAAAGATTCAGGACCTCCTTAGAGGGCAGGTCATATAGTAGACACTGGGGGCAAACTCTGTAGAGCCTTCATAGTCCCATTACTGTGTCAGGAAAACCTGCTTGATTGGTCCAGGGTTGTGTGGGTCCCTAAGGGAGTGAGAGTTTTCTTTGAAGGGATAGTCTTGTAATCTTCATATATGTGGTTTATACTCTTCTCATTTTCTTCATTTTTATTCTTTTGCAGTCCGAAAGGCACTTTATTATGCAGGTGGTCTGTGAAGCCACACAGTGTCCAGATACAAGGGTAAGTGAGAGGTCATGTGAAAAATTTGTCTTCTATCTTTCCTAGGAAATGCTAACTCTAGCATAGTAGTTTGAAATGTTGGAATCTGGTGACTTCAGAAATAGGTTTGACTAATACTGTTATTAAATAAGAATTTTTCTTCACTGAATTGGAGAAGAGGGAAGAATAGTCCTTGGAAAGCTAACATGATGGAAGTTGTCATCTTGTTAAAAAAGATTTAAGGGAGAAATGGTTTTTGGTCAGCCTTGCTTCCCCCCCCCCCCCCC
>NW_006791954.1:2993705-3018664 GCF_000442215.2 Lipotes vexillifer | reverse complement strand
TCTTCCCAGACTGGGGCACGAACCTGTGTCCCCTGCATTGGCAGGCGGACTCTCACCCACTGCGCCACCAGGGAAGCCCAGCCTTGCTCTTTAATTGCTGTAGATTGTTCAAGTGATTGTTTTCCATTGTAGCCATTGAAACAGCTTTCCTATTGCAGTAACCTAAACCTTGACCCTTGAAGCCGGTGGGAGTAACATCCAGTCTGAGGGCGTTAGTGAGTTGAGTCCTGCCAGGGGTTCCACAGGTATCTTTAAAGTAAAAAAGAAGGAAAGGAAATACACTTCAATTGACCCTATAGATTATTAATCCATTTGAGTGAAGTGGTTATTTCCCTTTGTCACATTGCATTGTTATTAAACTAAATAGTAAACTGTTTAATCTGATGTTTGCAAAAGGTACGAGTGGCTGCCTTACAGAATCTGGTGAAGATAATGTCCTTATATTATCAGTACATGGAGACATATATGGGTCCTGCTCTTTTTGCAGTAAGTATTTTTATTTTATGTAGTTGAGCATAGAGCTGATTGCAAAAGTCCATTATTCTTAGTTGATGTTTCGTCAGTTCTGTAATTATTTAATATTGTGAAATCAAGGAAATTCCCTGAGTCTGCGTATTAGATTTAAGTTCATCAGCAGTGTGCCAAGAAAACTTGTGCTACCTTTGTACTAATAAGAAGAGTATATTTTAAAAATCGTTCTTTTTCCTACCTTTCATTTAAGACCTAGCTTTCATAAATCTACATTTTTGAAACTTGAGTATCTGTGGTTATAGGAGGGGTCGAACTTGAACCAGCATTTATTTGGGGCCTGGGGTGTCGTGTTTTCTCTCTTAAGATCACAATTGAAGCAATGAAAAGTGACATTGATGAGGTGGCCCTACAAGGGATAGAATTCTGGTCCAATGTCTGTGATGAGGAAATGGACTTGGCCATTGAAGCTTCAGAGGTGAGCCTGGGAGAGTCCATGTGGTGGGAGAGCTGTTATTCTGACTGGGCTTTGGGACTTAGCTCTTTTGTGGATATTATTTTTCCTCTGGGAGAGCTTTATTATGACCGGGCTTAGAGGGTATCTCCATTTGTAGAGATTTGGGGTTTTCTGCTAGCCAAAGGCCCTCATGAGGGAGACAGATCAGGAATGAAGCATCTCCTGTTTTTACCAGTCAGGATTTGAAAATACTAGTACTGTGAACACAAGGGGGCAGCAGGAAGTCACATTTTAACCAGGTGACATCTGATGCTGAATTATTTTCTTTTGGAAGGCCTAATGCAAGCATGGGAGGTATAATTGATAGCTTACTAACTGGTGAAGGTATTAGATACGGAGAAAGGGGTTAATTCTGCATTCGCAAATTCGAATTCAAGCTTTGTTTCCACCCTTGATTGTCTTTATGTCCTACAAAAAGCACAGTCTTTGGCATCTTTATGTAAACTTCATACATCTCTTCATCCAGAGGTCACTTAGTGAAAAAAGAATATAATTCTTAAGATTGCCTTGGTCCTTTAAGGTAGATTATATGTATGGCCCAAAAGAATCTCATTGAAGTAGCCCAGAAATGAGCACCTCCAAAAACCACACACACTGCATGTTACCATGTGCTCCATGTATTTCTGTACAGACCTGTGGGCAGCTCTCACTGTATGCCTTTAGTATCATAGCTTGTTTGCTGCTGTCCAGAATTTGCTTTATGTTTCTCCTCAGGCAGCAGAACAAGGACGGCCCCCAGAGCACACCAGCAAGTTTTATGCCAAGGGAGCACTACAGTACCTGGTTCCAATCCTCACACAGACACTAACTAAACAGGTGAGTTACCTTCCAGATCTAGCCAGATGAGCTGTGAAGCCTTGTTAACGGTTGGTTTGCTGTGGAACAGTTGCCACAAAGGAACTCAGCAACTCTTGGACTAGTTGATGTTCTGTTATAGATGCCTTGGGAAGAGCTGAGCTGGATCTGTAAGATCCTCTAGGCTCTGAGTAGTTTTTGATCAGCCTGACAAAATAACTGTAGCAAGACTTCATGAGGGATGTGGGTTTAATGAGTAAGTAGAGAAATTATCTTTTAAGAAGTGTATCTTGGTTGCCATTGTTCCCTTTTGGCCTCATGCATCACAGTTTTTCTTGGTATGGTGTTTGGAAAGATTCTGTCACCTCATCTCTTCTGGTGCATGTGAAATATTATCAAAGAGCTGGCAGCGCTTTGAGGAAACAGCGCTGTAACTTTGAGCACTGCAAAATTTCTTCGTACACAGGAATGTAATTTGTTTTTAGGGAAGTACATGACTCTTAATAGAGCAATCTTGAAAGATGAATAGAGATACACTTAGTTTGAAATGGACTGGGTGTTCTCTTAAATTTTCATCTCATCTTTTAGTTTTACAGTTGTTATTTTTCTATCTTTGACCTTAGTATTTTCACTTTTGTATATTTTTGTTGTGCTTTTCTCATTTTGGGAACAAATCATTCTTTAGATATATAATTTTCTGAAGTTGCATAAGCAGCCTGCCTTAAATTACTCTGGTGTGAACAGCCACAATAAGAAGGATATACCTTGAATTCTAGTTTCAAGGGAGATCTGAATGGAATCTTTTTTAACTTTTTATTGAAATAATAATTAACTAGCACACCAGAACCACACTCCCCACCCCCATCCCCCCAGTGTCTTCCTCCTGGTCATTAACTCCTCCCTCACCTTTAACTGCATAGATTTTGACTGATTTTGAACTTTATATAACTAGAATCAAGTAGCATATATTCTTTTGTTCTCCTTTTTACTTTACGTGTTCAGGATTCATCCTTATTGCATGTAGTTGGAGTTTGTTCATCTCATTGTATAGTGCTAAGAAGTATCTTCCCTCTATCTACATCTTGTTTAACAAACGCTGTGCTGTGATGAATCTTTGTGGAAGGGATAAAGATATGAAGGTTTTATATTTTATTTACTTCCCCAAAGCTTAAGTTGTAATGATTTTTGAGAGTAGTCAGAGGACCTTTTGAGTTAAAGTGATTCTTTGAACAAAAACTCAATTAGTGCCACATTCTTTCACTAGGATGAAAATGATGATGACGACGACTGGAACCCCTGCAAAGCAGCTGGGGTGTGCCTCATGCTCCTGGCCACCTGCTGTGAAGATGACATTGTCCCGCATGTCCTCCCCTTCATCAAAGAACACATCAAGAACCCTGATTGGCGGTACCGGGACGCAGCAGTGATGGCTTTCGGCTGTATCTTGGAAGGACCAGAGCCCAATCAGCTCAAACCACTAGTTATACAGGTGAAGCTGAGGGAGTTTGTGGGTGGAAAGTGGGATATTTATTGTTTATTTAAACTTTCTGCTTGAAGATTTGCCTTTATTTTTTTATTTTTTTGCGGTACGCCGGCCTCTCACTGTTGTGGCGTCTCCCGTTGCAGAGCACAGGCTCCGGACGTGCAGGCTCAGTGGCCATGGCTCACGGGCCCAGCCGCTCTGCGGCACGTGGGATCTTCCCAGACCGGTGCACGAACCCGTGTCCCCTGCATCGGCAGGCAGACTCCCAACCACTGCGCCACCAGGGAAGCCCTTGCCTTTATTTTAAAAACAAAGCTGTAAATAGTCATCCACAAAGATTACTTGTGGATAGCTGTTTGCTGTCAGTGAGGCATAAAATATATTTCTTTTTTTATTACAAAAATCATATGACTTGAAAAATGCAGAAAAGGCCAAAAAGAAAAAGCTACCTTTAATCCCATTGCCCAGTGATAACAGTGTGCATGTATGTGCAACAGGATGGAGATCTTACTGTACAAATAGGGTTTTTGTTTTTTGTTTTTTGTTTTTTTTGTGGTACGGGGGCCTCTCACTGTTGTGGCCTCTCCCATTGTGGAGCACAGGCTCCGACGCACAGGCTCAGCAGCCATGGCTCACAGGCCCAGCCGCTCCGCGGCATGTGGGATCTTCCCAGCCTGGGGCACGAATCCACGTCCGCTGCACCGGCAGGCGGACTCTCAACCACTGTGCCACCAGGGAAGCCCTACAAATAGTTTTAAAACTTGTTTTTTCACTAAATGCTATATCATAAACAATTCTCCATTTTTTTTCTTTTAATAAATTTATTTTTGGCTGCATTGGGTCTTCGTTGCTACGCATGGGCTTTCTCTAGTTGTGGCGAGCAGGGGCTACTCTTTGTTGTGGTGCGCGGGCTTCTCATTGCTGTGGCTTCTCCTGTTGTGGTGCATGGGATCTAGGCACGCAGGCTTCAGTAGTTGTGGCGCATGGGCTTAGTTGCTCTGCGACATGTGGGATCTTCCCAGACCAGGGATCGAACCCGTGTCCCCTACATTGGAAGGCAGATTCTCAACCACTGCACCACCAGGGAAGCCCAAGAGTACATTTTAATTGAGCTTAGTGTATATAGACCTCAGCCTTTCAGGAATAGCTAAATGCCATCACAGCTGCATCCTGGGATCCTCTGCCTGAGTAATTCAATACAGATGGCTGAAAGTATTCATACCGAACTCTTAATAAAACTGTGTACTGGGATTTGGTGAAGAGAGGAGGACTTTTTCACTTTTCCAGTTACTTTTATTATATTGTTGGATATTTGATAAGCATGTCTTATAAAATGACAAAACCATCTTGATACTTTGAGTTAAATTCCAAACATGAGTATTTCTTCTTCTGAGGTGTCAGTCAGCATGAACTTTAATCTTTGTTTTGCTTTGCCAATAACTGTTGTATTTTCAGGCTATGCCCACCTTAATAGAATTAATGAAAGACCCCAGTGTAGTTGTTCGAGACACAACTGCATGGACTGTGGGCAGAATCTGTGAACTGCTTCCCGAAGCTGCCATCAATGATGTCTACTTGACTCCCCTGCTGCAGTGTCTGATTGAGGGCCTCAGTGCTGAACCCAGAGTGGCTTCAAATGTGTGCTGGGTGAGGGATTTTCTTCCTGGTGAGATAAGGAGGTTGGCCAAGCCATTGGCAAGGAAGTAGGAGGTGTGGGGGAGAAATGGGTCTACCTCACTAGAAGGCTTTTTCGGAATAGCATCTCCTTTCTAATTTCTTCAATTAAAATGTGGGGGAGATGTGAGCTGCATGACCCAGTGGGAGCTGTTGTCTCATGGTGACTGGTTCCCTAGCCATTTAGAAGAGTCATGTTAAGCCAGCGGGAAAACTATCTGGACTTGGTTTTTTTTCTTCAGTTGCTTGGGGACAAGAAGTTTTGATAAAAGGTAGAGAGTTGCTGGCCATGAAAAGTAACCATTGCTGAGAAGGGGGTATGAGGGAAGGAAGGTAGGCAGCTCAGTGTTGAGTCAGTATAGGCTGAATGTAGTTTGTTAGGGACCTTTGGGGTTTGGGGGAGGAAGGTAAAATAAGGAAGGAGTGGGACAAAGAGGCTTTCTGTGAATGGAAAGAGAAGAAATGAAGTGGCAGGCATTCGTGTAGGTGAAAATACTCTGCTGCTTAGAGAGTTGTGTGTAGATTATTAGGCAGCAGAAACAAAATATAAAGAAACATACATACATTTATTTAATTTTAAGGATAATTGTACATGTTAAGTTGTCTTGAGATGACCTTGATAGGAAGAATTGAGGTTTCACTGCCATTGGTTTATTCTTAGATCAGTTGGAAAGGAACTCTGGCCAAGGTATCTTAAGGGAAAATGAGGTAATCCTGGAGTGGGATTCTTTTGAAGTTTAATTAATATTTACTCTGTCTGGGTTTAAGGCTTTCTCCAGTCTGGCTGAAGCTGCTTATGAAGCTGCAGATGTAGCTGATGATCAGGAAGAACCAGCTACCTATTGCTTATCTTCTTCTTTTGAACTCATAGTTCAGAAGCTCTTGGAGACCACAGACAGGTAACTGATACTACACAGAAATGAGTGAAATGAGTGGTGTCTTTGCATCCAACTCCTTTTGCCTCTTGTGTAGGGACTGTTTAACCTAATCATAGAAACATTGCAATAGGAGAAATTAAAAGAATCCTATTCTAGGTTGTTTAAATAAGAGTGAGAAAAGAAATGTAGACTTTCGACTACCTTAGAATTGTACAGTTTATAACTAAAGTCAGAAAATAGTCTGATTTCTCTACAGGTAGAGAGTAATTGACTTAGAGAGGTGCCTTCATTTTGCAGTGTCTACAGTTAATAGGAGTATTTGATTATGGTATAAGAGAAATAGTAGCTCTCATTATGAATTTAGTTGCCATACCAGATTACTAACCACCATTTATGATATTGGGTGAGGAACTTGGCATTAAATACAGTTGTTTTATAAATGAGCTTTGGAAATGTAGTTTGAAGGGGTTATAAGTTGGGGACAACCTTTAATTATTGTGATTTTGTGTAAGCTATACCTAAAGCCATGCTCAAAAGAAACCATTAGGAAGAGGGCTGGGTATCAATTCTTCATGCTTAACTAGTTCATTTCTTCATCTTGCAGATGAATGAAGAAAATTGATATGTCCTTTTTTTTTTCTGACCGCACCACGTGGCTTATGGGATCTTAGTTTCCCGACCAGGGGTTGAACCCCAGGTCCTTGGCAGTGAGAGTGCAGAGTCCTAACCGCTGGGCCGCCAGGGAATTCCCAAGTTGTCTTTTTCATAGCTATTTGTGCAACCTCTTCAATTGTCCACATGGGTTCTTCAGCATTTTTAACTATTTTTCCTACAATTTTAGCCCATTTCCAAAAGGGCCATTCTAAAGTTTAAACAGGTCTGGAAACCATATTGCACGTAGTCATTGGCTCAGAGATTGAACATTTAGTTCCAGGCTGTATTGTGTTTGCCAAACTCAGATCAAATCTGCAACCATATCGGTTTCTGGGTTATTTTCAGTGAGAGAGTTTGTATATTATAATGATTTCTCTGTCCTTTCTCAGTTAACGCTTTACGATTTTTGCTGTGTGTTCCTTACAGACCTGATGGACACCAGAACAACCTTAGGAGTTCTGCATATGAATCTCTAATGGAAATTGTGAAAAACAGTGCCAAGGATTGTTACCCTGCAGTTCAGAAAACGACTCTAGTCATCATGGAACGACTACAGCAGGTGCTGCAGATGGAGGTGAGACTGAGGGCGTTCCTGGTTCCTGGTGGGAAGGGTGTGGTACTTAACACAGAGCTCTAGTTTCAAGACTGTTCTCTTTTTTTCAGTGCTTAAGCATATATGTACTCAGAAAGATATAAGGCTTATACAAAAAATGTTGCAACTTAAAATTGTATTGCTTGCTACAGTTTATTTATACATGTGTAACACCATATACGTATATAAGCTTATTTACTTTCCTGCATTAGCACCAGTAAAGATTATTTAGTGGTCCTGGCAAACCCAGCAAAAATGGAAGCATTGAGGGAGTTTAAAGCCCTTTCAGAAGGTGTTTATTCAGAACATGATCTTCTTTTTCTTGTAGTCACATATCCAGAGTACATCGGATAGGATCCAGTTCAATGACCTTCAGTCTTTACTCTGCGCAACTCTTCAGGTATGATGGTGCCTTATCATTTAATAGCTCCAGGGAAGAGAATCATATCTCAGGATGACAAGTTCATGTACACACAGAACTCTGAAGATGATGTTATAGATGATGATGGTCAGAAGCTCTTCTCAAAAGGCCTTAGTCTGATTGATTAGGAGAGTAATTTCCCATTTTCCTTTCTTGTCTGTCCATAAAAATGCGATTTGTCTTTTGTACAATGTAAGGAAGGAAACTACTAAATTTGTGATGGTCCTCCCAGCTGTGCAGCTATTTTGTATTAGCAACTTTCAGTCTGGTTTTCATTGGGTTGTCCAAGTGTAGCCCAGTCAGATTTGGTTCCCAGCTATGGTTCACTGAGCTAAAAATACAACCTTGTGTTTTTACCATCATCTTTTGAAACAATTGCTGTTGGAAACTTTATTATAATTTATTTATAGTATTTGGTGTTCACAGTACACTTTTTCTGAGGAGAGACTGGGAAAATTAAACTGTTAACTCCTTGCTCGTGACTGGAGTCATGGCGTGGCTGAGGAGCTATTCCCTTTTTTATCCAAGAACAGGAAAACCTTGGGACTTGTCTAGTGCTTAGGTGGGTACTAGGTTTTAGAATTGAGTGATGCTGACTAGGTCATCTTACCTATGACTCCCTTCTCTTTTTTACTCCAAACTTAATTTTTTAAAACATGACTGTTAAGAGGTCTTTCCTGATCCAGTAACATTAGTTGAAACAAATTAAAGGGTAGGGAGGGAGGTTTGAGGAATATTGAATTGGGAAAAGTCAGATGGGTTTGTTTATCAAGACAGTTTCTTGACCATCATCTGTAAATGGGTTAGGCTAAAGAAGGGGTTGCTCTTTTGTTTTATGAGTAAGAACTCTAATATGACATGTCTCTATTCAAAGCTGAAATAATTTAACTGCCATTTCAGTACAACTAGATTATGGAGGCTGCTGACAAGGATTTGTCAGACTTGAATAAATTCAACACAGAGGATATGACTTTTTGCACTATGGAAGATCATCTTGTATTTGTCCTGAATTGGGAAATAGATGAGATATTTAAATGTATGTTTCATTGTAGATGATTTGCACTGTCAAAACTTCTGAGCATAAAAAGCCTCCCCCCCCCCCCCCCCCGCCAAAAAAGAAAAAGAATCCTACAGACTTAATTGATTTAAAAAAGAAAAAGTATGGTGTTCTGATTGAAGGGTTTGGAATCAACAGATTCTGAACTCTTATTCATTTCACAGAATGTTCTCCGGAAAGTGCAACATCAAGATGCTTTGCAGATCTCTGATGTGGTCATGGCTTCCCTGTTAAGGATGTTCCAAAGCACAGCTGGGTCTGGGGGAGTGCAAGAGGATGCCCTAATGGCAGTTAGCACACTGGTGGAAGGTCAGTGAGCCAAAATTGGGCAGGGAATTTCTTGAGAATGCAAGAGTATCAATGGCCATGAAGAATTTTTGACTGCAAAAAAGCATAGTCCCATCTTCTCACTTATTGGGGTATTGAGTCAGTTCAGAGCTGGATTGAACATAAGTGTAAATTTGTGTATAACTGCCTTGCCACTCTCCTTGGAATGAATGGGGAGCCAATTTGCAACTCAGATTGGCAACCTTTCTGGGGTGGAGGGAACTGTTACCTACCTCATATTCATCAGGTTCTTCTTTCCCCTAAAGTCTACTTCCTTTATTGAGGTTTGGCTCCTGTAAAGGATGGAGGAAGTAAAGGTTTCTATTTTCTTTCCTGGCACTTGGTACCTTCTGGTTTGGGTTGTAATGCTTTGGATTCAGGTTGACGCAATATGGTGCCTGGTGTGGAATGGAATGAAACATTGAGTTCTAGGAATTAATTGATTTTTCTGGGTGTTACATGTCTAACTATGCAGAATTGCTTTGGGGAAGCCATATCTGACTTAAGGCTCTTCGAAAGGCCATTAAAAGCACATTAAGGAGGCTTCCCTGGTGGCGCAGTGGTTGGGAGTCCGCCTGCCAGTGCAGGGGATACGGGTTCGTGCCCCAGTCTGGGAGGATCCCACATGCCGCGGAGCGGCTGGGCCTGTGAGCCATGGCCACTGAGCCTGCGCGTCCGGAGCCTGTGCTCCGCAATGGGAGAGGCCACGGCAGTGAGAGGCCCGTGTACCAAAAAAATTAAGGAGCACTTTAGAAACCTGGAATGCTTCTTCAGTGGTGGTCTGTAAGGTGTACTTTTTTTTTTTTTAAGAATTATTAACTATTTATTTATTTATTTTATTGGCTCCGTTGGGTCTTCGTTGATGCACGTGGGCCCCTCCCCAGCTGCGGCAAGCGGGGGCCACTCCTCGCCGCGGCGCGGGCTTCCCACTGCAATGGCCTCTCCTGCTGCAGAGCACAGGCTCTGCAGTGAGGCGCGTAGGCCCAGCAGCTGTGGTGCACGGGCCCAGCCACTCCACGGCATGCGGGATCCTCTCGGACCAGGGCCCAAACCCATGCCCTCCACACTGGCAGGCAGATTCCCAACCACTGCGCCACCAGGGAAGCCCTGTAAGGTGTATTATTAAGGCAGACCCGTTTCTAGCATAAGGAGCCTATGTGCAACTGGTCTGGCAACATGTGATTACCCTGGCAGAGCACAGAAGTTGATTTTGGTTCCTGGAGTGGCTGATTTGGATATGAAACCCAGACAGCTTTTCTTGACTGGCTTATTAAGTAAGTCCTTGATGGAATTGGCTAGAGACCAAGCTGGCTTCCAGGAGTTCCCTGGTGGTCTAGTGGTTAGAGTTCGGCACTTTCACTGCTGTGGCCCAGGTTCAATCCCTGGTTGGAACTGAGATCCCACAAGCCACCCAGCGAGGCCAAAAAGATAGCTGGCTTCCAAAGAGGACATGTTATAATCAGATGAAGAGGTGGACAAGAGGCAATATCACTAGCTCAGGCAGTTCATAATTAACCTTGACATTCCTTGAGGGCCATATACCACTTGGTAGTTTCAGCCGGAGTGAAATCCGACTCTGTGGAGTTTTGGCATTATCTCCAGGGTATAAGAGTTAGGCCCTTTTAGCAGTTATGAATTTGGCTTGTCCAAGGCAGCCCTAAGTCTTTGTGATAGAATCTGTAATTAACTCACTTTCTACCTAACTTTTGACTGGCGTGCATACATTTTGGGAGAGCTAGGATGGTTATTTTTGTTCACTTCTGTGATATCCTGTGGTGCTAATAGTTTGTTTCTTTACAGTGTTGGGTGGTGAGTTTTTAAAGTACATGGAGGCCTTTAAACCCTTCCTGGGCATTGGATTGAAAAATTATGCTGAGTACCAGGTAAGCTGTGCTTTTCACAATAATACATTTATATTCTCATTTATACTTGGTAGTCATTGTAGTACAAAAGCCTGGATCCTGTAGCCCAGGTAGTATTTCCCTGTGTATCACCCCAAGGGTTGAGCTACTTTGTTGCCCTGAGTGTCTGAACTAGAAATAGTCAGTGAAGGACAGGATATTAGACACATCAGAGTAGCACCCTAAGAAGGGGTTTTGTTTTGTTTTGTTTTGTTTTCAGTAAACCGTCTGCCTCTGCCACCACCATCCCTGGTGAATATTGTCTTTTCTGTCCTTTCTTAATGATAGATTAGATAGTCCTAGTTCTCTTTCTGCCATATTGGTTGTTAAAAAATGAAATAATCTGAGAGAGGAAGGGTCTTTTTTTCTTTGACTATAGGTTCAAGTGATAAAGGACCAGTAGCTAGGTAAAAAATCATGCCTTACCCCTGCAGGCAGCCTTTTCTGTTCTAGAGGTCATTTTCTTGATGCTTGGCAGGTTTGTTTGGCAGCTGTGGGCTTAGTGGGAGACTTATGCCGTGCCCTGCAATCCAACATCTTACCTTTCTGTGATGAGGTGATGCAGCTCTTACTGGAGAACTTGGGGGTGAGTGTCTACACACAATCTAATTTACCATTGGTTAGAAAGATGGTTAAACATCAAGATCCCTGACAGGGAATGTATATGTCCCAGAATGTTGGCTGTGGACTTATGAAGGGAATTGTTCATTTTCACAAGATGATTCTAACCTAAGGATGTGAAGTTAATTAAAGGAATGCATGGTCAATGCATGGAACTTGAGTGGGGCAGGTGGGGACCAGTAAAGTACAAAGGAAAAGTAAATACATAATCTTTCTATCTAGAGGTAAGCATTGCTAATTTTTGTGTATGTCCCTTAAGGTCTATACCAAACATATCAGTAGTTGCTTATTTTAAAAAGCTTTTTGAATCTTTGGACAGAACTAAATTTTTTTTTTTCTCCTTGTCAGAATGAAAATGTCCACAGGTCTGTGAAGCCACAGATTCTGTCAGTGTTTGGTGATATTGCCCTTGCTATTGGTGGAGAGTTTAAAAAATATCTAGAGGTTGTACTGAATACTCTTCAGCAGGCCTCCCAAGCCCAGGTGGACAAGGTAAGTTTAAAGCTATCTTTAAGTCCAGCCCTGACCGGAGGAGCAGGACTTTTGACAAATATACAACTAAAGGCCATCGATATGATGGAGATTCTGTTCTTTTTCTCTTACAGTCAGACTATGACATGGTGGATTATCTGAATGAGCTAAGGGAAGGCTGCTTGGAAGCCTATACTGGAATTGTCCAGGGATTGAAGGGAGACCAGGAGAACGTACACCGTTGAGTATACAACCCAGTTGACTTAGTCCAGTGTGCACTTAGCCAAATGGGCTGTGTGTTCATTGTGTAGTTTACTTGTAAACTAATACCTATTGCTTAAAAGAAGAGGAGAAGGAGGAACAGTGCTCTAATGAAGGCAGTAGCTTTGAGGGAGGATATAGACTATTATTTCTGATCCCTGCTTTTTCAGCTACCTTGCTTCACATTTCTTGAGCATTGCAAGGGATGGGATCCAGCAAGGCTGTTGCTGCTGGTTGCATATGTACCAACACTGAGTGGGAGTTCCCTAACCCCCACCATGCATCTGAATTGAAGGATTGGGGGGATTAGATTTCCTCTGTCAACTGATGTTTTTGTTATTGATTGGGGAAGTATCTGTACTTCACTCCTTTGATATTACAGGCTTAGAGGAAAGGTTCCATTGGTGCTTGTACAGATATATATATCTGCTTATAAGAAGAGGAGTATCTGCCTCTTCTGTTGACTTGAAGAACGACATCTTAACCTGAGGAGGAACAGTTTGGTATAACTGTATGCAACTAGTTCTCCAGCCCAAAACCTGCCTGATGGGAGTAGAGTATTTGGGAATTTTGAAACAGGGTATAAACAGGGTATAGTCCGGCCAAATGTGGGACAACCTCATCAGACCTCTTTCTTTTATAGCGGATGTGATGCTGGTACAACCCAGAGTAGAATTTATTCTGTCTTTCATTGACCACATTGCTGGAGATGAGGATCATACAGATGGAGTAGTAGCTTGTGCTGCTGGACTGATCGGGTAGGTTATACCCTGCTTCTGATAGCTGAATAGAACGTGTCACGGAAAATGAGAAGACGTGTAGTAAAGAACATTTGAGAGTAGCCTGGATGGTAATTACCCACCTTTTTGGTACAGAGGGAATTTCTTTCTTTAATAGAACCCATCATGTCCTGTTTTGAGTTCTCAGATAATAATTCATTCCAGAATTTAGCTCTAATCTCATTTCAGACCCTCCAGATTTCTAATTTCTCCCCACCAAACTCTTATGAAGTGAGCTCTCAGAGGTATAGAAGCAGCATCAGATCTATGTCCATCCCATATTCTGATGTTGGTCAACAAATTGCCTCTGTTTAGCCTCCTCTACTGAGGGTTTCTGAGGTATCATTAGAAGAAAGAACATTGGTTTTGAGCAGCTCAAAGACCTGGAGTCTAGTTCTGATTTTACCATGAATTAGCTGTGGAACCTTGGGTAAGTTATTCTACTTTTTTAGACCTCATTTTTTTAATCTGTTGAGGGCAGGTGTTAGACTTACTTGTCTTTAAAATTTCTTCCAGCTTTAAAAAGTAGGTAAATACCAAGAAACCTATTAGCTAGCTTAGCACTGGTTCGGAAGGTTCTAAATATGCTCTTGTTGTAGGGCCAGGAGCCCATTTTCAGGTGTGTTTACTTTGCACAGGGACTTGTGTACAGCATTTGGGAAGGATGTACTGAAATTAGTAGAAGCTAGGCCAATGATCCATGAACTGTTAACTGAAGGACGGAGATCGAAGACTAACAAAGCAAAAACCCTTGCTACATGGGCAACAAAAGAACTGAGGAAACTGAAGAACCAAGCTTGGTAAGAGCTTGTCTCCACTGCCCTTTTTCTTCTTCTTTCTTGGGGAGGAGGTACATTTTCTTTAGACTGTTCTGACAAGGGCTTTCTTTAGGTGTTTTGTTTTGTACTCTTTCCGAAATTAGTAGAAGCTAGGCCAATGATCCATGAACTGTTAACTGAAGGACGGAGATCGAAGACTAACAAAGCAAAAACCCTTGCTACATGGGCAACAAAAGAACTGAGGAAACTGAAGAACCAAGCTTGGTAAGAGCTTGTCTCCACTGCCCTTTTTCTTCTTCTTTCTTGGGGAGGAGGTACATTTTCTTTAGACTGTTCTGACAAGGGCTTTCTTTAGGTGTTTTGTTTTGTTCTTTTTCCCATATAGTGCTTCTGAGCCAGGCCTTTGTTCCTCAGCCTTGTACTAGTGGAAAGGTCAGGCAGCCAGTCTTTCCTTGAGCCACATTTTTGGTTCCTCATGGTGATAAAGGACAGAACTTACATAACTAGAATTCACTGAAGTCCCCAAATCATTTTGGACCTTAATAAAGTCATCGATAATGGCATTTTCCCAAAATTCTCTTTCTACTCTTTCTTTCTTTCCTCATGTTCTTTTCTTTCTTTACTGCAGTGCTTTGAGAAATTGCTTTCTTTTACAGAAGATATCCAAAGTCGGAGTTGTCTGACCTCTGATTTGAAATGTGGTTTTATTTTCCTCTCAGTGAGTTATCTTACACCACAGATCTCAGTAAAATTGGCTGTTTTGAGTTTTATCTTTTCAGTTTCCTACCCTTCTTAAGTGCTAATGAGAGCAGGTAGATGGCACATAGGAAAATAATAAAAATAATCAGTCCTTGAAAAGTTGACAAATTCCATTCAGGTCTCTAAGCACTTAATTGTAGGAATCAGAGAGGTGTTTGGCTCTACTGGCTATATGGGATTTCAAAAATTGACCTTTTTTCCAATCTGTTTTTAGATCTGTCACCATTGGGATGATAACCTGAGACCCCCACTGGAAATCTCCAATCTTTTGAAAAACCCGGAAGTGAGGAGTGTGCACGGATGCTGAATGTTTGGGAATGAGAGGATGAGTGAGTGAGGCTTGAAAACACACCACATTGAAAATCCTGCCACAGCAGCAGCTGCAGCCATCAACAGCAGCGCTGTTAGTGAGCTAAGTAATCACTGACTTCGTAGAAAACCATAATGTCGGCCATCTTGGAAAAGAGAAAAATGGTGGATTTACTTTAAAAAAAAAAAGAAAGCTCTCTCTTCCCAGGAGAGGCTAGAACTAGCTTTTCTGTCTTTTGGCCGGTGCCGAGTGGAATGACTAGTTTGGGGGAGAGGAGGAGGGGACTGGGTTCAGCTGTGGTGCTTTGTTGTAAAAGGCATCCTGGCCTTTGCTACTGATGAGAAAGATGGAGCCTGGGTCTCAAGCCCACCTTTGGTGTACCTTTGCCACGTGGTACTGGTACTGTATGCGTGCTGGCTGAAAGGAGGGTGAGGGATTCTTTACAGTCTGAGAATGAGTGTGTGTGAGTGAGGCGGTATCCACATTCTCAACTTCAAGTCATTGCAGTTTCTTTTTCCCAGAAAAAAAGAGGTTAGGATGTTGCATTTCATGAAACTAACTGAAGTTCTGTCTACTGATGCAGCACAAGAGATATAAGAGGAAAAGAAAAGGAAAGACGCTCTTAGGTTTTTTTTTTTTTGGGTTTTTTTTTTTTTTTTTTTTTTTTTTTTTTAATTCTAGGGAAAACACTGACGAATGGTCAGAGCTCCCACCCTGATCTTTTCATCAAGACGCCTTTCCTAATAATATGGTTCAACTGTGAATGTAGAAGTGGGGTGGGGGGGAACTCTGGAGTTAGAGGATATAGAAAAAATAAAAATACAGTTGTTACAAATAAAGAATGCAGACTTCGAAAACAAAAGAAAGCCACAACCCAACAAACCAAAATTTAAATGTTCATAATTGGCAGCACAAAAGAAAAGTTCTCTCCTGACATGTATCTTGGCAGTCTGAACGCCCCCAGAAAATTGTGCCAAAGAGTTTAGAAAACAAACATATCATAAAAGTAAACACAAACAGCAAATTTCAGGTAACTATTTTGGATTGCAAACAAGGATAAATTTAATGTTTAAACAATCTGATAAAATAACCATTTGGAAACTGCTTGGCCTTCTGTTCTCTTTTATTTGATTGATTATAATGCGGTATTGGTCTCTTGCTGCACTTCAAAACCAAGTAATCAAAACAGGAATATATATGTGTGTGTGTATATATACACATATATATATATGCTAGAACTCTTGTGATGAAAATGGCACTTGAAAAAGGTTATATTTTTCCACTGAAGTTGAAGATTAATAAAATGGTGTCAAAACATTCCCCTGGTCACACGCTGTAATATTTTTTTTAAAGTGTGATGTGCTATGATAATGATAAATCAGACTTAATTATTTTCCCTTTTACAAGGAAACAGGGCACCCTGAATTTTGGTTTTAGACTCTTTCAGCAATAAGGAGGGATGTTGGTAAGCTTTGATCCCCTTTTGGTTTTGCAGTTATTAGGAGTTTTTGCTGGCATTTTGAATATGCTGCTTTCAAAAGCACCAAGAAAGATTTTAAAATTGCTTCCAGGTATTTGGAGGATTAAAAAGACCTTAATTTCCCACTTTCATTTCCATTCTAGCAAAAAATATGGGCTTACATGTTTCTCTTTGCCAACTCCCTGTTCAAGCCTTCCATTCATAAGCGGGATTGGCTCAGTTTTGCCCATCCATACGGCAGCATCTCTAATAGCTCTTGTACAGGGTATCAGATATTGTGCCTTTTGGTGCCAGGTTCAAAGTCAAGTGCCGATCTATGAACCAGTGTACAAAAAAAAATCCAGGTGTTTGAAGGAAAGACACTCCATTGTGAATAAAGAGCTCACACCAGCTCCTGAGCCCTCTGAACAGACCTGGCCCTATAATGCCTTGTTTAAATTTTAGTTGTTCTTGAGGGAAAGGGTGATATACTAACCATTCCTGATAAGGGTTGGTCAGGGCTTAGGGAGGGGGCAGGAATATTGGGGAGAAAAAAAAATCTGATCATTCCTCAGTGCTACCCATTTCTGTCCTGTGTGGGCTGCTTAGCTAGACAGCAGGAGAATAAAGTACACCGAGAACCATAATGAAAACAAAACCCGTGTGTTTTGTCATGTTTTGTTCCAGGGAAGCAGTTGACAAGTGCTGTTATTAATGCTTTCTCCCAGATCCACTCAGTGATGGAGAGGAGGAAAATGGGCTGGTTGGACTGTGGTCTTGGTGCCTCGCAGTTACTCTGCACTGGTTATGCATTTATTACCCTCTTTTCTAGTTACCTTTGGCTAGTGGGTCTTCCCACTAGGTATTTGTCCTTAATTGTACCACCTAAGGCAAATGGATGCAAAATGCATTCTGCCCACTCACTGTCTGGGCCTTCCCCACTCTAGTCTTGGCACATTCCTTCAAGAATGTAGTTACCGTCTGGTAAGATGTCAGTGCAAATGTAAAGAAAATAGGCATCGGACTAGGCTTTGGTTTGCCACAAGTGGCAGCTGCCTATATCAATTACATTTATTAATTTTGCTTTTCATTTTCCCAGTTCCTCTTAGCTCCCCTGTTGAAATGTTGAGATTTTGGCCGTCAGAGGCAACTGTAACACTGCCTTACGGACTTGTGGAGGCGGGGAACTGCTCAGTGTAGTGTTTTCATTTTCAGAACCAAGTAATCTAGTCACTCATATATAAGAAATGTGTCAGTCCAACTTTAAGAAAAATCCAAATCCAAGCTCCATCATCAGGTTTTGACAGCATCTTGGATTTTGAAACAACTCCAGTCTGTAATTGGCATTCAGAATGCCCTTGGCATGCCAGTCTGTGATGGCAGTAAAGACCTGTTAAAACACTTGAGCCCAACTTTATTAACCAAAACTGATACCACCACCTTTATCTTCTAAATAAAGTCCGCTTTATTTTTATTTTCAACATTTTGCCGCTTCATTTTTGGTTCCAGACGGTGTCACCTCCTTGGAGGTGAAATGAGTTGTTTGAAAGAAGCTGGTGCGTGTGGTGATAGATGTGTGAGTTGGGGAGAGGAAGGACACATCTGTCTTAAAAATTAACTCTACGTAGTACAATGGGAAATGAATGAAAGTCTTCTACGAATGAGGTAGTGAAAAATGACTACGTGGAGGAGGTTTCCTGTCCAGAGAGATCTGAAACTGCTGGAGATTGTCCTCTGTCTTGTGCATATTTTTCAGGCTAATGATCTGGTCTATTTAATGGCTTATCCAAAGGTTGGATTTTTACTTAGTTTGCAGCATGTATTTAATTTCTGCTTCCACTTTTCACCCCCTAGAGACTTGTAGAGGATAGAACAGTGACTTGAGATTAAGAAACTGGGTCCTTTCCTTCACCCTGCTGTTTATTAGTGCAGTGAGATGCCTGCAGGCTACTTTATGAAAAAATGCACTTTCTTAGTTTATGTTGGGCAAGTAAAATGAGGGCAGACCTTCATCTTCCTACCTTAGCCTCCGTGTGGCCTTTCACCATTTCTAATTGCACACCCCTGCAGTAAGGAATTTTTGATCATGCGTACCCCCATGTGTTGATAAATTATATACCTGTACTACTGTACCCATATATTGTGTAATAAGACACAAAAATAGATAATTAAAAAGCAATTATATGAAAAATAAATATAAATAGGAGTTCTAATATTTTCTTTCTGTGCCCAAATTTGGAGATTACTGGGTTATAGAGGGTAACTTGTAATTCTTGACTAGACTCTGTTAAATATTTCTCCACTGAAGGTATACTTAGAGGAAAGAATGGTATCGGTTCATTATCAAATGGTAAGGAAGAACTGCTTCTAAGAATTTTTTTTCCAGCAGTCCTCCAGGTAATTCCCCATTCCCACATACCCGCCTCCTCAACAAACACTGAAAAAGGACATACAGTACAAGGCTACAGTTCCACCTGGCCTCATCAAGGATTCCAGCTTGACCTGTCTGATGTGAAAAACTGTAAACACTGAGAAGATTTTATGTTTTATTATATCTTAATTCCCACAGCAACCTTAACAGAGTTCTGTATAGGGGAAATACAGGAATGAGGAGCAGAAAGATTAATTTACCAGACCAAGGTCACATGGAGCTTGAATTCAAACCCAGTCTGTCATACCAAAACCCAAGCTTTCCTCACATTTGTCCTAGACAGATGCTGTCGGTTCTTAGTAATACAAAACAAGGATCTATGCTGTACATATTTATGCCGTGCCATCCATTTCCTTCACAACACTGTCTAAAGGTATATTTGTTGCTTATTTATTGCCAGTTTTCCCAACTATAATGAAAGCTCCCAAATTTGGTGACCTTGACTGTCTTTCCCCAGCTTAGAGCAGTGCCTGACATATAGTAGACCCTCAGTAAGTATTTGTTGAACTAATGACATGTCTGTACAGTTCAGGGAGTTTCTGAAATGGCATCACTTAGCCTTTGAGGGGCAGAACATCCAGAAACCTGGGAATGGCAGAGCCTCAAGACACTTGGGCACCTAACTCTTAGCCTCCTCGTTTGCTGGATGACTTCAGGCTAGCCTCTTAACCTTGGGTTAACTGGAGGAATGGGAACAGGATTAATCAATAATTAGACATACAGTGTTGACTTTATGCATTACCAGATGCCAGGCTTGTAATAAGCATCTTATACAGGATAATGAAAGTAACCTTCATCAACCCTTTAACAAAAGCACCATTTTAGTCCCAGTTGACAGATGAGGAAGGAGAAGCACAGAAGGGGCAAGAATCTTGCCAAAAGTCACGTGGGCTAGCCAAGCAGTCCCGACTCCATAGGCTGTGCTTGTCCTGCTGGGCTGTTGCAGACTGCTATGCAGGGTTAGAGGATGAGCAGATGAGCCTCTGCTGCCAGCAAGCTTCCAGGTAACAAGCAGGGAGAGCCCTGGATGAAGGGGCTTTGGAATTAAATGGCAAAGTCATTTTGCGGTAATTCTATAGTGACGTCCATTGTTAACCTTTATCAACTATCAGACTCAATTCAAGGATTGGTGGGAGGTGGCATACTTCCCTAAAGCCAACTTTCCTCCCCACTGGGATTTGAATCATCTCCCTGCACTTCTGCTTCATCTTCCCTCTGAGCTAGAAGCTTTTGGGAACCAGGGCTCGGGGGCAGGGTGGATGTTGGTGCCTAGTGGCCCAAAAGGCCACAGGCTGCTGAGTAAGCTCCATGTCTGAATTACCCCTGCGCTGTCAGCCGACCCTGGGCAGTGCAGTGCGGGTACGAGGCCTGAGCTGTTTCCTCTCACAGGTGCTCCTAAGCCATAAGTTCCTGAGCTTAGCTGTGTGTGTGAAACATACCTTCTTGTTTGAAAGCAAAGTACATCTCGGCTTTGGTGCCCAGCCTGAGCTCTGGACGCAGAGGGGCAGCCTATCACCATCCCGAGGAAAAGAATTAAGACATGGCTTTGGGGCTTCCCTGGTGGCGCAGTGGTTAAGAATCCACCTGCCAATGCTGGGGACACTGGTTCGAGCCCTGACCCGGGATGATCCCACATGCCTCGGAGCAACTAAGCCCATGCGCCACAACTACTGAGCCCGCGAGCCACAACTACTGAAGCCCATACAACTAGAGCCGGTGCTCCACTGCAATAAGAAGCCCGCGCACTGCAACAAAGAGTAGCCCCCTGCTCACACAACTAGAGAAAGCCCGCACACAGCAATGAATGAAGACCCAACGAAGCCAAAAATTATTTTTAAAAAAATTCAGTACAGGCATACCTCAGAGATACTGCAGGTTCCGTTGCAGACCACCACAATAAAGTGAATATCTCGATAAAGTGAGTCATGCCAATATTTTGGTTTCCCCTGTGCATAGAAAAGTTATATTTAGGGACTTCCCTGGCAGTCCAGTGGTTAAGACTACGCGCTTCCAACGCAGGGGCCGCAAGTTCAATCCCTGGTCAGGAAACTATGATCCTACATGTACATGCCTCATGGCGTGGCCAAATCAAAAAAAAAAAAAAAAGATATTTACTATAGTCTATTAAGTGTGCAAAAGCAGTATGTGTAAAAAAACAATGTACATACCTTAATTTAAAAATAATGCTGTTGGGGGACTTCCCTCATGGTCCAGTGGCTAAGACTCTGCACTCCCAATGCAGGGGGCCCAGATTCGATCCCTGGTCAGGGAACTAGATCCCACGTGCTGCAACTAAGTTTGCATGCCACAACTAAAGATTCCATGTGCCACAACTAAGACCCGGAGCAACCAAATAAATATTTAAAAAAAAAAAATAGTGCTGTTGGAAAAATGGTCCCAATAGACTTGCACAATGTAGGGTTGCCACAAAATTGCCATTTGTAAAAAACCTAGGGGTAAGACAGGAATAAAGACACAGACCTACTAGAGCATAGACTTGAGGATATGGGGAGGGGGAGGGGTAAGCTGTGACAAAGTGAGAGAGTGGCATGGACATATATACACTACTAAACGTAAAACATAGCTAGTGGGGGGCTTCCCTGGTGGCGCAGTGGTTGAGAATCTGCCTGCTAATGCAGGAGACACGGGTTCGAGCCCTGGTCTGGGAAGATCCCACATGCTGCGGAGCAACTGGGCCCGTGTGCCACAACTACTGAGCCTGCGCCTCTGGAGCCTGTGCTCTGCAACGGGAGAGGCCACAACAGTGAGAGGCCCGCGCACCGCGATGAAGAGTGGCCCCCGCTTGCCACAACTAGAGAAAGCCCTTGCACAGAAATGAAGACCCAACACAGCCAAAAATAAAATAAATTTTAAAAAAACAAAAAACAAAAAAATTAAAAAAACAAAAACAAAAAAAAACATAGCTAGTGGGGAGCAGCTGCATAGCACAGGGAGATCAGCTCGGTGGTTTGTGACCACCTAGAGGGGTGGGATAGGGAGGGGGGGAGGGAGGGAGACGCAAGAGGGAAGAGATGGGAACATATGTATAAGTATAACTGATTCACTTTGTTATACAGCAGAAACTAACACACCATTGTAAAGCAATTATACTCCAATAAAGATGTTAAAAAACAAAACAAAACCCACGCAGTATCTGAGAAGTGCAATAAAGCGAAGCACAATAAAACAAGGTATGCCTGTAGACTAATTTTTAGTTGTTTGGGAGAGAGCAGAAATGAACACAGTCGTGGAGAATATGAAGCACAAATAGTTATAAACTTTCCACCCAAACCTCGCAAATTTGATAGGAGGATGTGCATTACCCCCACAGAAATTGGAGGATATGGGGAAGGAATGAGACTTTCCACCACTGCCCAAACCTCTGATTTGATGGAAGACTGGCAGCTACAGTTGGAATCCCAGGATGGTTCTGCAGCAAACCCTAATTTTCTAGGATCTAGAACTGAAGGGCTAAGGTGGCAACAGGATCCTGCATTGTCACATGTGTCTAATCAATTTTTCTGCCAGCCTGATTCTATCTGAGTCATCTGCATTTTATTTTGATTCAATTTTTTGCCAGCTGCTAACGCCACCTCCTCCTACTCTTTTCAGGCAAGAATGGGACAGGAAGGTTAAAGTGTTTCTCCAAAGCAAGGGTCCTGGGAGTGGGAAACAGTCTCCCCCTGATGGTTTCCAAGGAGGAAACATGCAGGGGTGACCTGGCTCCTGCTTCTGCACTGTCTCTCCTACCAGTAACTACTGGAGGCAGGTCCTCTCACAGCACCTGTGAATGCCATTTACAAATGTCGCACAACTCGAGCCTGACCAGTTGTCCACCACATTCCCTCTTCTCCTCTCACTTCCCTCTACCACCCTTCCCCTTTCACCAGGACCCTGGGTTTTACCTTTTTCTGTCTCTATCATGATGAGCCCTGATAATATCATGGATTCTTAGAAGGAATTCAGACCAATCTCCAGTTTTCTCAGATGAAGAAACAGGCCTACAGAGGTGAGAGTAACTCATCCAAAGTTACACAACTTCATTCACTTATTCATTCAACCAGGAACACTCCTTCCTACCCCTTAAGATTTAGCTTAAACATTACCTCATCAGAGAGAACTTCTCTACTTTATCTAAAGCAGATACCCCCCTCCAATTCTTCCCTATTGTTGCCCCTTGTATCTTTTTACTTTTTATCACAATTTATAATTGTTTCATTTATTAATCTTTCTTTTTTTGTCTGACTCCTCTACTAGAACATAAGCTCCAAGAGGGCAGGAGATACATGTTTGTCCTTCAGAGACATGCTCATCACTGTATTCTCAGCATCCAGCACATAATAGGTGTTCAAGAAATCTTTGTTGAATAAGTAAGTGTATAGTGAGCAGATACTATCTGGGCACCTAGGGCTATGAAGACAGATGGGATACAGTTTCTGTTCTCAGAACTGTCTGTCCAATATGAGCAACAGAACCAGAAAACAGGGAGACTGCAATGAGATCAGGTCTAGATTCCAGGGAGGTATTTTTGAGCACCTGAACCAGGCATAATCTCTGTTGGGCTTTTGCTACCAACTGCTTAGAATCCCAGATAAACCACTGGGCTGTGCCCGGCTGGGTGACTCAGGCCTGTACCCTGAGCAGCCCAGCAGCATCAGAACCTGACAACTCATCCTGTAGAGTGTGTGCTTAGACAGTACCTGGACCCATTACCCTTTTCAGTGAGGGAAGGCTTGCCAGTCAGTTTCAGGCCAGTTGATGGCCAAATCCACACTCATTGAGGCCTCAGAGACAGCCCCACTACCTTTAAGTCCAGCCTCCAATCTTTTGCCTGGTCTTCTAAGTTTTAGAAGAGAACCTGTGCAGCCTTAAGGGAGATGACACCTGTGGGTAGCCTTTATATCTAAAGGGCAGGTGGGTTGTCCCACATGGCTCAGAGAAAGCTAGTGTTCTGGACTGTAAAAGGCTAGCAGGAGCAACTGGAAGGGAACCCAGCAGGAGGAGGAGGAGGAAGGGAGCCAGTGAGAATCCCTTTCTTTGAAAATAAAGAGTACACAGCCCCTGCTGGCTCTCCTAGGAGGAGGAGCTCACCCTCCAGCCCAATCTTCTCCCTACAGTGGGACAAAATGGGAACTGCTGCTGCTGCTTCTCAAAGCTCACAGCAAGCAAGAAACCTTTTCTCCAGCCCCTTCCAGATTCACCACCCACCTCCTCCAGGAGCCAAAAAGATAGGCTCAGGTTCCCAGCAGCCTGAACCCTCTCTCCAGATGGGAGGCTTCAAGCTAAATTCTGAGCCTACCAAAAGCCCCCTCCTTAGCCTATACTCTCTTTCCAGGGTTGGCTTGTTAGGGGTTAGCCAGAGTACTCCAGAGTTTCCCTTGATCATTCCCTACCTGCATCTAGGTTGACCATGCCTCTGCCCATGGTTTTTTAATCCATCAGGGAATAACCAAAATGACTTATTAACACCCCCCTGAGGATTCACAGAGCACCTTTAGTTCTGGTCCCCATTCCTTCCCTACAGTTGCCCAGGTCAGGAATTAACTCCAATTTAATTCAGAGAGGTTAAGTAACTTGCCGAAGGTCACACAGTGGGAAAGTGGCAAAAACTTGTGACTCCTGCCCAGCAGTTTGGCCGGTGCTCAAATAATCTTTGTGGAAGGGTGAAATCTGTTGTTTGTTCATTTCGCTGGCCTGTGGGTGCGTCTGTGTGTTGGGGGGAGGGGATTGTGTGTGGGAGAGGAAAGCTGTCCCCCTTCCTAATGAACTTTGATCTTCTTAGCTCACTCTCACTTCCAAAGAAGTTACTGATTTAACTCTAATCTCTCCGACTGGACCCTAAGGTCATTGTATTCATTATCATTGCAATGCCCCCTCTCCCAAGAGCTATGAAGAGTAGGTCTAATATTTTCCTTCTCAAACGATCAAAGACCAAAACAATCCAAATAAAGAACCTCACTTTCCCCAAAACATACAGCCCCAAAGCAAATTCCAAAGCACCTCCTGAGCCCCGGCGCTGTCCGCAAACTCCCCCACACACGCCGCCAAGCCACACTGCGATGGGAGGCGTCTGGGAGGGGGCGCGGAGCGTGGGCCGCGCAGCAGGGAGCTGGTGGGCGCCGGGCGCGCTGCCAGGCGGGGCCGCACGCCGGGGGCCGGCCGCCCCTCGCCACGTGGTGGTGGCCGCGGCGGGGTCCGGGGCGCCTTCCCAGCCGAGAAACCCGGAGCAGCCGCGGGGAGGAGGAGGAGGAGGAGGAGAAGGAGGAGGAGGAGGCGGCGGCGGCGGCGGCGGCGGAGGAGGAGGAGCGGGGCGGGAGCGAGG
>NW_006791954.1:2983317-2993506 GCF_000442215.2 Lipotes vexillifer | reverse complement strand
CCGGCCCCTGTGGGTCGCGGGGAGGACCGGAGGAGGGGGCGGGAGGTTGGCCCGCAGCTGGCCCAGGGTGGCGGGGAGGGGAAGGGTCCGGCGTCGGCAGTCTGCATTCTCCCTTTCCCCCTCCTCCGCCGCTCCTCAGGCCGCACCGCGTCCGAAGCCCCTTCCCCGGCCCGGCGACGGCGGACTGGGGCCCCGTGGCTCGGCAGGCTGTGGGGGAGGGGGCTGCCTGGTCTCGGCCCCTGAGAGGGGAGGGGCGACAGTTTCTGTCCGCCGAGCTAAAGGGGTTTAAAGGGCGGCTCTTAAAGGGACCGCAGAAGGGGCCCGGGGCCGAGGAGGCACCCCCTCCCCATCCGCCTGCTGTCGCGCTCGCGCGGGGTCGCTGGGCCGAGGGGGGGATGCAGAGGAAGCAAACATTGGTCGCGGCCGCTAAGGGGCCAGAGCCCTGGCTAGTGGGGTTGGGCCCGAGGTGGCCGGCCAGCCGGGGGTCTGGGCGGGTGTGGTGAGCGCGGACAGCGGAGTTTGGGGAGAGGGGATGGGCCTGGGGAGGAGAGGGTTAAAGGTGGGGCCAGCCGTACAAATACGCGCGCACACACTCCTTACTCAGACCCGCGTTTCCCTGGCACTTAAGGCGGGGCAGTGTTGGGGCCTGGGCCTGGGCCCTCTTCACCCCAGGCTCCTGCTGCCCGATTTTGGGAGGTCACGGACCCCACTGCCTCAACTCACACCTCGGGAGCCCCCTCTCCTACGCGCACACACGCTCTGGCGCGCGCGCGCACACACCTCGGACATTCCCATAGTGCCTCACGTGACACACGGCCCCGAACGTGCCCACCCTTCACACACTCTCACGCACGCGTGCACACACAAACACACGGCCTCCTGGCCACTTCCCCACTCCCTCCGACACCCCCCCCCTCCCGCCCGCCCGCAGCCCCGCTAAGGCACTCATTGACTGTGACACACCTACACTCATTCACAGACACACATATTCCCCCCACACATGCCAACCACAGACACACATTCATAAACAGGGCCAGGAAAAGTACACACGCACCCCCTCGCCTACTCTTTCGGGAGCCCTGAGTCATTCCTGCCCCCTCTCAGGGCTCCCCATTTCCCTCTGTGCAGGCACACAGGCCAGGCTTCAGAATTCTCTGTCAGCCCTCTCCACCTGCGCCGGGCCCTCTCCCAGAGCCCCCTTCCCCTCTGTGTACCCTCAGACACTCAGCCGATGACCTCCTGTGGGTCCCAGGTCAGGGGTGTGGAGCGCCTGGAGGGTTGCCACAGCCGCCCGGCCCGGTGTGAGTGGGGGAAGCACTTCCTTTTCCTGAACTCTGGGATCCTAGAGGAGGAAGCCGGGGAGTTGGGCGGGGGCCCAGCAGAGGATGTTCTGACAGTGGTGGGGCTGACCGTCCCAGAAGCACTGGGCCTTCCTTAGGGAGGAGCCAGGGGTGCCAGAGGCCTGGCATGAGGAGCTTAGAAGAGAGGTATTTGGGGAAGTGAAGCCTGGGGTGGAGAAGGGGCTGAGGAGTGAGTCAAGGCAGTCCCCATCTGGGCTCCGTGTGCTGGGAAGGCAGCCCTCTCCTGTCCACAGTTCTCCCTGGGTTCCGGAAGGAGCCCTTCCCTGCTGCTGGCCTCGCTTACTTGTCCCTATTTGTCACTGCTCCACCCCACCCCCACCCCCGCCACCTCCGTCTGGTCCTAGCTCCTTCCCCCAAAGGCAGCAGAGAAGAGAAGATGGGTCTGGGAGGGGGCTGTGAGACACGGGGGCAGGACCAGGCTGCATCTCAGCTGGCCGCAGGGCTCCTCAGGCCAGGACAAGGGGTATTAGGGACAAGCTCTGGGCCACCGTCTCCACCGTTGCTCATTGCTCCTGCTCTCCCAGGAGGCCCAGGGCGGGCCGTGGCCCAGGCCCTTGCCATGGAGTCCATGTTTGAGGATGACATCAGCATCCTGACCCAGGAGGCCCTGGGGCCCAGTGAGGTGTGGCTGGATGCCCCTGGAGACCCCTCGCTGGGGGGGGACATGTGCTCCGCCTCCCACTTTGCCCTGATCACGGCCTACGGAGACATCAAAGAGCGGCTGGGGGGCCTGGAGAGGGAAAATGCCACCCTCCGCCGCCGCCTCAAAGTCTACGAGATTAAGGTCAGAACCTGGAGATGATGGGGGTCTGGCTGTGTGTGTGACAGGGGAGGGGGCTGCTGGGTGGCAGGAACTGGGGATCTGGCAGAGATTCCAGGGATCCAAAAGAGGAGTCAGGGTACAGACTCTTGGGAACTTGAGGATCCCTCACGAGGGATGTGGCTGCTCTGGACGGATGGGAAATCTGGAGACCCCAGCACCAATCAGGAAAGGATCAGGAGGGATCCGCTTTGGAATGCTGGACCTTGGATCTAAAAAAGATCTGGTTGGTGGGAGACGCCTACAGGGCCATGGGAATCAGGACGTACAGATCCCACTGGAGTGGGGAGGGAGAGGCGAGGATTCTGACACAGGTTGTGGGATGGGGACACAGCAAGGCTGAAGCTCTTCTGAGGGCCTGCCGCCCCACCTGCAGTACCCACTGATCAATGACTTTGGAGAGGAGCACGGCTTCTCTTTGTATGAAATCAAGGATGGCTCCCTGCTGGAGGTGGAGAAAGTCAGCCTGCAGCAACAGCTCAACCAGTTCCAGCACGAGGTGAGCCCTCCCTGAGCTCTTTGCTCCAGTCCATTTCTGATAACCTCCCCAGCCTCTGACCTTCCATCTCCTTGATCAGAGATGGCTATGGTCCTCCCTAGAACCAGCTGCAGCTCCCCCTACCCCTCCACTGGATGCTGGGAGTGGGTGTGGGAGGCACAGGGTGCTGCTCTGCCCCCAAGTCAAGATGGGCCTGACTCTGGCCGCACGCCACCCGCTCCGGGCCCCGTCCAGTTGCAGAAGAATAAGGAGCAGGAAGAACAGCTCGGGGAGATGATCCAGGCTTACGAGAAGCTCTGCGTGGAGAAGAGTGACCTGGAGACGGAGCTGGGGGAGATGGTGAGGTCCAGGGAGCCCGGGTGCTTGAGGGTACGACCTTGGCTGTGTGCTTGTGGAATGCACCCCACTGTGTTCGTGTCTGTCCGTGAGTGAGTGCCCATTTGGCCTGGTGAGTGGGGTTGTGTGTATCATACAGGTTGTGAGTGAGTCTGTGTACATCCTGGCCATGCAGTGACAGGAGGTGACTATGTGAGTAGCCCTGTAGAACACTGTGAATCTGTGTGTGTGTTTGGTGCTCATGCTGCGTTGACCCTGCACCTATAGCACTGAGCTGGAAGGCTGTGTGGGTGAGGGCAGAGGTGACTGAAAGTGTTCGTGGCTGCTGGGATGGGCCTTGGCCTGTGTGTGATTCTGAGTCAGGGTATAGCCGTGCGTGTGAGCAGGTGGGCAGGTGTTGGAATCAGGAGGCATGGTCTCTTGCTGACTCCTAGCTGTGAGCTGGGTCAAGTCACTTAGCCTCTGTCCTGCCTCTGAAAAGTGGGGCAAATAATAACAACGTTGCTGAGCTGTTGGGCATTTGTGTAAAAAATGCTTTGACTTAACAATCACAAACACTTAATGGCACTTAACTGTGTGCCAGGCATCATTCTTATCTCTTTACATATATTTACTCATTCTAATCCTCGTAACAAACTTACCTAAGTGGTAGGTTTGGTTAGCTCCATGTTATAGGTGAGGTAGGTGAAGCCCAGAGTGGTCAAGTGACATATGAAAATGGAAATTATTATGCTCCTGGACAGGGGGCTGAGTGTTCTTATGAGTGTGTCTGCATGTTAGTGACAAGGAAGAGGCGTTAACTCTGACCTTGCAAGGGGCAGTAGCCAGAAACATCTGCATTGCAGTTGCTGGGAGAGGAGACTCATGGCCACTTGGAGAGTGGAGTTGGGATATGTGACCTGGGGTCTCTGCTCAGTTTAGGGGGGTGATGGATATCCAGACATGGAGAAGTTCTGGGTTTGGGCGGCCCACAGGGGTGCCCTGACCTGATGCAGATCCTCACCCCTTTGTCTCCCCCCCATAGCGGGCCCTGGTGGAGACCCACCTGCGGCAGATCTGTGGTTTGGAGCAGCAGCTGCGGCAGCAACAAGGCCTCCGGGATGCAGCCTTCCCCAGCCTGAGCCCCCCACCTGCCCCTGCCCCACCCTGTGCTGATCTGGACCTGCACTACTTGGCACTAAGAGGCGGATCTGGCTTGAGTCACGGTGAGATCTCAGCCACCCCTGATTTCCATACTCTGAAGTTCCCAAGCCAGCCCCCCATTTCAACACCATTGGACACCTCCAGTGTTTCAGACCGATAGTCAGCACCCCGTTACAATGTCTTAATCTTCTCCCATAATCACCTCATCCCTCCTTACCAACTGTCCTCTCACCTCATCAACTATTATCCCAGTTTCTCCCACTGGCATCCCCCCTCCTTAACTCCTTCATTCCCAGGCTCTCCCATGCAATTCCTGTATGTGCCAGCAGAGGGCGGCCCCACCCAGAGTCCCCTCCGCCTGTCTTCCGCTGTGATTAGGAGAGGCCCCTGAGGATGCTTTCAGACTTGAGTCTGGCTGGGGAAACCGTTCCAGAGCCCGTCTTATTTCTCCCCTGGCCACCAGAAAGATTAGAAAAATCAGCTCAGCCCATTGTTCCCCTCTGCCCTCAGTAGAGGTCTCTCTCTCATCCTGGGATATCTAGCCTCTGGATGTCTCTCTTGGATCCTTCACGCTGCAGTTCTCAACTGTTTCACTTTGTATTGATCTGGGAGTGGGTGGAGGGTGTCCAGAAGCTGGTTCCAGCCTGACACTGTCCTTTCCTCTACCGGCAGGCTGGCCAGGCCCCACGCCGAGTATGAGTGAGCTGGAGCGGCAGCAGCTAGAAGAGGCTCTGGAGGCTGCCCAGGGAGAGGCCCGGGGGGCTCAGCTTCGGGAGGAGCAGCTCCAGGCTGAGTGTGAGCGGCTGCAGGGGGAGCTGAAGCAGCTACAGGAGACTCGGGCCCAGGTAAAAAGGGGGGGGCGCTGACCTGGGGTCCCTGCTCTCACACCTGCAGAGCTCCTTGAAGGTCTGGGGGCTGTTGGAAACGACTTTAGAGATCTGGGACTTCCTCACCAAGTACAGACCCGCCCTGGGAATGGTAAAGAAGGGAAGTTTAGGCAAGGTGAGGTTGGGGTCTGACTGCTCGATCTTTCCCTTAGGATCTGGCTTCCAACCAGTCAGCACGCGACATGGCGTGGGTGAAAAGAGTTGGGGATGATCAGTAAGTCACTCTGTAATCCTCTTCCTCTTAACCTCTGCACCCCCGGGGATGGCATTTTCCAGGTTCCCCCTTTGATTCTCTCCTCCCCCTCCACGTTGTTTGGGGGACCCTCTCTTCCACGCTGTCAGGACTGTGAAGTTTGGGTTGCTTGTGTGGCTCTGCGCCCTTCACTGGAAGAAGGCGAGCTTCTGGAGATGCTCAGGTTCTGGGAGGTTCCCTTTGCTTTCCTCTGGCACCCAGGCCTGTGTCTTCTCGAGGTGTCAGGTGTTGAGAGAGACTTTCTCAGAAGCTTTGCTGCTATGTTCAGTGTCCCCTGGTGAGTTTTGGGGCCTCTCTGGAGCCCATTTTCTATCCCAGTAACAAGGCCCAGCCACTTGGGTTAACCCTCTCCTCCCTGACAAGGAGGAAGGACATGGTCTCTTTTAGGATTTGTGGTGCCTCGTCTCCTGTCTCAGGAGAGAGAAAGCTGAGGCTTAGGAGAGAATGGACTTCCTTGAGTTCATACAGCAGCATGCAAGGAATTAGAACGTATTATGCTGGGGTGTCCCTTGGGGATCCTGCCATTAAAGAGAGGCAGCAGTAGGTGGGGAGGGAGCTATGTCAGGGTGAAGCCTAGTAGCGGGGCCTCCAGGGCAGCATTGGGCAGCCAGGGAGAGGGTGAGCGCAGCCTGGCAGCAGTGAGCCTGGTGCCTTTCACATCCACACCCGAACTCGTCCTCTCCCACTTTCTGAGAAATAGAGCACAAACCTCCTTCCGCCTAAGCCTTCTCCCCTAAGATGAGACGTGTGGCACAGACTCCCTACTTTCATCAGAGGGGAAGACTGAGGCCCAGCAAGGGCAGGAGCTAACCCTCCACCACACCACACACCCAGCCCCAGGACCCCAGGTCCTCCTCCCAGCAGGCTCCCTCCTCACCTTCCTCCTGGCTTCTGGCCGGTTGGGGGTACCTCTCACCTCCCTCTGCACCCTGGGTTGAGGGCCTGGGTGGGGCTGTGATAGCTGGGGAGTGAGAACCCAGTGTGTGGGACTGATGGGCGGGACCCCTCAGCTGTTAGGGGCCTCTGCAGAGAGGGTCCACCCTAGCTTGTGGCTGGGGCTCAGGGTCCATCCTAGCCCATGTGCCCAGACCAGGAAAGCACACACACACACACGCACACACACACACACACACACATACACACACACGTTCTAGAATCATAGCTTGCCCCTAAAGTCACACCGTGGGGCCCTTTATGGCTCGCTGAATCCAACTCCCTCTTAGAAGACCAGCAGTGAAGCCTCCCTCAATTGGTTGAACCCAGAGAGAGGATTTTTTTTGGCTGGAGTCCAAACAGCCAGGTTTCGAATCTCAGGGACCCCTCTTGGGATGCCGAGTGGCTTAGCTTTGCCCATTTCACCTATCTGGCCCCAGGTTTCCCTCATGGCCTCAGAGGCCCGTTGTTGCTGGGAGAAGTGGCAGAAGGTGATGTGGGGGAGGCAGAGAAGGGGGGGTGGGTCCCAAGGGGCCACGTGAGCGAGTGAGTAGCAGAGAACCCCTCCCGCAGATGCTTTTGGAGGTCATGTCATCTACGCCACTAACTCTGGCCCGGACAGCTGCTTTTCCTTCGCACCCCAAGTCACCCCCACCCGCCCCGACCCTGGCCCTTTGGCCAGAGGGAGCTGGGCTCTGCTCTGGGGCTGCTCCTACCAGAGGTGACCTCCAGCTCCTCCCCTCGGTCTCCACGGCTTGGGCTCTGCATCAGGGCCTCCTGGACATGTACCCCTAGAGCCGGCTGGGCCCTGCCTGCCCAGCTTCACACTTCCTCTCAGGCCAAGCATCTCTGGATAGCCTCAGCTTGGCAAGAGTTAATTCTCAGAGGAAGTCCTCACTCCCCCGGTAGTTTTATTTTCTTATAAACTCAGCTCCTTTTGGTAATAAGCCGCTTCCCGAGTGCTCCCTCCCCGTCCTCCCACCTGAGGAGGCCTCAGTCATCTGCTCCAGCTCCTTTCCCCCGACCAGCCTCTCCTTTTCCTTCTACTTCTGCCTAAGCCTCCAGGCTAGTGGGAATTTTACATGTGGACCTTCCTAGGAGAGTATTGCAGGGATGGATTATCCAGATGGAGGTGTGAAGGCTAAAGAGGGAGCCACAGAGGTTCCTGAGTCCAGCCGAGTCCTCTGGGGGAACCCTGTGTACCCCCGAGGGGTGCTCCCCCGTCTCAGTGTGGATGCCTCCAGGTGGCCAGTTTTACCGTGGGAGTCCTGGCTGTTCACATGCCCTCGCTTGTACTGCCACCGCCTCTATTAATTCTCCTCAGTGAGTCCCCCAGGTGCTGAGGGGGCAATCCTGGGAGGCAGCCCCAGCCCCAAGGCTTCCAGTCCCTCCCATCCCAGCCCCTGGCTCACAGGTCCAGGTCATCAATGTTCCTCTGAAAATGGGCGCCCAGACCGGACTGCCACCCTCCAGGTCTGACCTCCGGTCAAGATTTCCCTGCTGTTTGGTCAGCCCAGCATCTGGTGGTCGGTGCCCAGGGGGACAAATTGCCCCAGAGGAAGAGCCGCTGAGGGTGACTCACGGGCCAAAGGCAATAATGAAGGAAGAGGTAGGAGTGGAGACCACCTGCTCCTGAGGATGTGCAAGGGAGCTGAGGACCCCAGGAGAGTCCCAGCCAAGTGAGAGGTGCGGAACCCATGGCCTCCTTCCCTCTGGGCCCCACTCGGGGTCACAGGTCCTGAGTGCGGCCTTCCTGAGGGTGTGGGCAGCGCTGAGGGTGGAAGGGAGATCGTGGAGAGGGGGCTCCTTGAGGGGGCTCCATCAGGGGAATGAGGGCCAGTGAGGGAGGGGGTTCATCCATGAGGGGAGCACCCTGTGAGAAGATGGGGATTCAGTATGAGTGATGGGCGGGGACTAGAGGCCTTTCTCCCCAACGTGGGGGGCTCAGTGTTGCAGCCTGGGCGCTTTTCCGCCCACCCCCCACCCCTCTCTCCACCCACAAGCCTCTGCGTGGGCTGCGGTTAGTGGTGGGGGAGAAGTGTGAACTCGGAGAGAGAGGATGGAAACTCTGCACAGAGGTCAAGGGCAGAGTTGTTGGGGGGGGGGGTCAGGACGGAAGTCGGAGACCCCCGTGTACCCTGAGCTTAGTCTCATGCCCCAGAACCAGCGGGCCCAGGGCCTCCCCCTTCACGCTTCTCACCCTCCCTACTTCCTTTCTTTCAAATTTCCTTCAGCCTGGGTACCCGGCCCACAGGAATTAAGCCCTGAGCACTTGCAGCCTCAGGGTTCCCCAAGGGTGGGGAGGGGTTCTGAAGTTGGGGCCCACCACGCCCACCTAATTGTGGTCTGAGGGGTTGGTGGGCTTTGAATTGTCTCTGGCCCTTTCCCTGCCAGGGAGGCAGAGAGCAGCTCTTACCCACACTCTCTCCCTCGATGGGGAACTCCACATCCTCCCCTCATTCAAACCAAACTCACTGAGCTGGTATCTCTAGAAAAGGATCAAAACTGGTTTCCCCCTTTCTCCACCCGTCTCCTAGGCGCTTCCCTGAGTCTTCATCCACAGCACACACTGTGCGAGGCAGTTTACCTACAAAATCTCATTTGTTTCTCACCAAAATGTTTCAGTATTGTCCCCTTTTACAGCTGAGCAAACCAAGGTTACAAAGAAGTAATCAGAGAAGTTAAGTGCAAATTCCAAACAGGTCCTGAGCAGATGGGCTGACGGTACCTCTGTGGTGTTTTTCTGGTTCACATTCTTATCCAAGTAGGAGGCTCTTATGTGAGGGGCAGCCAGATGATTTGTTGACTAAACCTGATCATTTTTAAAAGTGAAAGGGGGCCCTATTAATAATTATGCCAGGTGACTCCTGTGAACCAGGACAGCCCTGGGCAAATTGGGATGTGTGGGCACCCCCAACCGAAATGGGGACTCTGGTTCCTATCCCTGCTGTGAGCCTCTCGGTTTGGTTGTACCTGGGGAGGCTTTCTAGACACAGAGAACATCTGGCTGAGCTGGAAGCATGGCAGGGGCTGCCATGAAGAGCTGGGCTCGGTGGACCGCAAGTCATAGCTGGCCTGGGAGAGTGAAGGGGCTCAAGGCGCCTGAAAGGAAGTGGTGGAGCGCTGGGTTGTTGCATGCGACTTCCTCCTCCCCCGGCCCGCAACCTCAAGTCCCTCCACGGCCCGGTGCCTGTGGTCCCCTCCCTGAGGGTCGGGCTGGGTGGGAAGACTAATGCTGGGTGTGCCTGTGGGTGGTGGAAAGTTGGGTCCCTCAATTCCCCCGCGGGGGTGAGGTGGCTGGGGGCAGCAGGGGACAGCTATGGGCAAGGATGGAGGGGGTGGGGATGCTGGATTTCTGTTTTCCTGCTGCTTCTGTCAGCCAGGGATTCTGACCACATGACCAGCTCTGATCCTTACCCCAGTCATAACCCTAATACTGATCCCATCCCTCCCTGTAACCCTATCCCTCATCCTGCCCCCAGCTCCATCTACAATCCTGACTGAAAATGAACTAATCTGACCCCGACCCCAGCCTTAATCCTGACCTTGAGCCCATCCATCCCTAGTTCTAATCCCATGACCCAGTGCTGGTCTGAATTTCGACCCTGCTGCATCTGTGTCTGCATCCAAATCCGCATCCTCACAGAGGCTGCAGCGCAGCACAGGGCACCCAAGTGTACCTCCCTGGGGAAGACACTGCACTCGGAAGCCCATGTGTCTCCCAGCTGGTTTGGGGCAGAAAGAGGCCTTTTACAGAGGCAGATGCTTAGGTCTCTAACCTTTCTCATCTCAGTTGCTTTGTCAATAACAGTGAAGATGATTGTTTCCAGATGAATTTTTGAGCTCCCTCAATTATTCGTGGAAAGAATGAATGAAAGGATAAGTCAAAAAGGGTGGAAAGGTTTGCAGTGGTGGGAGCCCTCTTTCCTGCCAACGCTGCCATTTGCACTGTGGCTC
>NW_006791954.1:2978615-2983281 GCF_000442215.2 Lipotes vexillifer | reverse complement strand
TTCCGAAGGTGCCAGCGCAGCAGGCTGAGGTGCCAAGAGCCTGTTTGAATCCCTGCTCTGTGCTACCACTGCTCTGTGACCTTGACCCGGCCTCTTAATATAAACTCTGTCCTTCCACTTCCACACGTGTCTAGCGCCTTCCTCTGCCCTCCCAGGGCAGGGCTGGTGATGCTCAGGGCTCCCAGGCCACTTTGCAGGTCCCCAGCCTCTTCCTCCTCCTCCTCATCTTTCCCTCTGCTGCCTTCCCACCTCTCCTTTCCCCCCTTCCCTGATCCTTTTGGAAGGCAGTAGATAGCTCAGTGGTCAGTAGCCTCAACTTTGGAGTCCAGGAGATGGGAGCTCCCATTCCAGCAACTCCACTATTACTGGGCTTTCTGGCTTTGGTCAAGTGACTTAACCTCTGTAAGCTTCAGTTTTCTCATCTGTTCAGATGGAGATGATAAGAGTGGTAACACTGTAGGGTTGTTGTGAAGATTAAATTCTTAGCACAATGCCTGGCCCATAAGGGCTCATACAGATTATTTATGATTCTTTTCTCCCTGAGTCCTTCCCAAGTTCTGAGAGACTCAGACAGGATTTTCCCCCATAATTTAAGCAATGAAGAAGCACCCAAATGCAGCCACATCTGCTGCTGTTCACCTGACCCATCCTTCCCAGACAGCTGTGATGGTGGAAAATAGCACTCAGGTGTGGGCCAGGAAGCGGAATGTGTATTCAGGTGCATGTGTGCGACTCTTGGCTGTGTTGTGAAGTTGAGATTTTTTCCCACTGAATTGGCAGTGTTTTCTAATGTGAGTCATTCAGGTTGTTAGAGCATTTAGCAGCCTGGGCCTGCGCATCTTGAGGTGGGAAGAGACGAAGAGACACCTGATGAAGGGGGAGGTCCCACAGGGCCATGGGGCATCAGGAGGTCAGGTCCCCCCACCTTGCCCGGGGTCTCAGAGGTCGTTGCAAGGGCTGCCTGGAGCTCCAGGAGAACACAGGGTCAGAGCTGGAAGAGGGGCTGGGCATTTTGGGCTAGGGCCTTCTCCGTTCCATTTCCTCTTGCCCTGTTTTGCTGCGAGGAGGGTGCCAGAAGCTGGGCCGTGGAAACTGGGGTAGCTCCTGACATGGGGAAGGAGGCAAGCGGGGAGAGATGGGGCTTGGCAACTGAGTGTGGCAGGTGAGATCTCTAAGGCAGGGTGTGAAGGCGACAACCTGTATCTGTCACCTGAGATACAGCGGTGAAGGTGGACGGGCAGAGAAACTGTGGTTGCTCGGTCAGAGGGGATGTTCCATCAGTGCCCTGCCCAGGGCTCCCTCCTGCCCCCACCACTGAGGGGCTAGCACGATCCTCCAAAAGCCCCCAGTCTGAGTGGGGGAGACGCAGCTCCTGCCCTCAGATTGCCTCGGTTTGAAGAGGAGAGCCTCCCGCTGGGAAGTCCCCAATTTAATGTGGGACACAGACTGCCCTCCCAGTCTGATGAGGGCAATGCCATTTCTTCCCACAGACCCACGCTGAAGAAGAGGGTGGGGGAACACAGGACACACGACGGCTGAGATGTGGTGGGATAGAGGCTGCAGCACCTTGGCCAGGGCTCCCAAACCGACTCCCTCCTCTCTGCTCCTGTCCATCCCTGTCCACCATCAGACTGGTAGAGGGCACTCTCCCACCTTTAGAAGTGGGCTTGTCCCCCAGAATCCCAGCCTATTTGCAAGAATTTGGCTTTGGTCCAAATGGGTTAAAAATAGCTTTGTTGTGGGAGGGGCTCCCCCTTCCACCCAGCTCTGCCCCAGGATTAGGAAGAGAGTGCGAGAGAGCCCGCCAGTGAGTAGAGAGCGAGGGAGTTCAGTCATCATCTACTCTCTGCACCTCGGCTTTTCCTGCCCTCTGAAGCCCTAACCTCATGACTTCCCCTTCTTTTCTCCGGGGTCACACACACACACACACACACACACACACACACTCACACTCACCCTGTTCCTCACAACCATCACAGTGGTCTCACACCTCCCTTCATTCCCTCCCATTCACATACATCCTCTCTCACACGTCCATTACCATGGGATGAGGACAGGGCCCTCAGGGTCTGGAGAACTCCCTCCACCCTCCTCTCCTTGCTGCCCAGGGCCCTTCAGCTACTGGGGCAAGAGGGCCTCCCCTGTGAGGAAATCCCTCTGGACTGGCCAAGCCTCTGCCTGCCACTTCCCTCCAGCTCCAACTTCCACAAAGTTCCAGAGTCCCTTCTGGATTGAGGGGGCAAGATCTGAGGAAACAAAATCCCCTGCTTCCCAGGATTGGTCCAAGCCCAGATCAGAGATGAAAGCTGTGACCCAAGGCCATGGCAGAGCCTCATGTGACATCAGGACAGGCTCCCTGGAGGTGTGCAGGCTGGGGTGGGAGAGAGGGGAGGGGCAGTGCTGAGAATGATAACCTTCAGTGATTCTGGGTCACAGGGACCCAAAAAGAAAGGAAGAGAAAAGGAAGTGGTTGAAGTCTTTGCTAAGTCTGTTCCAGCTCCATGAGGGTGGGTGCCCAGGAGACCTGAGCATGAAGTGCAAGGAAAAAAAGGGAAGAGAGAAAAATGGATAGAGAGGCTCAATTCAATATTCACTTACTGAACAGCTCCTGGGTACCAGACCCTGGACAAGATGCTGGGAATACGAATACAGTGATATAGACCCCAACTTTGAGGAACTCCCAGTGAAGTTCCAGAACAAGGCAACTTTTGTTAGGTGCTTAATGCGAGTGGCGCCCCCTGGAGGTGTTCAGTGCACAACAGTTCCATGTAAAGGGTTCTCTGATGATCCTGGGAGTTGCAAGGCTGAATTGAGCTCAGAGGCAGCTTTGAGGTGGAAGCAAGAGCAGTGGACCTGGAAATAGGCAGACTTGGGTTCAAGTTTATCAGTTGGCACCTCTGCCAAGCTAGAAGGCCATGTCTTCACTTATGGAATGGGGCTCTTCATAGGCTGTGCAGCAGTGATCCCTAATCTTTCAAAGGTGAGGACTCCTCAGGCATCCCCTGCCCCCAATACACAGATTGCACTTAAACTATTACCATGAGCTCTTTGAGAAAATTCACAGGGACAAAACCTACTATAAATTCAGTGCAGCTTTTTGATGAATCTGTGTTTTACTTGTCACCACAGCTTCTGCACAGATTAGAAAAACATTCACACATACCTGTATGAGATGTGTTCAGGCCACAGACAATGCTCAGGGAATACACAATTTCAGGGATCCCTTAAAATCACTGAGCTCTCTATCCCCAGCCCATAGTCTTGGAACCACTGCCCTAGCCCAAGGTAAGGTTCAGGGTCGGGGGAGGGCTCCCTGGAAGAGGTTCCGTTTGAGGTGGCCCTTAAAGCCCAAGAGAATTTCTGCAGCGGGGCTCGTAGGGCCTGGGAGGGGATGGGAGGGCCAGATGCTGGGGCAGAGGCAGTTCTCCACAGCTGTGGCAGTAAACCCATTTCCCTTCTCCTCTCCCCCACTCCCTGCCCTCTGACCTCAGGGTCAGGGCAGGCTGGGGTCAAGCCTTGACCTGGGTGACTGGGTGTCCTTCAGGGTGAATTTGGCGCTGGCTTACACGGAGCTGACAGAGGAGCTGGGCCGGCTTCGGGAATTGAGTTCCCTGCAGGGGAGGATCTTGAGGACGCTGCTGCAGGAGCAGGCTCGGAGTGGCGGTGAGATGGGGCAGGGGAGGCCTGGAGCTGGACCCGGAAGGAGGGGATAGCTGTGGCCACCGTCCTGCGTCCGGGGACCACCCTTCACTTCCTTCCCCCGTGCCCAGGCCTTTTCCACTCCCGTTCGGAGGACAGTGGGTGGGCACTGGTCGCCGGCAAGGCCCTGTTTCCCCAGTTCTGACGTCTCTCCCCACCACCGTCCCCCTTCCCTTCTAGGCCAGAGGCACTCGCCGCTGTCGCAGCGCCACTCCCCGGCCCCCCAGTGTCCCTCGCACTCCCCGCCGGCCCGAGCGGCGCCCCCTTGCCCCCCGTGCCAGTCCCCCGTCCCCCAGCGCCGCTCTCCCGGGCCCCCCTGCCCTTCGCCCCAGCAGCGCCGCTCGCCGGCCTCGCCCTCCTGCCCGTCGCCCGTCCCGCAGCGCCGCTCGCCGGTGCCGCCGCCATGCCAGTCCCCCAGCCCGCAGTGCCGCTCCCCCGGGCCTCCCGCCTGCCCGGCCCCGCAGCCCCGGCCCCCACCACCCCCGCCGCCCGGGGAGAGGACACTGGCCGAGCGAGCCTACGCCAAGCCGCCCAGCCACCACGTGAAGGCCGGCTTCCAGGGCCGGCGCAGCTACTCGGAGATGGCGGAGGGCGCGGGCTACGCGGGCGCCTCCCCGCCCTGGCTGCAGGCCGAGGCGGCCACGCTGCCCAAGCCGCGGGCCTACGGCAGCGAGCTCTACGGCCCCGGCCGGCCCCTCAGCCCACGGCGCGCCTTCGAGGGCATCCGCCTGCGCTTCGAGAAGCAGCCGTCGGAGGAGGAGGAGTGGGCCGTCCCCGCCAGCCCGGCCAGCCCGGCCAGCCCGGAGGCTGGCGCCATCCGCTGCGCCTCGTTCTGCGCTGGCTTCCCCATCCCGGAGTCGCCCGCTGCCACCGCCTACACCCACGCCGAGCACGCGCAGTCCTGGCCGTCCATCCACGTGAGTGGGCACGTGCGCGGGCATGTGCGCACGTGCCTCAGACCCGGCTG
>NW_006791954.1:2955669-2978499 GCF_000442215.2 Lipotes vexillifer | reverse complement strand
CGCACCATTAAAACTTGTTCAGTTTCACGGTTAAAGGCCCGGGTCTTTAGAGTGACAGTCCTGGCTTTGATTCTGGATTCCACCACTTAGTAGCTTTGGGACCTCCGGCAAGTTACTTATCTTCTTGGCCTTCAGTTTTCTCATCTGCAAAAATGAAGTCAATGATTTATTATCTAATTCCATTAGAGAGTTCTTAAGAGGGAGGCAGTGAGCCCAAAGCACTCTTGCACAGTGCCTGGCTCAGTAGTAAACATCTGCTATTACTTGGTGATGGAGGCTATGCTGATGCCATGGGTCTTGGTTCCGGACAGGGACAGGCCCGCTCATCCAGTTCTGTCCATCAGGCCTCAGGGCCCCTGCCCCTTTCTGTCTGTCCTAGAAGACAGCCCTATCTCACGGCTGTATCGTTTCACTGAAATAATGAGTTTCCTGGATGTCAGAGCCAATTCTTGCCACCTGAAAGGACCAAAATATATTCCAAAGCCAGACAGAAAATTATTTTTGGGTTGTACGTTGTTTAGGATTATCCATTGCTTTGAGTTACCTGAGAGCTGTGTCTTAGTCAGTCTGAGGGCATATCTGGGTCTTGGCTTCCCTCATTACCGCAGACGCTTTGGGAGGCTGAGCATCCCCATCTCCCCATTCACACCTCCTGGGGACACTATGCCTGGGGTCGGGGCAGTGGATGCTGAACTGGTAGAAGGTGGTCAGGGAGGGGGAGGAAGGGGTGGTACAGGAGAAGGGGTGCCCAGATACCTTCTGCATGCTGCAGCCATCCCTGCCTCAGGTCCCAGGGAAGGGCAGGCTGGGATGTGGGGACCATGAGGGAGGATTGTGGACCATAAATGACTCCCTTCTCTCCCCACAGCTGTTGATGGAGACAGTGGGCTCTGATATCCGCAGCTGCCCCCTCTGCCAACTGGGTTTCCCTGTTGGGTACCCCGATGATGCCCTCATCAAACACATTGACTCTCACCTGGAGAACAGCAAGATCTAGGGTGCCTCCCCCACCCACTGGCTGTTTCTTCACCTTCTCCCATCACCCCCAAACTCTCACTCACTTTGAATGCTGCATGAATCTCGTAGGGGGCCCCTGCCCCTTGCGACCCCCAGATACCTCCACTAGCTATCGAGTCAACGTGTGTGCCATCTTCCCTGGTCCAGGCACCACTCAGCCCTGGCTTTTCCCAGGAGGTCGGCTGAGGCTCTCCCCAGCTCTCTGGCTTCTGCTGGGGAGGTGGGGATCAGGGCTGGGGTGGGAAGGGGCATATCCCACCCAGCCTCTCCCTCTGCCTTTCTGTTTTCAAACGGTTGGATCCAAGAAGGTGTCTAGTGCTTGGGCCTGGGGGAGGGGAGAGTATCAGAAGACTCCAGGAGCTCCCCTAGCACCTCCCCAGATGTCCATCTTTCTCAGGCTGTGCTCTGTCCAGGGAATGCCTCCTTGTGGGGTCTCTGAGCGTTCCCTGCACACTGACGCCAGTTCCTCCATCCCATGGCCAGGTGGGGACTCGCCGTTCCCTGCAGGCCAACCCTATTCTCCCCCTCTGCCCACCCTGGAGAGGAGAGGGAGGACCCTGGAGGACTGGGAGCATCCAGCCTAAAGACGCTGCCCTGAGGCGCCATGACCCTCAGGCTAGGAAACTATCTGTGCCAGCCTCCCAGGCCTATGCCCTCCTCCTGGAGCCCCCAGCACCAAGGCACAGATTGTTAAGGCAGATGCTTCCCTCCGCCCTGACCCCACTCAAGCGCCAACACCACAGGTGCCCTGGAGCCCGGGTGTGACTCAGCCTCTGTTAGCCGGGTGGGTGTCATCAGCCCCGCCTCCCAATCCAGAACCTGAGGATGGGCCCAGGGTGCTGTGGAGATCAACTTCAAAAGAGCTAACCCCCTTCCCACACCCCAGAGCCCCACATTCCCTCTGTGAAATCTACCTCAGAGTCGAACCCTCAGAAGGACGGGTAAGCAGGAGGCCAGGGGGTCCCCAGGGCTGAGGTGTGGAGCTTGCTATGGCAAGAGCCTGCCGCCCCACGATGAGTCCGCCCCCCTCCACCAGGGTCCCAGCCTGGTGCGGGCAGTGGACGCCACTATCAGTGCATGTACCATTCTGATCCAACTCTTCCAGGTCCCCCACCTCCTCACACCCCTTCCCCCTCCTCAGTGCAGGGGAGTGAGGGGGAGTGTGGGGCAGGGAAGGGGCTGAGGACTCCAGAGACACATGGCCTTGTACCTTGAGTGTCCCCCTAGGGAGGGGGAATGGGGAAGGGGGACTGGAGAGGGGAGTGGGGCCCCTGAGCTCTCTGAACAAGTTGAAAGTCCAAATAAAACTTACCTGTTCCACCTGCGCTTGGTCTGTGCCCTCTCTGGCTGTGGTGGGGAGGAAACCCTTGTAGCGGAAGGTCTTGGAAACTGTCTCAGGTAACCACAACCATGGGAGGGTGGGCATTGGGCGAGTAGGGGATGCACGGGGCACCCATGTTCCACGGTGATTCTGGAGATGCAGGCGTGTGAGTGGCTACCGGTGACCTGTGACGTGGACTTTATTTGGAACAGGTAGGGAGCAGCAGAGGGTGTCTTTGTGACCAGCCCTGAGCAGATGTCAGGGACTCATGAATTTTCCCTCCCAGCAGGTCTGGCAGGTAGAGGTTCTATAGCCTGGGGATTCATTTATCAGTAGCACGATTTTTTCATCAAATGATTTCTTGTGCCATGAACCAGACTGGGGCCTCAAAGAGGAGGGAACATTTGGATCTATGTCCTTATGGGTCAGAGAGCAGGGAGGGGCTGGGCTCCAGGCTCAGCAGCTGCGTTGAAAAGTCCCATCGCCTGGGAGGTCAGAGCCAGGTCGTGAACCGACGACTTCTGCCTCAGCTGGGGCTGTGCCCTCTGGCCTGCAGAAAGGGCCTGAGTTACTTATTCATCAACACTGGTTGCCTTTCATTTCCACGTGACCCTTTTGGCCAAGGATTCACTTAAAAACAAAAGGCAGGGGCAGTTGCTCATTGAAGGCCCAAGGTTCAGCTCCAGACCCAGGGCTAACATCCCTTTCCATTCAGTGCCAAGGTGCAGACCCCCATGGGGAGATGTCCCAGCCTCCCCTGCTCTTCTGTTGCAGTTGGCAACTATAGCTGGCCTCTAAAAGTTTATCCAACCTGGATTCCATCTGCAGCTGAGTCCTGAGTGCCAGGGAAGGTGAGAACAGACATCCCTATGGGACATGGTTTCTCACAAGCTCTGGGAAAGAAGCTTCCGGAACCTCTGGCACATGGGTTCCCCTGTTTTTTTCCCACCTCAGTCAATTCCCGTGGAGGAAGGTAGCACCCAGGTTTCTGGGTCTGGGTTTGTTTGGCTCTCTGGAGGCATTTGCTAGAAGGGCATTAGTAAATTAGGGATGGTAAAGAGACACAAAGCCAAGAGAAATCCTAGCCATAGATTAAAAAGTGCAAAGGATGACCTGGGAGTGAGCTACAGGAGGGGGCGTGACCTGAGTAACCACATCTGGTCCTTGAGCGTGTTTGAGGGGGAAGGGCACCCAGGTATCCTGCAACCTGGACATTTCCCCTGTCACCGGGGTGAGGGGAACATGGCAACATAGGGTGCAGATTCTGGCAGCTTGTCTCCTTCATTTCTGGGGACCCGGGAAAGGGCTCAGGTGTAAGGTGGGAAGCTGGGTGGAGCTGGGAGGGAAGGGGAGGAAAGGAGAAAAAGCTAGTGTTTCCGCAGCCCAGGTCCTCCAGAACCGCAGCCTTTAACTTCTCTGCCCAGAAGAGAAGACATCAGGGGTGGGGGGGCTGGGGAGCCCTGCCAACACTCATCCTCCTCTTCCCAACCAGGGCTGTGATCAGATGGAAGGACTCTGTGGGAGTGATTCAGGGACACCAGGGCCTGAGAGCGTGGGGCAGAGGGGTCTGGATCTCTAAGCTCCTGGAAGGGTGAGGAGGGCGGGAGAACTTGCACAGGAGCAAAGTGGGGGGAAGATCCTGCTGAGGCTGGAGGAGACACCCCAGAACCCATTCACTGTCATCAGCACAGACCCAGAGCTGGACGGCTGGCGGTGGCGGGGGATTCACAGACACCAAGCTGTCCATGAGCTCATCCCCGAGTGCCCGGTGAAAGGCCAACACCCAACATCCCAGCTCCGGCCCCACTGCCCTCTGTCTCTCCTTCAACCACCAGCTGCCCCTCAGGCCTCCCTGCCTCATCTCTGATTTCACAGCCAGAGCTACCAGGCCGTGGCGACCCCTGCCCCTCTCCTGGGTCCCCGTAGAGGCTGTGCCAGGCGATCAGCTGAGGAGAGCAAGAGCGCCTTTCAGAAGCTGTAGTGGTGATGGTGGTGGCGGCGGGGTGTGTGTGTGTGTGTGTGTGTGTGTGTGGCGCGTGCGCCCGTGAGCTGGCGGGGAGTGGAGGGGTGGGAAGCTGACAGCTAGCAAATGGGAGGGTGTGTGGGTGAGTCAGCCGTGTGAATGAGAAACACCACGCCCCGCTGATTGAGACTAATGAAGAAGATGAGGGAGGGTGGGGTTTCAGTCGGTGATGTCTTTATAGGGTCGGGGGAGCAGGACTGTGCCCCCAGTCACATTTCTTCCTTAGCAAGGGCACGAACAGAGCCACTTTGGCTACTGCAGGAAGAATGGAGGTTAGACACAAGGATGAACCGTCCAGGTCAAGGGAGTCCTACCTGGGAAGGGGTGGAACCAGGAGTCTGGGCAGAGACCACACATGGGGGGAAGCGGTGTGAGATCCTGCAGCACCTGCTCCCATTCCTGCCCTTCCTCTGATTTCTCTATGTTGACTCACTCCAGAGACATTCCTGCAGTGGCCTAAGTGCCTTTTGAAATCTAACTGACATCTGAAGAGGACCTGATGGAGGGGGTGCTGTGGAGAAGGCTCCAGGCTGTGCCCCTCCCATCGGCAGCCTGGAGGGGAGGCTCTGGTTTGAGGCATTGATGGTCTATGCAGATGTTCACGACCCAGGGGGGCCTGGCAGCGCTGAGGGCAGAAGGGAGCTGGGGTGGGGGAAGGCCTGGGCATCGCCGAAGGCCCTCTTGGTGGCTGCCCTGTCCTCATGGCAGAGACAGAGGTCCCCCGAGAACCCGCAGTGTCGCCCACCCTCCATGCCAACTCAGCCAAGGGCAAAGGCACCAGGCGCGCCTCGCAGATGTGCCAGTCTGCTGTGTGAGTGCGGGCCTGCAGGGAGGGAGGGCAGAGGCTGGGAGGGGGGACAGGATGGGTGTAGGCAGCACCTCCAACACCTCCTAATTTGCATTACCGCTGACACCCTTCTGGACCAAGAAAATGGAACCCGAAATAACAAAGGGGGAGGTGATTCCCTGAGGGGGCCTTTGAGGTTCTCTTTCCTTGCCTCCAAGCTCCCGGTGCTGAGGGCAAGAGGGCAGCCCCACAGCCGGCCCCTGGTGAGGGAAATGCACCTACTGCTGCTCCAGACACCCCATCCCGGCCTCCCATTTCCCTTGGCCCCAGACCCCCCCAGCCCTGCCCCTTTCCTTCCTGGGAGCCTATTCCACCCACCCTTCCTTCCTCTGGGAACCCTCTCCTTGGAGCCCCCCCTCACACCTTCGCTGACCCCAGCTCTGCCCAGCTGGGGAGTTGTTCTCTCCAGACCCTCCTGCCTCCCCCTTCAGACTAGGCATTTCCCAGGGCAGGGCCCAAACAGCCCCTGCCAACCTGGGAGCTGCTCAAGAGAACATTCTGCATGAGAAATAATCCAAACAATAGGAGGGGAGCTTGTGAGTAGATTCTAGAAATGGTGTGAGGTGGACCAGGGTCCAGTGTGAGACCCCGCCCTAGGGCTACGGGGTGGGAGGGAGAGGGGACTCCCAGCTCCACTGGAAGAGGACTCTGTCCATCGGAGGTATTGCTAGATGTCAGGTCTCTGCCTTGTAAGATCCTTGGACAAAAGGACCAGGACTGTTCCATTCTGACGTATGTTTCCTCTGCCCCAGGGACTACCGCACCGACCCCCACCAGCACATTTGGTGCTCGATTTATATGCACTGAATTTACTTCTGTCCCAAAGAGTGCAGGGAATGATGTGGCAGCCAAGGCTCGGAGGCGGGAGGCGGCGAGTGTGATGGGCTGAGGAGAGGGAGATGGGACCCTCTGCCGGAGGGTCCTGGGACCCGGACGAGCCAACGGTGAGGGTGGAGGCAGAGCAGAAGGACCTGGCAGTGAAACCAGGTCGCGAGAGACAGCCGAGAGAGCTGTGAACACGCTGTGGGGAGGAGCGAAGGATGAGCTGAGAACTTCCCCCACTCCCCTCCAGAGATGCTATTTTGGAGGGAGAGAATATATGCAGTGCAGGGGGCAGGGTGGGGGGAGTATGGCAGCTTCCACAGGGGTCAGCGGGACCCCCCCGTCTGCCTCCACTCTCCCCGGTCAGCCAACTTCACTGGCCCTGAGACCCCCCGACCCCCGCCCAGCACTTCCCATCTCATTGGGAAAATCTTGCTCTCTTGAGCGCAGGAGGAGAAAGAGCTTGGAGATTTGCAACTGGCTTCTTGGCACCCGCCTGAGGGTCCCCTGGGTCCTCAGACCTAGGGAGAAGCTTCTATTTCCATGACTGCCTTGGAATGAAAATGTGGAGGGTACCATGGGGCACAGGGTGAGACAGGCACCGAGTACGGCTCGGGGGGGGCCTGAGCACTTCTTGTCCCCAGCTCCATACTTAGGCACTCAGCATGGATCCCCCTCTGGCATCAAACAGGGAGGGAATTTGGTGTTAAAAGAGACCAGGGCAGAGGCTGCTTCCAGGGCCAGCTGGGTTCACCCACAGGAGGTCCAGCCCCTCCGGGTGGAAGCCCATCTTGCCCCTTTGGGCCAAGGAGGCTGGACAGAGGCCAGTGTAAAGTAGAGCCTTGCCTGGCATGAAGGGAAATTCCTGTGCCCCAGCTCAACCCTTCTGAGGGGCCCTGACTCATTTTGGGATGAAGGCTCCAATGCCCTGCGGGTTTCTGTGGTAGCTGGGGCAGGGGGCGGGCAGAGTGTGTAGCAAGCACTGGGGACGAGGGGAGACTTTTGTTTTCGTTTTTGGAGCTTGGCTGTTTACTGCCTGAGAGCTCAGCTTCATCTGAAGGAGCAAGGTTGGCTGAGATGGGAAGGAGGTGCTGGGCACGGCTGCCCAGCAGAAGGAATGTTAGGTGAGACTTTAGGCAGAACTTCCTGTGAAGACGCTGGGACACATTTCCCAGATAAACCGAGGGATCTGGTTCCCTGCATATTTTCCACAGTGAATCCCTCCCTCTCTCTAAGGCTGGGAGTTTGGGCTGCCATTGAGGCAGTGCAGGCCAGAGGCAGACAGATGAGCAGAATGACCCACTGCAGGCAGCGGGGGTCTGAAGGGTCCAGGGAGGAAGGATGAGAGTGGGTGCCGGTGTCAGAAGACGTATGTCCCCACCCCAGACATGGGTGAGGGATTTGAGTTAGAAGACCACAGGTGAGAAAGCCTGTCTCATCTCATTCCCTCTCCCACTGTCCTAGCATCATACTTTTCTTCTTCTGGTCCTTATAGACCAGGGAGGGAAGGAGAGGAGGGGAAAGCAGCCACAGTGAATGGGCTCCTTCCCCTGTGCCTGGAGCAAGAGGCCTGCAGGACTTCTTGGCGGGGGGAAATGGGGGTCCTGGAGCCAAATTCCCCGTGGTAGAGGAGCTGTGGGGGGTGATCAGCAGAGGGGCAGGAGGAATGCAGGAGCCCGTGTTATTCCGTCCAGGGCCCCCTGCTCCAGAGTGACGCCCAGTCCAGGCTTTCGGCCCACGGTGAGTAAGGGGATGGGGCCAACTGAATGATCATCACATCCCTCCCCATTCCCGGAGCCCGTGGCCTTGTGGGTGTTGCAGGAGCTGAACTCTCCCATTCCCCAGCCCCCAACAGCAAACGCAATCTGTGGATGGGAGGTGGGGGAGGATCAGGGGATGGTGTGAAGGAGATAGGTCACCCAGAGAGGCATGGGTGAGGGGCAGGGAAGAGGACAGTGCCCCCTGGTGCTGGCCTTTATGGTGGGCCCAGCACACACAGGAACTTACCTGGGGGATCAGAGGGCCCCTTGCCTGCCCTGGCATCCCACTCCCTCCTGGACTGACAGGTGGTTAAGCCTGAGGACAGAGGAGGGACTGAACAGGACTTGGCACGGGGGTCTCCGAGCTCAGGGATTTGTGTGTCTCGGGTCTCAGGCGTGGTCCTAGTCCCCCACAGGTGAGCACATGTGGGTCTTTTCCCCACGGTGGCCCTCCAGACTCATCCTGTCACACATAGCCCCAGATGCACAAAGCACACACACACCCTTCCAAAGTCCCGATTGCGTACACACACACACACACACACACACACACACCCTTCCTCGCTTACCAGGCTCCCAGTGACACCCACGTGCAGAGACACACTCCTCCCAACACGCGTGGCCCACACGCACAGTCTCAAACAACCAGGAGCAGAGTGCCACACAGTATGTCCCAGGTGCCACAGGGACATGGGCACGCACTGCCATTCATTCGCACATGACCCCACGTGGACCCCAGGAACAGTGCACACCAACACATGCGTGAAGTCCCACGTGCATATGCTCCTGGCTTTGAAGTTGACCCCGTTATCCAGTGGTGTGCTGGTAAATGTTCAACAACGGGCTCTCCAATTTGAGCTGCCACTAGGATAGCACTGAGCATTGGGAAGAGACACACGTAATCAGCTCTTGCGAGCTGGTGTAAGCCGGCTCTAGCCCACCACTCCACTATCCTTTGTAGAAATCACATGATAAACCTTAACCGCAGATGGGCAGCCCTCAGGAGGGCTGCCCCTGGGCAGCAGTGACTCATTAAGGCAGCTTTTTCCCCATGCGGGTGCCTCCCCTTCCCTAGCTTCTCCACCCCACACGCCCAACTCCTGTCCAGACCCCACTTCCTGTCCCAGGTGTGGAGGGTGACAGACCCAAAGCTATTTCAGGCAGGCTTCCAGGAGGAAGAGGACAAGGAGATGCCGCATGTTCTCAGTAAAATGCAAAACCTCTCTGTGCCCAGCTGCTGATGCTCTGTATCTGCCCCCTTGTGCCTGGCCCACCCCTCATTTCCTGATTCTTCTCCCTGGTCATTAGGACCAGAAGTCTGGTCAACATTAAAAGCTGAGAAGGGGGGAAATTTGCACCTTGTAGGGCAGTGACAGGAGGTGCTCAGAGCCTGTTCTGAGAGTGAGGACCTCTCGTCCTACCCAAGCTCTGAGAATGTTGCATCACTTCTCAGAGATTCTGCTCCTCAATTAGAAAAAAAAGGGAAGGGACTGGACTGGGTTGTTTTAATTTCCCTCTGGCCTCTGACCTTTTGGCATTCTATATTTCTGAGATTCTTCTAAAATCTACTCCCTTATTGCTAATCCGGATCCCTTCTCAGCTCACGAGGGAAGTGAACAGATGTGGTCTGGGGACTGGGGGCAGTGAGTGCCATAGCCAAAGGAGCTGGAGGCTAGGCCTGGGCGTCTGTAGGTTTGGATCTGGGGCCTGCAGCCCATTTTCATTTGGAGGACCTTCCAGCAGCCTCTGTTCTCTTCGCTGTGGCTCCTGAATTATTCCTGCCACACACACATATTAGAGGAAAAGGGGAGGGGAGGGAGGGAGAGTGAGGAGAGACGGAGGGAGGAAGGAAGAGAAAAAGGAAGGAAGGGAGGAAAAAAGAAAGAAAGAAAGAAAAAGAAAGGAGAGAGAATGAAAGGAAGGAAAAGGAAAGGAAAGGAAAGAAAGGAAAGAAAAAAAGAAACAAAAAGGAAGGAAAAGAAAAGTGTTCACCCTGGATCCAGGAAGCAGCCAGCCTAACCAGTCAAGTTGCTGGGGGGACACGGAGAGGTTGGGGGAGAGCGGTGTTCCTGGTTGTTACAAACTCTTCCCTGTGAATCTGTGAGGTGGGGGCAGTTCCGGGCCTTCCTGAGCTTGGGCTGAGTCGTGCCAGGGCAGATTTGAGTGCCCTCACTCTGCACCATCAGTGCCCCGGGCAGGGGCTGGGGTCCAGGAGGCAGCCCACTCCTCTGCCCACAGCCTCCTGCTGCTGCATTGCTGCTCCTTCTGAAAACAACTGAAACCACAAAATTGGCTTGTGGTTGGGTGAATATCAGTCACTGCTAGTCAGCTTGGCTTCCTAGGATGACTAAGGGGGTTGGAAGCCCCTCCTATTAGCCCCCCAAATTTTCAGAGGAATCAGAGGCAGACATGGAAAAGTGGTTTCTTTTGGAGGCTTTTGCTGGAATCTGAGCTCCCAGATGGCAAGGCTGCAGGCACTGTATTGCAGCATGTCTGTGGGCCCAAGGGTTTGGGAGGTCACCAAGGTGGAGGGTAACATTATTCCTGGGCTACCTCACCCAACAGCTTGGAGAGGGAGGGGGAAAGGATGAGGACACTTAGGTCTCCAACGAGTCTCCTTTCAATCTGCCTCTTCCAATTCCAGTCCTCAAGGGAGCCAGGAGCCGAGCTGCTGCTGAGGGCGTGACTGGGCATGGTGGGTCCCACAGGCAGGGCCTGGGTATCAGCTTGGCAGCCCAGCTGGTGCCTGGGCCTGGGGTCAGTGTCCTCAGCTGGCACCTCCCTCCCAGATGGCTGCGTGACCTGGAGACAGTCCCCTCCCCTCTCTGGGCCAAATTGTGTTGGCGGTCTTTCGGGCAGGGTGCTGCAAATGGGAGAAGCCAGGCTGCACTGTGAACGCCCAGCCTCTGGTCAGTGTCACCTAGAGTTTGATAGTCCGGGATTATGACAGAGCCTAACTCTCCATCCTTCCCAGAGTCAGGAAGAGACAATCCAGGTGATCCTGAGTTTGGGATGGAGGTGGCATGGGTAAAAGACACACTTTCTTTCTTCCGTCTGGATATCGAAACACCCTCGGCCCCTTTTCCTATCTCCTCCTTCCTGTGCATCAGTGGTAGCCAGCGCCAAGAGAAGGTTGCATCCCCTCCTCTCAATGTTATGTTATGTAAAGCGGAGCAAAAGCGTCCTGTAGAAAGTTTTGCTATTTTTATTGATCTGTAACATCTCAAAGGAAGAAGTGTGCTTGCCATACAAATGCACGTCAAGACCGATCTCCAGTCTCCTTCCCCCTTGCCGTCCCCAAGCCCCACCATAGAAAATGTGGGAAGTGCCAGCTGAGCCTGATCATCCGGCTGCCTGATCCTCCGAAACCGTCTGGGCTTTGAAAACGAGCTCGGTCTGGGAGGCAGGAGGGTGGGTTCTCCCCGGCTCGGTTTTCCCTTTTAAGTGACTCTATCACTAAGCCTCGATTTCCCCTTCTTGACCTGAAAGACTTGCATTCTCTCAGCGCTGACCGCTGAGATGCTGGTGATGCTGGTGAAGAAAGGGGAAAGGCAACCCTTCCCTTGACCCCCTGCTGCCCGCGCCCCCCACCCCCCCACCCTCGCCGCCCCGCCGCAGTTCTGCTCCCAGTGGCCCCCTCCCTACCCAGTTCTGCCCTTCGATCTCTTTCTGACTCTGATCTCTTTCTGTCCATCGTCTCAGTTTCTCTCTCCAGCTTTCATTCTCTGTCTCTCCATCTCTCTTCCTGTTTCACTCCCTCGTTCTCCCCGCCCCGCCCCCAGGCTGCGGGTGGGCGCACGTGAGTTCTAGACTGCCGACTCAGTCTTTTCTAACTGGCCCCTCCCGGGGATTCAATTTCCCCAAACTCGCCTGCCCTCATCCAGGGTCCGGGAGTAGGGTTCATGGGGTTCACATCTCTTTGAGCCTTTGACCAGGTGGGAAGGTTGAGGGTCTACATGAGCTATCTGTGACCTGCCCCGACCAGCTGAGGGTTGGGGGGTCCCCTGGTTGGAGGAAGAAGGGTCATTTTTCTGTGAAGGGATGGGCCTACCTCCTCACTGATCCCTGAATTCCCCAAACTTTGGAGAGGTGCAAGGTGGGGCTTCTCACTTAAGGAGAGGGAGGGACTCTGTTTAATACCACAGGCTGCAAGCAGTAGGGCACACACGGAGCATTCCAGGAGGGATGGAGAGTACATGTGCACAAGGAACATATGAATAACATATGTGGGGAAAAACCTGTGACACTCATAGACACACCAAAGGCATGACATCTCCCCTCCTCCACCCCTTGGGGGTTAGGGGGCTCACCCCTAATACCAACCGTACGTGTGTGTTAAGCGCGCACACACACACACACACACACACACTACGCTCCTGCACTCGCGCACACATGAGCTAGAAGAGCAGGACTGGGGAGCTGGGCTGAATGAGGGGAGGGGAGGGGCAGGAAGGCAGGGTAGCTCCACCCCCATCCCATGCCCCATGCCCACTATCCGCCTCCCGGTAATTGGCCAGGTCTCTGCCCCCTTGACTTTTCCCAGCTTCGAGGAAATACCTCCCTTTAGGGGAAAGCGAGATCGTGAGGGGAAGCAGGGGAAGCACTGACTCGGGCAGAGGCATGAGCCTGATTTTCCAGTCTGAGGTGGGGCGGAGCAAGGTGGCACTGGGGACGCCCGGGCGATGGGGCCTGACTCAGAGCCAGAACCACAGAGCTCGTCCGCTGTATTGTCGTCGGGGAACAAGAAGCCACCAGGTTTATAAGAAACTGCGATTCATCTCTGCTCCCTTCCACCCCTCTGCAAGGGATCACAGTTAGGCTCGACGAAGAACTTACAGTCCAGGCAAGGAAAGGACTCTGTCTCAGATGATCTGTTTGGAAGTCTTCCCTGGGTTTGTTAAGGAAGGATGGTACGTTTCAGGGAGTTTAAGTCTTGAGAAGAGTCTCGGGCCAGAGGATGGGGCCCTTGATTTCCCCACATAAGCTGTCAGAGAAAGCCCCTTCCTCCCTCCCAGACAAGAACAGGAGCTCTTAAGCCCCACTTGCTGTCCCAGAGCTACTGAGGCTGCAGCAGGGGCATACAGGGGTCCCCAGAATCACAGGCAGTCGGGTTGGCATGGAGAGGGGTGGGGCAGCTGGCCCTGGCTCTGCTGGTCCCCTCTTGGCCACCGGCTCACAGGTCCCAAGGTGAGAAGCAAGGTGGGGAGCGAGTGCAGGTTCTGTTAGCGGAAGGGCAGAACCTTGGAGTGCGCAGAGAGAGGGAGGCAACACTGCCTGGCAGGGAGCACGCCCAGTGGCATCCTCCTCCTATTTCTAAGAGCTGCCGAGGCCCCCTCCCCACTGACACAGAAACACCAAACCGCTTGGATGTGTGGCAGTGGGTCCAGTTTTCAGGGGCGGGGAGTTCAAAAAAGTGAGAAATGCCTCTGCCCTCACCCCTACACCTGGAAACAGGACTCCTGCACTCCTGGGTTCTTCTGTCTGGACCTGTTTTCCTCCACTGCTGCCATGCCCAGTGCAGCCTGGGCTGTGCGTCTGAGCCAGTCCCTGCCCCTTTTAGTTCCTCAGTCCTGCTTCCCCACCACCGCTCCCTCCACCCCATCCCGGTGTCTTGCCCCATAAGTGGGATAGGTTTTGCTGAGTAATGGAGCTCAATTCTGCAGGGTCGTCAGACAGAAAAGGACACTGGGAATGACTTCCCAAAGTACAGGGAGCACACACCAGGGGTGACCTGGGGAGGCCTTAAGGTCTTGCCTTTTTCTCCAGAGGGAGGGGAAGGGCTCTGAGCCGGAAGTGGGGTGGGTAGGGTGCTTAGTGAGCAGAGAGGGATAGGGGATAAAAATAACTGAGAGCCTGGGGAAATAAAGCCACCCTCTGAGCTTTATTTATTCAGTTTCCTCATCTGTAAAATGAAGAACGATAGTATCCTCTTTACAGGTAGGGTCATGGGAAGGGCACAGTGCAAGCATAACGGTTCAGTACAGGGTCACCAGCTTGACAAGGTACTTAACTTCTCTATACCTCAGTTTCCTTCTCTGCAAAACGGGTACAGTGGTCCCTGCCCCACTGACCTGCGGCCTTGTGGAGCCTAATGAAATCAAGCGTATGAATTGCCTGGGAGCGTTCTCTTTTCTCATTCTCTGTGCCCTTAAGCAGCAGTAGGATCACCAGGAAGAACTCAGGTTTTTCCAATTTCCAAACTCACTGGGAGTCAAGGGATGAGACAAAGCACAAGCTGGACTCAGCAATACGTCCAGGGTAGTGGGAGCCTGAGAACCCTGGTACACAGCCCACTCCTGGGGCCCTGAGCCTTGGGTGGTGGTTCCAGGTCAGTGTGCGTGTGTGTGTATCTGTGAAATGCAAAGACCCTGGGCCCAGTATCTCAATCCCCAGCCACTGGTCCAGTTGCTAAGAACTTGCCTAACCATAGCCATCCCTCCCCAACCCACAGAACATGTCAGGTTCTGGTGCCAGTGATTGGAAAGAAACGGAGGCAGGCATGAGGTGGGGAGGCTATGGGCAGCCACACCAGCTTCACGACCCCTGTGGCTGGATATGAGGGTCCAGGGGCTCCCAGCTGCCCATGGCTCTGGTGGAAAGAGGTTGGCAGGTCGCCTTGTGACACTTCCTGGGTAACTGAGAGGGGTGGGCAGCAGACTACAGGCTCCCAGGGAAATCTCAGACTTGTGGATCTGTGTCTGGTATGGTAAGTGGGGTTAAACTCAAGGTCAGACCGAACCAATCTATTTCCACGCCTACCTGGCCTTGGGTGCCCTCCGTTGCAGTGGCTGGGACCCAGGTGTCCACTCAGCTGGAGATGGCACTGCTGATGCCTGCTCTATCCCTCTGCCCAGACACTGGTTGTCTGCCTGATTTCTGCCTGTGCCTGGGATTTATGAGGAATGGAGCACAGCATATAGGGCCTAGGCCTCCATTCCACTCCCAAGTTGGGGGTGTTAATCTCTCCATAGGTTTGGGGGATCTCAGAAAAGGAAATGAGATTGAGCTGTAGTATGAAGGGCTGAGGGAAGACAACTTCTTAGCCTTAAGTGGATGAGGTGGAAGGTGGCTCTAAACTGCTTAAACGGAGGGAACACTACCAGGTGTCTCAGAGTTCTGTACAATCCAGACGCGATCACTTAGCCTCCACCTATGAAGTGCCAGGAGATCAACCTGCCCCAGGCTCCTGGGTCTCCTACGTCACTCCGCCTTGCTCTCTGCCTTATGCCATTTCATGGAGTTGAGAGGGAGGAAAAGGAAGGAAGGAGGGAAAAGGAAGCCCTGAGTACAATCTGGAGGGCCAAAGTGGATCCCAAGCAGGCAAGATGTCTGTCAAGATGACAAAGAGGATACAGTGGTAGGTGAATTTGTTCAGACGGGCAAGAAATGTAGGATAAGTTGGCAAGCTGCCTTTGCAGCAGGGGGACCTGAGGTAGTAGGTAAGAAGGGTTTCCAAAGTGGGCAGTAGTCTCTGTGTTTCTGGAACAGGATTTGTATGTATATTGTGGGTGGGGTAGGGCTGGACAGAGGAGGAGCTGCATCTAACTGCCCTTGAGGACGAGATGCCACAACAGGAAGGCCAGAAGGGGGACTGCAGGTAGAATTCCAAAGTGCCCCATGAGACAGGGATGAGGGAGACAGAGAGCCAGCTTCTAGGCCTGCAGCGTCGCTGTCCCCGCTCCTAGCACAGCTCCCCCACCGCATCTTGGCCCACAGCCCTGGGGAAGCTACATGGCGTTCTCACCACGGATCCTGTGCCGGCTGCGGCTTCTTCCCTCTGACCTACTTTTTAATCATCTGATGGGATCCCCACCCCCCCACCAAACCTAAGCCCTGGCCCCCTGGGCCCGTCAGCTTCACCGCGTGTCAAAACTGCCCCTGTCACTTTGCGTTGGTTTCTCAGTCCAGCCGGCCCCTCCCCCAGGGCCTGAGAGCGTTGGCTAATTCCCCAGCTGCTGAGCCTACACCCCCAGCCCCAATGGAGGTGCCCCAGGACCGCTGGGAGGAGAATTTGGGGCCTCCTCACCCTCCTGCTGTGTGGCAGGAAGTCCTTCCTGCTATCTAACCCCCATTCTTCCCTCTAAGCCGGCTGGGAGCTGAATCACAGACACAGAGGATGTTGGTACTGGAAGGGACCTTGGGATACCTCTCAAGGGACAGAAAAGGGCAACAGTCTCCTGCCCTCGGTTTAGGGAAGTCTGCTGCCCCCTTGGCTCTCTCACAGAATTCAAGAGGATGGTCTCTACTGACGGTTTCATTCTACAGAGAGAAAACCGAGGCACAGTGAGGGAAAGCACCTAGCCCAAGGTCATCGGGGGCTAGTGGTGGAGCCAGGGTCAGAACCCAGAGCTCCCTTTCTGTATTTCCATTTGCTTCTGGGTCCTCCCCATTTGATGTCTGTTTCAGTTTCTGTGCAACTCTACCCCTGACCCTGACCAGAAGTGTTGCCTGCCATGTCCCTCTCTCCCTTGCCCACTGGCCTGGAAGAGCTTCATCCTGGTTTTCTGGGGCTATCCGGCTTGCTTCAGGCAACGTTTAGGAATGGGATTTGTCCCTTCATCTCCTCCCCCCCACTACCGCCTGTGTCCCCTTTGTCCCTTCCTCTTTGGTCCGTCCCTGGTTACCACTCCGTAAGTTTGCCCCATCTAGTCCCCACCCCACAGTGTTAACCACATGCACAAGCCAAAGGGCCTCAGGCCAGAGACAGGCCCAGAGCAGACTCACAGATGGGGGTCCAGGCCCAGACAGACAGACATGCAGCAGGCACACTGAGACCTAGAGAGAGCTCAAGGCACCGACAGAGACATGGAGACGTTTGCAGACTCAACCCCAGAGAAAAGCAGATGGACAGACACAGAGAGGTTGACACAGAACCTACACTCGGGACAAGCACACTAAGATTTTACAGATCCCAGAGATAGAGGTGGGTGTGAAGAATACTCACAGCCAGGCAGGCAGAAACACTGGAGACCCTGAGAGACACAGAATCAGACAAACACAGCAGAGAAACACAGAGACTCAGAGCCCTAAGAGACCAGTCGAGTCACGGCGCAAACAGGGATACATACAGCTCCCAGGAAGCCAGGCGAGGGCCTTGGAGAGCGAGGGGACCAGGCAGGGGCTGTTTGGCTGCCCTGTGGCCAGAGGCCCTGGGGAATGGCCTTTCATGGTGGCCTGGCCTGGTGGAGCCTGACTGTGCCAGGGGGTTGTGCAGTCTCCAAGAGCACAGGATGGGGAGAAGAGAGGAGCCTGCCTGTGGAGGGGTCAACCCTTGGCCTGCATCCCACTACTCAGCTCTTCTTTTCCTCCCTGCCCCCCACCCCAGCTCCCTTTACCCAAAGCCCTGGGTATTTCCCGCGCGCCCCCCACCCCACTCCCGGTAACCGGGCCCTGCTTCCTGCCTGAGATTAAGGGCCTGTCTGCTGAGATTCCCCAGGAAGGGGAGGGACACAGTCTCTCCTCGGCCTCCTTGGAGCTCAGGCTTGCCCACCCATAGCCTGGCATACCCCCAAGACTAGAGGTTGCTCAAGTACCCAACATCTTAAGGTCCCTTCAGGAGGGGGCAGGGACCCTAGCCCGGGAACACAGTGGGGGTGGGGTGCTCTGCACGCGCGTGCGTGTGTGTGTGTGTGTGTGTGTGTGTGTTTTGGGGGGTGGGGATTGGGGGTCTAGTGTGAAGAGCTGAGGCTGGGGTGACCGTGGTTAGAGAAAGAGAGAAAAGCTGATCTGAGATAGGTTGCCCATGGAGGGAGGACTGAAATGCAGGAGCCAGGCATGGCCTGGAGCCAAAGGGTAAGGCTGCCCAGGCTTGAAGGGTGTAGGGGGTGGGGAAGGGGAACCAGCCTGGGGGTGAGAACCCGGAGCCCTTGACCTTGGGATGAGGCCACACTGACCACCTGGTGCTGGGTGCTGGGGACTCGGAACTCCTCCAGCTGTCATGGGGGGAGGGGCTTCTACAGGTGTTTGTCACTCCCCTTCTGCCCTCTCTGGCTGTTAAGCCGATGGTTCCGGCCTTGCTCTCTGAAGGACTGGCAGTCTGGGCCCAGAACCGGAGGGGGTTCAGGGCGGGTGTGGGTGAGCAGAGCAGATGCCCAAGGAGCTCAGGGAGGCTGCATGTGGGACAAGAGAAGGGGTGTGGCTGCAAGAACTGGATCACAGGGATTTGTCTAGCATCGCTCTGTGGGCCGTGTGTGTGTGTGTGTGTGTGTGTGCGCGCGCGCGCGCGCGCGCGCATGTGCATGGGCTCTTGTGTACATGTGGGCGTCATTCGTTGTAGGTGCACAGGCTGCTGTGTTTCAAGTCTGCATCTGAAGGACAAGTGCCCTGAGGGGAGAACTCTGACCCCGAGGTCACCTTGCTAGGAGTTCTTTGACCGCAGAGGCTGAGCCTAATTTAGCTCTGTGATCCCAGAGTCCCCAGGGTCTGGCCTATCCCCAGGAATGGTGTATGGGTGTCAGGAGGGGAAGGCTGTCCTTTCTGAGATGGGGTCTTACAAACAGAGAGGTTCTCTTTGGGCCCAAGGCCCTTAGTGGAGGCTGGAGTCTGGATTTGAAGGACACTTTGTGGGGAACAAATGGTTGCCAGAGGGAGGAAGGGGAAGACTCAGGCAGCTTGGAGGAGGGGAAGAGGAGGCACTTTAGCATAGCCTGTGCCTCTGCTCTGTTCCTGCCTTGGGGCAGACCCCCTCAGCCTTTACACTACCTTACACCTCACTTGAGACCTGGCTTGTCCTGGCAGAATGTCTGTTAGCACCATTTACTGTCAAGGAAACCAGAGCGATGAAGATACTTGAACAGGCCACACAGACAGTTGGAATTGGGGTTCCAAGCCTGTTATCCCATTTCCCTCTGCCCCAGCCTGCAGTCCCCACAGGTGTCTCCACCTCTCCCTTGCCCATCTCCTTCTTTTCCTCTTTCTTGCATCCCCCTTTCCTGGCCTGAGATTTTCTCACTGAGCCACACTCTGGGTTTCTGACTTTGTGGTGCCTGTCCCTCTCCATCTCTGAATCATTCAGAAACTCAGCCCAGGCCCCTTGCACTGTGCTCTCTCTTTCCTGTCCTGCTTCATCCCCAAGACACCACCCCTGCTTCACTCATCTACCCTCTCACAGCCTCTCAGGCTGTGCCCAGCAGGGTGAAGGGCAGAAATCCTTGGCCCTGGTGTCTTTATGTGCTGGGTCTCCACCAATAGCCACCCCTCCCCAACTCCTCCATGGGCCGCCCAGTCCTCCCTGCATCTTACAGTATAAGCCTATTCAAGAGCCTTCCGGTACCATACTGTCTTGATTACTGTAGCTTTGTAGTATAGTCTGAAGTCAGGGAGACTGATTCCTCCAACTCTGTTTTTCTTTCTCAAGATTGAAATAAGTAGCTAATGGGAAGCAGCTGCATAGAACAGGGAGATCAGCTCGGTGCTTTGTGACCACCTAGAGGGGTGGGATAGGGAGGGCGGGAGGAAGCGGATATGGGGATATATGTATACATATAGCTGATTCGCTTTGTTATACATCAGAAACTAACACAACATTGTAAAGCAATTATACTCCAATAAAGATGTTTTTTTAAAAAAAGAGCCTTCTGGGTCCCAAGAGGGCTCAGCACCCACACATTTTAAGGAGAGGACCCAAGTGACTGTTAGATTCTGGGGTGAGGAACTGACTGATCCTGGAGCTTCAATAAGAAAATCTTCTCAATGCCCGTAGCGGTCATCATCAGCCATTACACAGTCTTCCAGGCGCCGAGGAGCACACAGCAAGCAGGGTCAGGGCACAGGCTCTCAGGCTGGGACATAACTTGGAGGTGGAATAGCAAAGTGGGAGGGGGCCTGAGAGTGGGATACATGGACTCTGTGGGGCCCAGAATCACCTGGAGTCCTTCAACATACAGATTCTGGGGGAACACACCATAGGCCTGGGAATCAAAATCTCTAGAGGCCCATCCCAGGAATCCACATTGTAACAGCTTCCTGGCACCGTCTGAGACCCACAGGTGTGGCAGGTGCTGTGTGGCATCAGGTGAGCCAAGCTCAATTTGAGTCTTGATAAGAAATGGCTTGAAAAGAAGGCTTGAATACAGGCGGAGGACAACAGGGTGAAGAAAATCGCTGTCCAGGCTGGTGTGTGGAGGGGGGCAATTTTCTCTTCTGTTTTCCAAACCTTTTCTGATGTGATCATATGACTTTTCATTTATTACGATTGTTCTCCCTCAAAATGGGAAGGCAAACACTGTTGTGGGCAGAGCACTGGATCAGGAGTCAAGAGACCGGGATTGCAGCCCTGGTTCTGCTACGAATGGGATGTGAGAGTTTGGTAAGTCGTTCGTCTTCCCATATTTACCATCCAGCCTGTCTTGTAATATTTGATGTTTGCTGGAGACGGCGTCTCTCCCATCCTGGACACACACCCTGTGTATCTTTGCTTCTGCCTCACCAGGGCCAGGCTTCTGGATGCTCAGTGGGTCGATCCATGAGGTAGCAGGGAAGGGCAGCGATGGGAAGTGAGGGGATCCCAGGGGGCCTCGTCACAGCCTTCTCCACCTTCCCCACCTCTCCAGCCCTGGGGCCTGGGAAGAGGGTGAGGTGGCAGGGTGAGGTGGCAACAGGAGGAGGAAGTGTCACTGCCAGAGTTCTTCTCACCCAAGCTGGCAGAGGGGCAGGGCTGGCACTGGTGACACCAGGGCCACTCAGCCCCTGCTTTTCACAAGTACTTTCTTTTTTGGGTGGAAGGAATTGGAGGGAGGGAGGGAGGAATCTGGGGTTGATGAGCCAGGCTGTAAGACCCTCTAACAGCCCATCAAGTAAGAAAGACTGCCCCCAGCCACCCTCTTCCCCCAGGGACAAGTCCCCAGGTCCACCTGATTCTGAGATTCATAATCCCTCCTGCCCCAAAAGCTGGGTAGGAGCTCAGGTCCTTCTGTTCAGAGGTAGGGGGATGGATCCCTTGACCTGAGGATTAGCATGGAGAAGAGGAGTGGGGAGATAGAGGGAGGAACAAGGCTCCACTCGGCCCTCCAGAGCCAAGCACTTAGCGAAAATGTCTCCCCAAAGAGATGTCAGCATTCAACAGTCTCATGTCTCCTGGGGAAATCAGTCATTCAGGGAAGACTTACTAAAATCTTTCACATTTCCCCAAAAGTAGCCAAGGGTCCCAAGGTTACCCTCTCTTTCAAGCAACGCTGCCCGGTTGCAAGAGCAGGCAGAAACTTCCCCCTTCCGTAAGAACTGGGAATGGCAGGTAAAGGGCCAGGAGGAGGCCAGTCCCCGGTTCTGGTGCTGTTGTGTGCTGGCCTCCATGCTCAGGGGATACACTGATTCTCTCTCCTCCCTCCCTGGGTCATGCCCGCCTCCTGGGGTCCCCAGCTTTGCTGTCACCTGCCAACCTGCCTCTCGGTTCAGCTCTAGGAGGGAGCAGAAAGTCCCCATGGGCCCCTAAGGGTGAAGCCCTGTTGGGCTGGGGCAGGGATGCAGAGATGGGGCCAGCCCCCAGGGGAGAATTGAGGAGGGCTGGGGTGAAAGGGGGGAGAGAAGAGGTTAACTTTTAACATGGTGAAAATGTTAAAGTATTTTTCAAAACACTCTTACATATGTAAAGATTTATCTATATATTCACATGCAAAAAAATTCCACGACACCTTGTTGAGTGAAAAAAATATATTACAAAGCAGCACATGTGGTGTTTATACAAAATTTTATATATATATATATATATATGTATGTATATATATATGTACACATATATATATGGTGTGTGTGTGTGCGCATGTGCAAAAGACAGAGGAGGGTGTGCAAGGAGTGATGTCTGGAAGGCTGTTCACCGAAATCTTAATCCTGTTTGCCTCTGGGGGCTAGAATTTGGCATGATTTATACAGTCCTGTTTTTACTTTTTTCTACTGCTGAAATTTTCTACATGAGTATGTTTTATCTTTATACACAGGAAAACTCCCAATGATGATATTTTCAACCTGGGGGAAAAAGGATTGTTTTCATGATAAAAGGAATATAACTACATTAGTCAGCAGAAAAGGAAAATAGAGAAAGAAAAGCTCCTGTAGTCCTATCACCAAGGCGGCCCTTCAGAACATGTGGTGGTTTTCCTTCCTGTCAGCCGGCTCTGAATCTGTTCAAATCTGAATCTGTTCAATCTGGCTTTTCCATCCAGGTATAACAATAGACTGGAAAGTGCTGCCCAGGTGTGCCCTCTCATGTAAGGCTCATAGCCCCTCTGAAAAGTACATCACTTTGTTTTCTCTAGCCTAGGGGACATGAGGCACTTGAGGCTGACTTTCAGGCAAGGGAAGTGACTTGCCCAGGTCACATATACCTGAGTGAGGGGCAGAGCCAGTCCTGGGACTCTGAGCACTGGCAGCCCAATGCTACTTCCAGTACGCATGGCTGCCAGGCCCCGGTGGTGGAGCTTTTGTGGGCCTGGACCAGCCCAGGACCCTGCAAACCCTCAGCTGTTGCGATGCAGTTCGTTTGAAGGAACTCTTCTTGCTGCCCACCGTCTGCCCTGGGGCTGAAGGAACAAGATGCATCAGACACAGTCCACTTGGGTCTCTGGCAAAGAGAAAGAATGCAAACACTTCACACAAGGCCACTCAGCACGGATCCTGGGCACACAGTGAGCATCAATGAACATCTGTCACATGCCCACGGGCGAAGCGGCTCGGAGCCTGCGAGTAAACCCATCTGGGCCACCACCGAAGGCTTCCCGTAGGAGGGGGCCTTTGAGCTGAGCCTTCAAGAATGGGTGGAATTTCCAGAGGGTCCAGAGAAGAGAAACAGTCTGCATTTCAGGTGGAGGGGTTGACTCTCCCAGAAGGCAAAGTATGCGAACTACAAAGCGCGCGGGGACTCGCTGGTCTACACGGTTGGGGGCCCTGCAGTCCTCACCAACCGCGTAGAATTTGCCGAGTATTAGCCACGAGGGGCGGGGTGAGGCGGGGCGGGGCCGAGGTGGGGGGTGGGGGTGGGGGTGGGGGTGGGAGGCCCTGAGAGCTTCATAAAGCCACAGCAAAGGCGCCGCGACGCTAGTGACAGCGG
>NW_006791954.1:2952896-2955560 GCF_000442215.2 Lipotes vexillifer | reverse complement strand
GGGCTCCGGTGGGGCCCCCGCCCCACCCCCGCCAGCCTCCGCCCAGCCGCCCCCCCGCGCCCGCCCCCGCGCGGAGAAAGGCCGGTCCTCGACGGCCGCGGGAAGGTGCCAGCCCGCCCCGGATGGGCATCTTGGAGCCAGGCTGCCGAGACATGCTGACGGGCACCGACCCGATGCCGGCGAGCGACGAGGGCCGGGCGCCAGGCGCCGACTCGCAGAACCGCTACTTCTACCCGGAGCCGGGCGCGCAGGACGCGGCCGACCGTCGTGTGGGCGCCAGCCTGGGGGCGCCCTACGCCGGGGGCGCCCTGGTGCCTGCCCCGCCGGGCCGCTTCCTCGGAGCCTACGCCTACCCGCCCCGACCCCAGGCCACCGGCTTCCCCGGGGCGGGCGAGCCCTTCCCGCCGACACCGGGCGCCGAGGGCTACCAGCCGGGGGACGCCTACACCGCCCCGGACCCGCGCGCCACACTCTACCCGGGGCCGCGCGAGGACTGTGCGCTGCCGGCGGGGCTGGAGGTATCCGGGAAGCTGAGAGTCGCGCTCAACAACCACCTGTTGTGGTCCAAGTTTAATCAGCACCAGACGGAGATGATCATCACCAAGCAGGGACGGTAAGTGAGTGAGGCGCGCGCGCCGGGAGCGCCGAGCTGTGGGAGCCTCCTCGGTCCCGCCGGCCCGGACAGGGACGCGCTTTTCTTTTTCTTTTTCTTTTTTTTCTGTCCAGACTTTGCTAGTGTCTCTGTGTCCCTCACAATTTTGGCTCAGGCTTTGGGAGGAAAGAGGAGTTGAGTTTCGGACAGGAAAGTTCTGGGGGTTGTTTACTCTCAGGACCAACAGGCACAACTCAAAAGGGAGATGCAGGAGAGGGGCGCAGTGAGCCGTCCTCCTGGTTTAGGGGGAGGGTGCCTATGGTTTCACCCAGCATTGGGGTGCGGTCCCTGCCTGGTGGGGGTCGTGGAGGGCGCAGGGGGAGTGTGTGCTGTGGGTCTGACAGAGCAGGGCGCCTCTCAGCCCCTATGTGTGGGGAAACGGAGCGGAGGGCAGAGTCTTACAGTGGGGTGGACAGCAATCCAGCCCTCATCTCCGGGGCCCCTTGTGCCCACCTCTCCCAGCCCCCTTGCTGCTGTTGTGTACAGGTCAACTCTGGGGGAGGGTGTGCGTATGTGGTAAAACTGGGATTTGGTGACATGGAGAAGTGGTCGCCAAGTTTCCTTTCTGGTAGTACTTTGAGATCATATGTCTGGTGTGCGCATGTGTTGGGAGGGGGGTGGTGGTAAAGTGGGAGGGGGCATAGATTCCTTCCAGACACAGCCCCCTCCCCGAGGGCACAGATGTCCATGGGCCTGAGCAGGTGAAGCTAACCCATGGGTCCCAGCTGGCAGCCAGTCCCACACTCTGTACTCTTCAAGGCTTGTCCCTGAAAGCCTGCCCCACCCTTATCCAGATACTCACCAGTCCATCCTGGGGAACCCATGGTTCCATGGTTCAGGGTCCCCTGAGCTCCGTGCATGTGGGGTAGGGTTTGGGGCCAAGGGTGCTGCTTCCGGAGAGAGTCTCCTACAAGGGGAAAGAAAGAGAAACTTGCAACTTGTGTGGTATTTGTTTAGTAATCAACGCTCTGAGTGGGCCCTGCCTGTGTCTGGTGTGTGAGTGTGCACCCACCCTTCCTGGTGGGGGCCCATATGGGCAGGGGACCAGCGAGGGCCTCTGTGTGGAGGGGCTATGTCATCAGTGGACCTGGGAGGTGTTGAAGAGCAGATACCAAGGGTTGGGCTTGGGGAGGGAGAAGGGAGAGGCCATGCTGGGCCTGAGGGTTGGCATTCAATCTGGGCATTGCTGGATGGATGATTTCTATGGGGTGGCTTGGGTTTGAGGGACCTGTCCACCAACCACAGCTGGCTTCAAGTTGCTGAACTGTTCCTCTTTCTCGGGGATGAACCCGAGAAAGCTGGCATTTTCTTTAACGACACGGCCTCCATCTTCTAGGCCTTCTGATAATTGCTCTCTGCTCCCCCAGCCCTAGCCCCTGTCTGGGTGCACCCAGGCATAGCCTAGGCTTCTAGGCTATCGTGTCTGAATTGGAGGAGACCCAGAAGATCCTGTCCCATCTTCTCCCTGGACAGAGAGGGAAATGGACCCAGAGACAGTAAGAGACTTTTCTGAGGTTACACAGCACATTCATCGCTGGCAGAACTGGCACCAGCGTGCAGATGTTATGTGCCTGGGTTTCTTTCTCTGGTGCCCCACGACCAGGAGTAAAAACAGCCACCCACACTGTCCGAAGGCCTTGATGCATTCAAAGTGCTTTCACTTCCATTATTTCACTGTGTGCTAGGTAGGCCAAGCGGCTTCCCCATTTACAGCTGAGGGCATTGAGGCCCAGGGGAGCTGGTGGCTTACACTGGGTTAACTCAGGCTCAGGCCTGAGCTCTGTTGAGTGGTCAGGAAGCCTTCCCACCCTGGGGCCTGGTGGGGGTCTCCCCACAGCCTTGCAGCCAGGCCCCAGCCCCTCCAGTCCTGAGGGATGAGGTAGACGGAGCTTCAGCAGAACCTCAGGGCTCTGGGGGTGCAGGGCTAGCTGGGGGTCTTAGGCGAATGCGTCTTTCTGTACTGGTTGCCTCCTTTACGCCTACAGCCTCCTTCTTTCCTTTATTTTCCTGCT
>NW_006791954.1:2945112-2952779 GCF_000442215.2 Lipotes vexillifer | reverse complement strand
TTTGCCTGCTGAATAATCCTCTCTGGACAAGTTTTGTTGTCTCTCTTTTAGATCCACACACTTAATTTCCTTTATTATGAAAAATTCCAATATATACAAAAGTGAAGAGAAATATGTAACAGATCTCCATCTACCCATTATCCAGCTTCAATAGCTGTCAATACTGGTCCAATCTTGTTTCTGCTTTATCCTCGCTCACTTAACCTGTGGTCTGAAACTATATTAGCGATAGTGTAAGTAATTAGTAAGTAAATCCTAGACACTGTATTACTTTATCCTTAAGTAGCTCTCCGTGCACCTCTAAAAATGGCTTTTTAAAAATAAACACAATGCCATTAGCAAACCTGAAAAGAAACTCTTAAGTATCGTCAAATTTCCCTGATGGTTTTGTGTGTGCACGCACATGCATGTTTTACAATCCTCACACTTTCAATCCATCCTAATGGACTGCTTCGGACACTGCGGGCTGTGGGGCGGTTGGAAGGGGGCAGTGGCCCCTCACCACTTCCTCTGAGGCCTCCTCTTGGATCAGGCCTTGGGGGCCCCATGGCGGGGTGGAGAGGACGGAGGACACACCGCCCCGGATTCAGCACCCCTGACTGTGAGCTTGGGCTCCAGTGATCTGGGAAGCCGGCGGCCATTTCCTTCTGCTACTGGCTTCTGAAAAGGAAGATTTGGGCTCAGAGAACAGCTCCCATTCTGTCCTCCTGCTTTGGTGGGCTGGCCTGTCCTTCCATGGTTTCCAGTGACCCACCAGTCACCACCACATCACCCACGGCTTTCTTCCTTTTTGAAAAATCCTTCCAGCCCAGGCCCACCCACAGCCCCGTAGCCTTTCGCCTTGGGCTGACTCACTCCCTCCCAGATCCTCCCTCTTCCACCCACCCTAGACCCATTCCTCAGTGTGCACACAGTGATGCCCTCCTCCATGGGCAAGAATGGAGTGGGGAGCAAGGGATGATTCCAGGGCCCAGAGACTGATCCAGGCAGCTCAGATGGGGCTGCGAGGGGAAACGGAGGACAAGAAGATGGACTGGCCAGCTGGAAGGCTGAGAGTTCAAGTTTGTGTGTTTGTGGAGGTTCATGGCCTGATCGGCCCACTCATGTTGCCCGGCCTCGTGTTGTTTCTGGGAGGCAGTCTGTGTGCTGCGCCCAAGTCGGCCGGGGTATGATAGTCGACGGTAGACTTTCTCAGTAGAGGAAGAGAGAGGCGGCTGTCTCGTGTGTGGGTGTGTGGGTGTGCAGTAATTGCCGGCAATCCCCACTTTTCTGGGTGTAATTAGTTGATTATTATAATTAAGATAACTCTGTTGTTAAGCAGCTCAGTTTGCATTTGTGTATGTGTGTGCGAAGTTAGGGCTTGATAAAACAATTTCAGTCCCGTACCATCCTCGATCACCGGCCTCAGCCCTTTTGGTTTTCTCTTCTCTACATTCCAACTCCAAGAACTTTTTAGATTTTTACTTTTTTTTTTTTTTTTTTCTTTTAGCTTTAAACCTGCTTTAATTTGGGCTGACTGGCTTTATTTCTTCTGGAGCAGGTGAAAACGGCTTTGCTTTCTCTTCCGCCGTTTGCAGGTGGCTGTCTGATTTCTATTCAGTGGGTCCGAGGTTGGTGGGAAGAGGCGATCCCTTGATGCCCGAGCACTTTTTGCGTTTGAATCAGTACAAGGCATTGCCAGAATACACTCCTCAAAGGTGGTACCGATTTACACCCCCACCAATAGTGGCCGAGAGGACCCATTATCCCACAGGTTCATCAGCATTAGATATTGTCAATTTTGAAACATTTTGCCAACATGACTGATAAAAACCATCTTTTAATTTGTACTTAACGATGGTGAATTGGAGCATTGTCAGAGGCATACAGGATGGGGGCGGGATATGATGACTTTGTGAATCATTTCGAACTGGATGGTCCTTAGAAGCAACAGAGGAACTTGGGGTCTTGAACCCTGTCCTCTGAGGGCTGAGTGAGTGGTAAGCGGTCTTTCCTAGGGGCTCAGTTTGGCACCAGACCCATCTTCACTCCTGGTTCCTTCCCAGCAAAGTGTCGTGTAAATCAGAGGCTATTTTGGGATCCCAGCTGGTGGTGATTCTAGACTTTTAGGGTGAAGTTGAGACCTCCCTTCTCCTCTCCCTCTTCCCCACAGTCTTCCTGTGTCTCCTGCCTTTCACTCTACCAGTGATAAGCAGGATGGGGTGATGGAGATGGTAGCGTGCGCTCTGCCATCAGGAGACCCCATTTCTGCTCTCCCACCGTGGAGCCATCACCAAACCTCTCTGAGCGTCATTTTCTTCAAGTATAAATTGGAAATAACATTTTATATCTCAAAGGACTGGTTCAGTGAACTGGCTGCTGCATAAGTAGTGGCACTTGAATTAATATGTTCCCTTCTCTCTATTACTACATGTTTAGATAGGAACTGGTTACAATATAGGAAACATGAATGACCGGACCACTGTTGTAGAATGAGCTGGTGGTAGAAATGGGTTGAAAATATTCTCCCACCCTAGACTGCTCAAAGTCTCATCCCTAACCTTTGATTCCTCCGGTTGACTGGCATACCGAGCTCCTGGGACCAAGGGCCTCAGACCGGAACTCTGGACTCTGGCTTGGGGCTCTTCAGCCAGGCCAGAGGGCTTTGATAGTTCTGGGTCTGGGAGAAGGTGGGATGGGGGTGGGATGGGAGAGACGGTGAGCTGAGTTTCACATTCTTCAAACTCCTTAACATCTCTCAGAGGAAAGATGGACAGGAGTTATTATCTCCATTTACGGGTGAAGAAAGTGAGGTTTGGCTTGGGAATTAACTTATCCAAGGCCATAGGGCCACTAAGTCTCTTTTTCTCAGCCCAGGAGAGTCTGGGGAAGACAGGAATGTGACAGTACCCTCCCGGGAGATCTTTCCAAGGTTATTAGCGATGTTGATCTGGGACCCTCTGGGGACTAGAGTCCACCCAAAAGTGCTCCTAAGGGGGCTTCCCTGGTGGCGCAGTGGTTGAGAGTCCGCCTCCTGATGCAGGGGACACGGGTTCGTGCCCTGGTCCGGGAAGATCCCACATGCCGCGGAGCGGCTGGGCCCGTGAACCATGGCCGCTGAGCCTGCGCGTCTGGAGCCTGTGCCCCGCAACGCAAGAGGCCACAACAGTGAGAGGCCCGTGTACCGAAAAAAAAAAGTGCTCCTAGGCCCCTAGAACTCTCCCTCCCCCAGGTTTCCTCACTCATGAACCAGTGCCTTTCTTCCCAACCTGCAGGGCTTCTTGTAGGGGAAGGGAGAAGTATGTGGGAATGAAAAGTAATTCTGATGAGGATTTGACTCTGCCAGCTTAAAAACTCTGCTCTTCCTGCTTGGGTTAGAAGAGAAAGACTAAGCCATAGATGTAGTGATGGTGGTGATGGGGTGGTGGTGGTTGTAGTGGTGGTGAGGGGGTAGTGATGGTGGAGGTGCTGGTTGTAGTGGTGGTTATGGTGGAGGTGTTGGTTGTAGTGGTGGTGGTGATGGTGGAGGTGTTGGTTGTAGTGATGGTGGTGATGGAGTGGTGGTAGTTGTAGTGGTGGTGGTGGTGGGGGTAGTGATGGTGGAGGTGCTGGTTGTAGTGATGGTAGTGATGGGGTGGTGGTGGTTGTGGTGGTGGTGGTGGTGGTTGTAGTGGTGGTGACGATGGGGTGGTGGTGGTTGTGGTGGTGGGGGGGGTAGTGATGGTGGAGGTGCTGGTTGTAGTGATGGTAGTGATGGGGTGGTGGTGGTTGTAGTGGTGGTGGTGGTGGTTGTAGTGGTGGTGACGATGGGGTGGTGGTGGTTGTGGTGGTGGGGGGGGTAGTGATGGTGGAGGTGCTGGTTGTAGTGATGGTAGTGATGGGGTGGTGGTGGTTGTAGTGGTGGTGGTGTTGGTTGTAGTGATGGTGGTGGTTGTAGTGGTGGTGGTGTTGGTTGTAGTGATGGTGGTGATGGGGCGGTGGTGGTTGTAGTGGTGGTGAGGGGGTAGTGATGGTGGAGGTGCTGGTTGTAGTGATGGTGGTGATGGGGTGGTGGTGGTTGTAGTGGTGGTGAGGGGGTAGTGATGGAGGTGTTGGTTGTAGTGATGGCAGTAATGGTGGAGGTGTTGGTTGTAGTAATGGTGGTGATGATGGAGGTGTTGGTTGCAGTGATGTGGTGTTGGGGATAGTGATAGTGGACATGATGGTTGTAGTGGTGGTGGTGATGGGGTGGTGGTGGTGGAGGTGGTGGAGATGATTGTGGTATGGTAGTCCTTCTGCCTCTGAATCTATTGTTCAGTGCAATAGCACAGCATCCCAAATCCACTTCCTCCACTTTTCCTGGGAACCAGGACTTTGAACATGAGGACTGTGCTCAATAGAGTCCCCCTTCCAGGTGGATGGGAAGCTCCAGCTAGGACTTCAGTTACTTCTCTGGAGACCCTGGAGCAGGCTGTGCTACAGACATCAGGCCCAGGAGGATGGGGCAGGGAGAGCCTGTGGATGGGTGCTCTGGAGCTAGGTGCATGTTAGCACCGTGCGAGCCATGATGGAGAGGATGGATGACAGACTGAGGCCAGACCAGGGTTCAGGGAACTGAGAGATTAGGACCTACTAGGAACTGCTTGTGTGGGGCTGGCTTGTGGCTTTGCTCCCCCTCTAGGGAGCACGCTAAGGCTTGCAGCTAATGTCTAGCAACTGACCCTCTGAAACAAAAACATTTTTAAAAGCCCCGATTCATAGTGTTTGCTGATTTCCGTGGTAGATACCCCTATAATGACTGCTCGTAAGCTGCCCATGTGATATCACTGAATGCGGAGTTGGGAAGACACGTGTGGTAGCGCACATAATCTGGAATCTCCACCGGACAGGTACAGTAGATGTAAATAATCTGAAGAGAAGAGATAATAGTAAACTGTAGTAAAAAGAACTGATTTTTTTGAGTTTTTATTACCTTGGCTTGTAATGTAATATATTTAATTGTAAATTTATGTGATTTAATTTTTAATCGTGGCTGTTTAACAACTGGCTGGCAGACTTCCTGGACTTCTCCAGCTGGCTCTGGTGAGGGCTGGGAGCCGGCTCCAGCACACCAGCGACGGACAGCCTTTGCGCAGGGCACGGCTTTCTGGGGGGTTGGGGGCTGATGGATATTGATGCGTCTCTCTGTTCTCCCCAGTCGGATGTTCCCATTCCTGTCATTTACTGTGGCTGGGCTGGAGCCCACCAGCCATTACCGGATATTTGTGGACGTGGTCTTGGTGGACCAGCATCACTGGCGGTATCAGAGCGGCAAGTGGGTGCCGTGTGGAAAGGCTGGGGGCAACATGCCAGGTACGCGTCTCCTTGGGAACTGGGGGGCATGCTTTCTGTCTAACACTGGGCGCCCCCTGGTGGATCCAAGAGGAACCCCCAAGCCCCTGGCCCTGACTCCTAGGATTTCATTCTCTGTTCCATCCCTCCCATCCCATCCCATCCCACCCCACCCCACTCCACCCAAGCCCATCCCCTCCCACTTCTCACTTCCGTTCTGTTTGTCATCTCTTCCACTTTGCTCTAGCCTGTCTTCGGCTCAGTCCTCTGCCCACAGCTCCCCCTCTCCTGCCCCGTCTGTCCTCCCCCTGCATCCTTCTTGCCATCCCCCTCAGAACAGGCGAAGAAGCCCCACATCACCAGGGGTCTGGTCACAAGGGCTGCATATGCCAAAGAGATTAACTGTCCACAGGGAACCGCCTGTACGTCCACCCAGATTCTCCCAACACTGGAGCCCACTGGATGCGCCAGGAAGTTTCATTTGGGAAACTAAAGCTCACGAACAACAAAGGGGCCTCCAACAATGTGACCCAGGTGGGACTCCTCCCCATGGGATAGCCCCGCACCCCTCCCTGTCCCCGAGGTGGCAGCGGGTCCTGCAGGCTGCTTCTGTTCTGTTCTGGAAGAGCGACTTTCCTCCCTCTCTGACTCTGGTTTTTTTCCATCCACCTTGGGAGAAAGCTGAATCTCAGTGCAGACAGGTGTCACATTCGGGCCAACACGGACCAAACCGGCCAGGGGGTTCCTTCACCGAATCCTGGGCTCCCATCACTTGTGTACCATATTGGGTATAGAGTTGGTACTGGTGGTCCCAGGGAACGGATGCAAAGTTTCTTTGAATTGAGCAATTCTATTAAAAGTGCCCTTTTCCCTGAAAAGCCCTGTTTGTGCTAATACCTTGGTCACAATGGACATCTGGGGATAGGTAAATGGGCAAGAGAATAGAATTGGTGCCCTGAAGAGGCTAGGGACTGGGGTTGGAAGCCTGGGAGAAGTTATGTGGTGGCAGGGCAGAGGAATGGGCACGATGACCTCAGGGTCCTTTCTGGCTTGGCCGTAGGGCTGGCCATAGGTGGGGCTGGGAGAGGGTTCCTTTGAACTCCCTCCTCCCACCCTCACAGCCGTCCTACCCTCTCTCAGATGATCGTGCTCCAGTCCCTCCATAAGTACCAGCCCCGGCTGCACATTGTCGAGGTCAGTGATGGAGAGCCAGAGGCGGCCTGCAACGCTTCCAACACGCACATCTTTACTTTCCAAGAAACCCAGTTCATCGCCGTGACCGCCTACCAGAACGCCGAGGTGAGGGCTCCCTGGGCGAGGGTGGGCTGAGCCTGTGGCAGGGTGGGGGGGACGACGAGGGGGAGAGTGGAGCCCCCAGTCTTCCTGGGAGCGATTTTGGAAGTTCCCCAGCCTCAGACTCAGGATTCAGGTGACTCTGTTTCACTTCTCTCTAGATTACTCAGCTGAAAATTGATAATAACCCCTTTGCCAAAGGATTCCGGGAGAACTTTGAGTCGTAAGTGCCACTGGGTTCATCTCACGTTTGCAGAGGCCTCCTCTTGTCCCTCTGAGACCAGACAAGTGTTCATCACATCCCCTCTCTGCCTCTGCGGTGGGGAAGTGTGGGCTGGGTACTGGAGGGTGGTGGGCAAGTCAGGAAAGAGGGTCTGGGGAGGGACGTGAGACAGGCAGGCTCCTAAGTGGCCATTTCTGTTCGTGACCCCTGTCTTTTGCTTCCTGTTTTTTTTAGCATGTATGCATCTGTTGACACCAGTGTTCTCTCCCCGCCTGGACCCAACTGTCAGTTGCTTGGGGGAGACCACTACTCTCCTCTGCTCCCCAACCAGTATCCCGTTCCCAGCTGTTTCTACCCCAACCTTCCCAGCCAGGCCAAGGATGTGGTTCCCCAGCCTTACTGGCTGGGGGCCCCTCGGGACCACAGCTACGAGGCCGAGTTTCGAGCTGTCAGCATGAAGCCTTCATTCCTGCCCTCCTCCCCTGCGTCCACTATGTCCTACTACCGAAGCCAGGAGGTCCTGGCGCCTGGAGCTGGCTGGCCTGTGACCCCCCAGTACCCTCCCAAGATGGGCCCAACCAGCTGGTTCCGCTCCACGCGAACTCTGCCCATGGAACCTGGCCCTGGAGCCTCAGAGGGGCGGGGGCCAGAAGACCAGGGCTCCCCCTCCTTGTGGACTGAGATCACGCCCATCCGGCCAGAGTCCAGCGACTCAGGACTGGGTGAAGGAGACTCTAAGAGGAGGCGTGTGTCCCCCTATCCTTCTAGTGGCGACAGCTCCTCCCCTGCGGGGGCCCCTTCTCCTTTTGATAAGGAAACCGAAGGCCAGTTTTATAGCTATTTTCCCAACTGAGCAGATGAC
>NW_006791954.1:2919101-2945032 GCF_000442215.2 Lipotes vexillifer | reverse complement strand
AAGAGTGTCATTAGGTTGGTGACACCAACTAACGTAGACCACAGACCCAGGACTGAGCCGTCCCCAGCTCCCTCTGTCCCATCTCCTTCCGTAGCTGGTTGAGGAAGAGGGGGGCCAAGAAGGATTCTGGGGTTCACTTGCTGCCTCCTGGCCCACAATGAAACCTGCGAGGAGTGTTCTCTGCCCCTTCCTCTGTCCCAACTACACTCATTTACCTGGTGCTGCTTCTGGCTGTGGGTTCCCAGCTGGAGAACAGAAAACAGACAATGGAAGGTCTGGGGCACAAAGGAGCTTCCTCCCTTCTGCGGGTGTAGGGGTGGGAGTGGGGGGTCAGGATTAGGTGGGACAGCCAGACTGGAGACTCAGATCTCTTCCTCTGCAGAGTAACTTTCAACATTCGTGTGTGTGTGTGTGTGTGTGTGTTAATCCCTGATCTGGAAATAAAGACACATGAATTTTATAACAGCCAGCCAGCCACAGTCAGGGGAGAGGACCCAATGACTTTGGGCAGCTGGCTTGGGCCACACCCTCTTAGAGGCAGTGGGGTCCCAAGGAAGGGGCTGGAAAGGGGGGGATTGTGCACAACTCAAGAAGCAAGGTCTCGGGGGGGGAGTGTGAGGGTGCATTTTTCTTTTTTCTTTTTTGGGAACGGGGGAGACTATTTATTGTACAGAGAGTGGTGTCCGGATATATTGCTTTTGTCTTCATCACTTTCTGAAAATAAACACGAAACTGTCAACTGTGTCCTGCTTTAGTGCCTGGGTGGGGGACATGGGCGGGGACTCTAGCGGGAACTGCAAGTGCACCAAAGCTGTTCCCTCTGCTCTAGAACAGAACTTGAAGTTCCGAAGACCACGTACCTCCTAGAAACCAGAGGTGACTTCATTCAGGGGTTAAACTGAGTTAGAGCAATGCTACGTGTCCTGCCTTTGGTGCTCAGTTTAATGGCTGATGCCACTTCTTAAGGTGTCTTGGGATACCCTGACCTGTAGAGCAGGGTGTGAGGGCAAGACCAGAGGATGGGGGCTGGATCGGGGCGGGTGGGTCTGAGGAGGAGGATGGCACTTGATTTCTCTTTGCATTTCTAGCAGCTTTGGATCCTCCCTCTTCATCTTAGGGTTCTTCAAGGATTAAAGGAGTAAATGTAAATAGGACTACATGAAATTGCTCTTTTTGTAGGTCAAAAACAGCCAAATATTGGCAATTTCATATATTTTACCCTAGTACATGTAAAGGGTTTAGAACAGTGCCAGATAACTATCATCGTCATTATTATCATTCTCTAGCTGTTTCTCTCTCTCCTTATACACATAGTGAATTGCATTTGTAAAATGGTACATGCTTCTTTTAAAGAATTGAAGCAATGCAGAAAACTATAAAGACAACAATAAATTATCCTAAATCTTATCACCCATCAATAATTATCATTAACATTAGATGGATTGGAGAGACAGAAACATTTTTATAATATTGGAATCATACTGAAAATTATTTTTCTTAATGAAACCTATTGAATTTTCATTAACAGAAGTTAATAATAATAACCCACCAAACCATCAAAACCCCCAAGAATCTCAAGTGAATGAGGACAATTGCCAAAGTCAAATCTTCCTTCATGATAAGAGATATTTCCTGAAAGAGCACTCTAAGGTTAAAAAAGGAGCTTATGAGAAACATTGAGGTTGGAGTTACTATGTTTGCCTCACCCCAGTCCAGAATATACCCCATTCTAATGTGGGAACATCATTATAGGCTGTATAGGTGTTCTTCCAATTCTTTTTAGAGCCTGGAAAACTTCACTAATGTCTCACAGTTCACATTCCCTCTTTTACTGGTCTTTGCCCAGAGGTAATTTTCATCACCATCTAGTCAGAAGAAGGAAAAGATAATGAGACATACATATTTGGTTCCATCCTCTTTGGATTTGGAAGCTCATCTTCTTAAAATGACATGAGGAGTTCAGCCATATTGCACTCTGTGAATGTAGATTAATCCTCCCCATGCCCCACCCCTTGGCTGTCACTCTTTGGCGTTAATGATATTAAACTGAGCCTATTTCCTTTCTTGGGAACTGTTGTGAGTAATTACAACACTCTTCTTTAAAAAAAAAATTTTATTTATTTATTTAATTTATTTATTTTTGGCTGTGTTGGGTCTTTGTTGCTGCGCTCGGGCTTTCTCTAGTTGTGGCGAGCGGGGGCTACTCTTTGTTGGGATGTGCAGGCTTCTCATTGTCATGGCTTCTCTTGTGTGGAGCATGGGCTCTAGGCACTCGGGCTTCAGTAGCTGTGGCACACGGGCTCAGTAGTTGTGGCTCGCGGGCTCTAGAGTGCAGGCTCAGTAGCTGTGGCGCACAGGCTTAGTTGCTCCACGGCATGTGGGGTCTTCCTGGACCAGGGCTCAAACCCGTGTCGCCTGCATTGGCAGGCGGATTCTTAACCACTGCGCCACGAGGGAAGCCCCTTACAATACTCTTCTCCCTCACTATTTTTAAATGATTTTGGTTCACTACATTAGACATGAAGTGAAGGGAGTTGTGATTGAGTCATACTCTTCTTTTTCCAGAGGTCTGGCTGCAGATGTTTTGATCCTTTGTTATTTGACTCACAAAGGTCCTTTATTATTATTTCTTCACTATTAGATGTACCTTTTCCTGAAAAAAATATATATCTGAATAAATAGGGCTTCCCTGGTGGTGCAGTGGTTGGGAGTCCGCCTGCCGATGCAGGGGACATGGGTTCGTGACCCAGTCCGGGAAGATCCCACATGCCGCGGATCGGCTGGGCCCGTGAGCCATGGCCGCTGGGCCTGCGCGTCCAGAGCCTGTGCTCCGCGGCGGGAGAGGCCACAACAGTGAGAGGCCTGCGTACTGCAAAAAAAAAAAGAAAGAAAAAAAGAAAAAGAATAAATAAGTAATATATTTATTTATTTTACTGAATATATATGAATGCACATACACAGAGTCTTTAGTTAATGTTATGCATTTACCTTAAAATTATACGGTCTGGTATTAATATGCTAATTTGTTTTTATTTGAATTCATCTGATAAATTTTCTCCTTTTTAGTTGATAGTGTCTTAGTTTCATTTTTGTTGTAGTTATGTCTGTGTTAAGCAGCAAACTGACAAATTTTAAAACACATTTTAAGACTCTTAAGGACTTCCCTGGTGGCACAGTGGTTAAGAACCCGCCTGCCAATGCAGGGGACATGGGTTTGAGCCCTGGTCTGGGAAGATCCCACATGCCACAGAGCAACTAAGCGGTGCGCTACAACTACTGAGCCTGCATGCCACAACTACTGAAGCCCACTCGCCTAGGCGAGTTGCCTGTACTCTGCAACAAGAGAAGCCACCACAATGAGGAGCCCGTGCACTGCAACGAAGAGTAATCCCCACTCGCCGCAACTAGAGAAAGACTTTGCGCAGCAGCAAAGACCCAATGGAGCCAAAAATAAATAAATAAATTTATTTTAAAAAAAGGTTCTTAAAATATTTTCTATTTATTTATAAATACAATGATCACTTATTAACCCACCACACAACTTAAAGACTAAAACATTAATAACATTACCCCATCCCATTTCCTGCCTTTTCCTTATGGATAACTAGTATCCTGAATTTTGTATTTATCTTTTTCTTGCTTTTTAAAATATGTGTTAACACTTTATATATCTCATTATTATGTTATTTGGTTTTTGGTTGTTTTGAATTTATAATATATATATGTATATGTCTTTGTATTATCTTTCTATGCATGAACATGGAATATTTCTTCATTTATTTAGGTCATCCTTAAGGTCTCTCAGTAAAGTTTTATAATTTCTAGGTATAGATAGTGTACATCTTTTGTTACATTTAGTCTTAGGTATTAAGTTTTTTGTTTTTTTCCTTTTTTTCGCGGTACGCGGGCCTCTCACAGTCGTGGCCTCTCCCGTTGCGGAGCACAGGCTCCGGACGCGCAGGCTCAGCGGCCATGGCTCACGGGCCCAGCCGCTCCGCGGCATGTGGGATCTTCCCGGACCAGGGCACGAACCTGCATTGGCAGGCGGACCCTCAACCACTGTGCCACCAGGGAAGCCCAGGTATTAAGTTTTTTTCTCTATAAAAGGTATCTTTTAAAAATATATATTTCCTAATTGTTACTAGTATATAGAATTACAATTAATTTTGTATGCTAATCATAAGATCCAGCCACCTTGCTAAATTCTCTTATTATTTTTCAGTGGTTTGCTATAAATTCATTACTTTCTCTATGGCCAATCAGGTTATTTCAAATAACGAGAGTTTTATTTCCTCCTTTTGAATCATTATGCTTCTAATTTCCTCTTTTTTTATTTTTAAAATTTTTATTGGAATATAGTTGATTTACAATGTTGTGTTAGTTTCAGGTGTACAGCAAAGTGAATCAGTTGCACATATACATATATCCACTCTTTTTTTAGATTCTTTTCCCATATAGGCCATTACAGAGTATTGAGTAGAGTTCCCTGTGCTATGCAGTAGGTTCTTATTAGTTATCGATTTTATATATAGTAATATGTATGTGTCAATCCCAATCTCCCAATCTATCCCTCTCCTACCCTTATCCCCTGTAACCAAAAGTTTGTTTTCTACATCTGTGACTCTGCTTGTTTTGTAAATAAGTTCATTTGTACCCCTTTTTTAAGATTCCATCTAATTTCTTCTTTCTTCTTCTTATCGTATTGTACGGGCCAGAACTTCAAGTGCTAGTTTCTTGTCCTTGGAGGGATGATTTTCCCCTATTTATTCCACTTTCCCCCTTATGCTGGTTTGGTATTTCTGTAACCTATTTCTCTTATTTTAGTGGTATCTCTATACAGTTTATATGCACATTTAACCTAACAACGTTGTAATGTTGAATGATATTTTGCCCTCCATTCTGGTCAGTAAAACAATTTTAGATCACTTTAGCTCTGCTCTAACCCCTCCTGACTCGCTATTGCTTTTCCCCAACTTACTGATTTTGAACATTTCAGCTCTGTTTTTGTTTGTTTGTTTGTTTGTTTTTAATCCCACAGATTAGACTCCTGTATTATTTTACTGAGACAGAACTTGTTTGGGCTTACTTTTATGTTACTATTCATTTTGTTCACTTTTCCTTTTTGCATTTCTACTTTTTTCTGGGATCACTTTCCTACTTTTTAAAATTTTGTATTTTATTTTATTATTTGGCTGCATCGGGTCTTCGTTGCAGCATGTGGAATCTTTTGCGGCACACTGGCTTCTCTCTAGCTGCAGTGCACGGGCTCTAGAGCGAGCGGGCTTAGTTGCCCTGTGGCATGTGGGATCTTAGTTCCCCGACCAGGGATCGAACCCGCGTCCTTGCATTGGAAGGCGGATTCTTAACCACTGGGCCACCAGGGAAGTCCCCATTTTCCTACTTCTTGAACTAAATCCTTTATATGTTCTTTTAGAGAGGATCTCTTTGTAAACTCCGCATGTGTTGTTTCTTATAAATATTATTGTTTTTTCCCTCATTAATGAATAACATTTGCTGAGAAGACAATTCTAAATGCTTAGTAATTTTTTTCTTATCATTTTATAGAAGTTATTCCACTGTCTTCTGGCTTCTGTTGTTGCTTGTGAAATCTGCTGCTACCCTAATTGCCATTCTTTTGTAGGTCATCTGTCTTTTTCTTTCTGCTTTCCAGATCTTCTATTTATATTTGATGTCCAACAGACTCACTATGATGTGACAAGGTATGAATTGACTTTTCTTGCTCATTTTGGGATATTTTGTGCTTCCTGGATCTGTGTATTCATGGTTTTCATCAGTTCTGAAAATTCTCAGTCAATTATCTTTTAATTTTTTAATTGAAGTATAGTTATTTATAATATTATATTAGTTAATTATTTTTTAAAATATTGCTTCTTTCCATTCTCTTTAATTTCACCCTTTGGGACTCCAATCAGATGGATGTAAGAAATTGTTATTCTATTATTATTCATGTCTCACAACTCTTTATTATATTTTCCCCCTTGCCTTTCTTTGCTGCATTCTGGATAAATTCCTGGGATATATGTTTTAGTTAAATTCTACTTTCAACTGTATCGAATAGGCTGATTGATTAGCCCATCCACTGAGGGTTTTTTCCACAGTTTACAAAACAGTTTTCATAAGTATTTTATATCTCCATTAAGTTTTATTTCGAGGTTATGCTTTGCATTTTTATAAGTTCTATTTTTTCCAATTTGTACAATCCTGATGATTTCTTATTGTATGTTTTCCCTTATCCTTGCATTCTTTGTTTCTGTAAACATTCTAGATGCCACCATTCTGTATTTTGTATTTGACATTTCCAGCGTCTGCTGTCTTTGTGGGGGTGGTGGTAGGGGTATTGTCTAAACATGTTGCTTCTTCTGGTCCTCACTCATAGCGGGTTTGCCTTCTTGCACATTTGATAGTCTCTGTAAGGCCATGTTTGACTTTTAACCCATACAAGTCCGGTAAGACTAACTTGGGGAAACTTTCTTCCACAGATGCTGCCTCTGATTCAAAAGATGTGGAACACCAAGTAGTGGCTGGACTTTTTTTCCAGCACTAAAGTTGGAAAAACTAACGGCCAGGCCTGGGACTGGGACAGCATCACTCCCACTACATTCTATTGGTCAAGGCCAAACCATATACAAGGGGAGGAGAAATTATTTCCTCTCTGAATGGAAGAGTGGCATGTGCTGCCTAGCCATTGTCCTGGGATCTTTCCTTCACCATCAGCCTGGGGGTTACTTTCATGTCTCTCTTGTGTTGGATCTCCTGTTTCCTGGATCACATCTTTCTGTTTCTTTGTTTATTCTCTTATTTTACTGAAGGACATTTTTTTTTTTTCTGAAGGAGTTTTATGGTGCACAGAAGGTAAAACTAAGTTTTCAACATGTCTGAAAATGTCTTTATTTCACTTGGACATCTGATTGATGGCTTGACTGGGTATAAAAGCCTCAGTTGGGAATAATTTTCTCTTGAAATTTCCAAGGTATTTTTCCATTGTATTTTAGTTTTCAGTATTGCTCTTAAGAAGTCTGATGCCATTTTGATTCATGATCCTTTGTGTTAGGTTTTTGGATCCTCTCTTTATCCCCAGTGTTTTGAACATTCTAGATTATATACATTGGTTGGAAGCCTTTTTTTTTTTTGTCTATTTATTATTCTGGGGCACTCAATGAGACCTACCAATTCAGAGACTATGTTCTTTAGTCTTAGAAAGTTTTCCTTTTATCCATTCTTTTTTGTTTATTTCTAAACTTCTTTTAATCATGTGGTAGATGTCCAAGGTAATTCTCTAACTTTATTTCCTAACTTTTTTTAAAAAAATTTTTAAATAAATTTATTTATTTATTATATTTATTTTTGGCTGTGTTGGGTCTTCGTTGCTGCGTGCGGGCTTTCTCTAGTTGCAGCGAGCGGGGGCTACTCTTCGTTGCAGTGTGAGGGCCTCTCATTGCAGTGGCTTCTCTTGTTGCAGAGCACGGGCTCTAGGCGTGCGGGCTTCAGTAGTTGTGGCACGTGGGCTTCAGTAGTTGTGGCTCGTGGGTTCTAGAGCGCAGGCTCAGTAGTTGTGGTGCATGGGCTGAGTTGCTCTGTGGCATGTGGGATCTTCCTGGACCAGGGCTTGAATCCGTGTCCCCTGTGTTGGCAGGCGGATTCTTAACCACTGCGCCACCAGGGAAGTCCTATTTCCTAACTTTAATCCTTTTTCTTTTTATTATTTTAAAAGAGTTTCTTTCTTTTTTTAAGGTTCTTTTTAAAAAATATTTATTTATTTATTTATTTGGCTATGCCGGATCTTAATTGCAGCATGTGGGATCTTTCAGTTATAGCATGTGGTATCTTTTAGTTGCCGCATGCGGGCTCTTAGTTGCAGCATGTGGGATCTAGTTCCCTGAGCAGGAATCAAACCCAGGCCCCCTGCATTGGGAGCATGAAGTCTTAACCACCAGGGAAGTCCCTTTAAGAGAGTTTCTAGTCTTTATCATCTGATTCTGTTATGGACTGTAAAATTTCTCCTAACTTGTTTTTAATTGTACATACTCTTTCTTGTCCTCCAAATGTTTTTATAGCACCCTGTGCTTCTTTTATGGATGAAATATCTTCTCATATCTCTAAATATATTAATTGGAAGAGGGAGTTTTTATTTTGCTTCTTGCAATATATCTGTTTTTTCAAAATTCCTTTTTCCTGCTTGTTTATTTTAGACTCTTTTTCATACTGGAGGCTTTGCTCAAATATTTAGTAATCCTTGACTGTTCATGTTTGAGAACAAACCACTATAAAAATAATAATTTAAAAAAGAACAAGGCACTAAAGCTTACATAAAAGCTCTTGTGTGTTCATGGGTGAGGGGTTAATCAACCAGTGAGCTCCATTTCACAGTGATATCAAAGGATGGTCAGGTTGAGGACCTAGCAATGGTGTGCTGGAGCTGGCTGACACCAGCTTGCAGAAGGTGAATGGGCACATATATCCCCACTCTGCATTCAGTGACATCGTGTTTGTAGCTTGAAATTGTCCATGGGAATATTTACACCAGGGAAATCAGCAAATGCTACAAGCAAGGGTACACTTCCTCCCAAATTGTTGGTTGTTATTTACTGCCACATCACTGGGGGCTGGTATATTAGGTTGGGAAACTCACAATGAAACCTGAGAGGAGTGTACAGAGGTCTTTTCTCCTATGATACTATTCAGTTCTCCTAAGGAGACTTTCAGATTTTCCCTGGTTGACAGCATTCTAGGAGTAGAATATGAGAAGAGAAATTGGGGGTCCCATTTTTTCTTTTATAAACTTTCACTTAAATTTTCTGCTTTCAGCTTTGCCTCACCCTTCTCAGCCACTGACTTTGGTATCCCCAAGTCCCATGTGTGTTCTCCCTTTCTTCAGAGAATAACACTCTGCTCTTTTAGGTGGTGGTAGACATCTTGATATCCATGATTTCAGTCTTTTAGCCCATCCACCAATTTTCAGTACTATGCCTTAACTGCCACTGTGCCAGATACTCCCAAGTCCTGAGCCTCTTAGGGGTTATTGGTTGGTAAATCAGTTCACTTATTGTTGATCCTGTTTGCAGGCATTTCAGATGTGGCTACATTTTAGTTTGTTGCTCCATCTTGCTTAATCAGATACTATTCCTTCATCTGTTTTCTATATTCCAAAAATTTGCTGAAATTTATTGTCTGCTTCCTTTACCTCTGTTGCTTCTGTGGTTCTATACATTAAGAAAATTCTTGGGCTTCCCTGGTGGTGCAGTGGTTAAGAATCCACCTTCCGGGCTTCCCTGGTGGCGCAGTGGCTGAGAGTCTGCCTGTCGATGCAGGGGATACAGGTTCGTGCCCCGATCTGGGAAGATCCCGCATGCCGCGGAGCAGCTGGGCCCATGGGCCATGGCCGCTGAGCCTGCGCATCCAGAGCCTGTGCTCTGCAACGGGAGAGGCCACAACAGTGAGAGGCCCGTGTACGGCAAAAAAAAAAAAAAATCCCCCTTCCAATGCAAGGGACAGGGTTTCGAACCCTGGCCCGGGAAGATCCCACATGCCACAGAGCAATTAAGCCTGTATGCCACAACTACTGAACCTGTGCTCTAGAGCCCACGAGCCACAACTACTGAGCCCATGTGCCACAACTACTGAAGCCCGCACACCTAGAACCTGTGCACCACAGCAAGAGAGGCCACTGCAATGAGAAGCCCGCACACTGCAATGAAGAGTATCCTCCGCTCGCAGCAACTGGAGAAAGCCCGCATGCAGCAACGAAGACCAAACACAGCCAAAAATAAAAAATAATTAAGAAAATTCTTATATTATCATTCTTGTAACCAATATACAATTTTAATTGAAATACAGTTGATGTACAATATTATGTTAGTTTCAGGTGTACTACATAATGATTTAACACTTGCATACATTATGAAATGATCACCACAATAAATCTAATAACCATCTGTCCCCAAGGTTATTACAATATTATTGACCATATTCCTGTGCCATATATTACATCTCCATGACTTGTCTATTATGTAATTGGAGATTTGTACCTCTTAACCCCCTTCACTGAGTTTCTCTTCTCCCTACCCTCCTCCCTTCTGACAACCACCTGCTTTTTCTCTGTATCTGAGTCTGTTTTTGCTTTGTTTTATTTTGTTTGTTTTGTTTTTTAGTTTCCACATATGAGTGAGGTAATTCAGTATTTGCCTTTCTCTGTCTGACTTATTTCACTTCGCATAATACCCTCTAGATCCATACATGTTGTCAGAAATGTCAAGATTTCATTTTTAATGGCTGAGTAGTATTCCATTGCATATATATATATATATCTTATTTATTAATCATCCATTCATGTATACTTAAGGTTGTTTCCATATTTTGGCTATTGTAAATAATGCTGCAGTGAACGTATGGGTGCATGTATCTTTTCAAATTAGTGTTTTCATATTCTTTAGATAAATAACCAGAAGTGAAATTGTCACATCCTGTGGTAGTTCTGTTTTTAAGTTTTTGAAGAATCTCCATACTCTTTCCCTTAGTGTCTGTATATATATATATATATATATATATATATACCACATTGTCTTTATCCATTCATTTATTGATGGGCACTTAGGTTGCTTCCATATCTTGGTTATTGTAAATAATGTTGCAATGAACATTGGAGTGCATATATCTTTTCAAATTAGTGTTGCTGTTTTCTTTGGGTAAATATCCAAAAGTGAAATTGCTGACTCCTATGAAAGTTCTATTTTTAATTTTTTGAAGAACCTCCATACTGTTTTCCATAGTGGCTGCACCAATTAACAATATCACCAACAGTGCACAAGTTCTTTTTTCTCCACATCCTCACCAACACTAGTTATTTGTTATCTTTTTGATGAAAGCCATTCTGACACGTGTGAGATGGTACCTCACTGTGGTTTTGATTTACATTTCTCTGATGATTAGTGATGTTGAGCAACTTTTTACGTGTCTGTTGCCTGTTTGTATGCCTTCTTTGGAAAAATGTCTATTCAAATCTCTGCCCATTTTTAAATTGGGTTGTTTGTTTTATTGATGTTGAGTTGTATGAGTTCTTTGCATATTTTGAGTATTAACTCCTTATCAGATATATCATTTATAAATATCTTCTCCCATTCAGTAGTCTTCCTTTTTGTTTTGTTGATAGTTTCCTTTGCTGTGCAAAAGTTTTTTAATTTGATGTAGTATAATTTGTTTATTTTTGCTTTTGTTTCTCTTGCCTGAGGAGACATATCCAAAAAATATATTACTAAGAAAGATGTCAAAAAGCATACTGCCTATATTTTCTTCTAGGATATTTATGGTTTCAGGTTTTACATTTAAGTCTTAAATCTATTTTGTGGGTTTTTTTGTATATTGTGTGAGAAAGTAGTCCAATTTGATTCTTTTGCATGTAGCTGTCCAGTTTTCCCAACACAGTTTATTGAGGAGGCTGTCTTTTCTGCATTGTATATTCTTGCCTCTTTTGTCATATATTAATTGACCATATAAGTGTGGGTTTAGTTCTGGACTCTCAAGTCTGTTCCCTTGATCTATGTGTCTATTTTGTGCCAGTTCCATACTGTTTTGATTACTGTAGCTTTGTAATATAGTTTGAAATCAGGGAGCATGATACCTCCAACTTTGTTCTTCTTTCTCAATATTGTTTTGGCTATTCATGATCTTTTGTATTTCCATACAAATTTTAGAATTATTTGTTCTAATTTTGTGAAAAATGCCACTGGTACTTTGATAGGAATTGCATTGAATCTGTAGATTGCCTTGCGGAGTGGCATTTTAACAATATTAATTCTTCCAATCCATGAACATGGTATACCTTTCCATTTGTTTGTGTAGTCTTCAGTTTCTTTCATCAATGTCTTATAGTTTTCTGAGTACAAATCTTTTACTTCCTAGGTTAGATTTATTCCTAGGTATTTTATTTTTTTTATTGCAGTTGTAAGTGGGATTGTTTTCTTAACTTCCCTCTCTGATAATTCATTGTTACTGTATAAAATGCAATAGATATCTGTATATTAATCTTGAATCCTGCAACTTTACTGAAATCTTTTATTAGTTCTAACAGTTTTTTTGGCAGGGTCTTTAGGATATTCTCTATATGATATGTCATCTGCACACAGTGACAATTTCACTTCTTCCTTTCCAATTTGGATTCTTTTTCTTACTTTATCTTGTCTGATTGCTAAGCCTAGGACTTCCAATACTATATTGAATGAAAGTGGCATCCTTGTCTTGTTCCTGATCTTAAACGAAACGCTTTCAGCTTTTTACCATTGAGTATGATGTTGGCTGTAGTTTTGTCGTGTATGGCCTTTATTGTGTTAAGGTATGTTCCCTCTATACCCACTTTGTTGAGAGTTTTTGTCATAAATGGATGTTGAATTTTGTCAAAAGCTTTTCCTGCATCTATTGAGATGATCATATAATTTTTATTCTTTAGTTTGTTAGTGTGGTGTATCACATTGATTAATTTGCATATATTGAACCATCTTTGCATCGTATACCATGGTCAAGTGCATAATCCCACTTGACCATGGTGTATGATCCTTTTAATGTATTGTTGAATTTGGGTTGTTAATAATTTGTTGAGGATTTTTACATCTATGTTCATCAGTGATATTGGTCTGCTATTTTCTTTTTTTGTGTGGTGTCTTTGTCTGGTTATGGTATCAGGGTAATGCTGGCCTTGTAGAGTGAGTTTGGAAATATTCTTTCCTCTTCAAATTTTTGTAATAGTTTGAGGGTAGGTGTTAACTCTTTAAATGTTTGGTAGAATTTATTTATGAAACTGTCTGGTCCTGGACTTTTGGTTGCTGGGTGTTATTTTATTACTAATTCAATTTCATAACTCGTAGTTGGCTGTTCATATTTTCTATTTCTTCCTAATTCAGTCTTGGGAGATCATTCATTTCTAGGAATTTATCCATTACTTCTGGGTTGTCCATTTTATGGCATATAATTGTTTGCAGTAATCTCTTTGATCCTTTGTATTTCTGTGGTGTTGGTTGTAACTTCTCTTTCATTTCTGATTTTATTTATTTGAGCCCTCTCTCTTTTTTTCCTGATGAGTTTAGGTAAAGGTTTGTGAATTTGTTTATCTTTTCAAAGAAGCTGCTCTTAGTTTCATTGATCATTTCTACTGTTTTTTTTTTAAAATAAAGTTATTTATTTTGGGCTGTGTTGGGTCTTCATTGCTGCATGCAGGCTTTCTCTAGTTGTGGAGAGCGGGGGCTACTCTTTGTTGTGGTGCACAGGCTTCTCATTGCAGTGGCTTCTCTTGTTGTGGAACATGAGGTCTAGGCGCACGGTCTTCAGTAGTTTTGGCTCATGGGCTCTAGAGCGCAGGCTCAATAGTTGTGGCGCACAGGATTAGTTGTTCCACGGGACTTGGAATCTTCCCAGACCAGGGATCGAACATGTGCCCCTGCATTGGCAGGAGGATTCCTAACCACTGTGCCACCAGGGAAGTCCTCTGCTGTTTTTTAAGTCTCTATTTCATTTATCTCTACTCTGATCTTTATTATTTCTTTCCTTCTACCAACTTTGGATTTTGTTTGTGCTTCTTTTTCTAGTTCCTTTAGGAGTAAGGTCAGATTTTTTATTTGAGCGTTTCTCATTTCCTGAGGTAGGCTTGTATCGTTATAAACATCCCTCTTAGAACTGCTTTTACCATGCCCCATAGATTTTGGATTGTTGTGTTTCCATTTTCATTTGTTTACAGGTATTTTAAAATTTCTTCTTTGATTTCTTCAGTGACACATATTGTTTAGCCTCCAGGTGTTTGTGTTTTTTTGCAGTATTTTTCTTGTGGTTGATTTCTAATCTTAAGCCACTGTGGCCAGGAAAGATGCTTGGTATGATATGTTTTCAATCTTCTTAAATATATTGAGACTTGTTTTGTGGCTTAGCATATATATGTATATGTTATACACATATATATCTTTATATATATATATATATATATATATATATATATATATATATATGTTTATTTACTTCAAGATAGGGTCTGTAACTTTCATCAAATTCTCAAAGGAGCCCAGTATTCAAAAGAGATTAAGAACCAGTGGTTTAAATAATTGAAAGTGGTCAATTATTTATCTTTTGGCCCCTTTTTTTTTTTTTTTTTTTTTTTTTCCTTGCGTTATGCGGGCCTCTCACTGTTGTGGCCTCTCCCATCCGCGGAGCACAGGCTCCGGACGCGCAGGCCCAGCGGCCATGGCTCACGGGCCCAGCCGCTCCGCGGCACGTGGGATCCTCCCGAAACGGGGCACGAACCCGCGTCTCCTGCATCGGCAGGCGGACTCCCAAGCACTGCGCCACCAGGGAAGCCCCCATCATTTTTTATATCTATTTGTTTTATGTATCCCTTAACTACTTACTGTAGGTATAGGTGATTTTACTACTTTTGTCCTTTATCCTTCCTACCTGCTTAATAAGTGGTTGATCTACTACCTTTACTGTATGTTTGCCTTTACCAATGAGATTTTTTCCTTTCATAATTTTCATATTTTTAGTTATGGTCTTTTCACTTCCACTGAGAGAAGTTCTCTTAACATTTCTTATAAAGCCAGTTTAGTAGTGCTGAACTTCTTTAGTTTTTGCTTGTCTGTGAAACTCTTCAAATATGAATGATAGCCTTGTCATGTAGAGTATTCTTGCTTGTAGGTTTTTTCCTTTTATCACTTTGAATATATCATGCCACTCCCTTCTGTCCTGCAAACTTTCTGCTGAAGAGTCAGCTGATAGTTTTTTTTCCTTAAAGATTTATTTATTTATTATTATTATTATTTTAATTTATTGTTTTGCTGCGCCGGGTCTTAGTTGTAGCATGTGGGATCTTTGTTGTGGCATCTCTTAGTTGCAGCATGCGGCCTTCTTAGTTGCAGCATGCGGACTTTTAGTTGCGGCATGCATACGGGATCTAGTTCCCTGACCAGGGATTGAACCCACGCCTCCCGCATTGGAAACGCTGAGTCTTACCCACTGGACCACCAGGGAAGTCCCAGCTAATAGTCTTATGGGAATTCACTTGTATGTAACTAGTTGCTTTTCTCTTGATGCTTTTAAGATTCTCTACCTTTAATTTTTGCCATTTCAATTATAATGTGTCTTGGTGTGAATCTCTTTGGGGTCATCTTATTTGGGACTCTCTGTGCTTTCTGGGCCTAGACGTTTTTTTCCTTTCCTAGGTTAGAGAAGTTTTCAGCTATTATTTCTTCAAATAAGTTCTCTGCCCCCTTCTCTCTTCCTTCTCTATCTGGGATACCTATAATGCAAATGTTAGTACACTTGATGTTATACCATTGGTCTCTTAAACTATTGTCATTTTTAAAGTTTTCTTATTTTTGTTTTTCTATTCCACTTGAGTGACTCTCACTGCTCTCTTCCAGTTTGCTGATCTGTTCCTCTCTATCATCTAATCTACTGTCGATTCCTTCTAGTGAAGTTTTTATTTCAGTTATTGTATTCTTCAGCTCTGTTTGGTTCTTTCTTATATTTTCCAAGTCTTTGTTAAAATTCTCACTGTGTTCATCCATTCTTCTCCTGAGTTTGTTGAGCATCTTTATAATCATTACCTTGAACTCTTTATTGGGTAGATTACTTATCTCCACTTACTTAGTTCTTTTTCTCAGGTTTTGTCTTGTTTCTTCATTTGGAACATGTTCCTCTGTCTCATCATTTTGCCTAATTCTCTATGTTTATTTCTATGTATTAGGTAAGTTGGTTACATTTCCTGGATTTGGAGAAGTGGCCTTATGTAGTAGACATCCTAGGGGGTCCAGCAGCACACTTCCCTCTGGTCACCAGAGGTATATGCTCTAGGGGTACCCCTTATGCAGGCTGTGTGGGCCATTCTGTTGTGGTGGGACTGACTACTGTGGGCAAGCTGGTAGGCAGCCCCCAGCATGGTTGGCTGCCAGGCCCTGTCTTGTGTAGTAGCTGCAGGCATGCTGATAGGTGGGACTGTGTCCAGGTGCAGCTGGCTGTGCATCCCAGGGGTCCTGGGGTTGGTGCCAGCCCACTGGTGGGTGGGCTCATGTTCCAGGGTGACAGAGCTCGTGTCCTAAGGTGGCCGGTTGTGGGGTGAGGGTGGCAGGGGCAGGACTAATATACTACTTTTAAACTAAATACTTTTCATTGAGTTTGAATGGAGATTCATAAATCTTTCAATCTTTATAATTTGGGCTTTTATCCCCCCTTTTTAGGAAAGTTTTATTTAATTTTGTCTCTGATTACCTCTCATCCAGTTAATTTTTATTTTTCAGGGACATCTGTGATTCTTTGACTTGATCTCTACCCTCTTTTTCTCTCCCTATGACTTTATTTTCATCTTTTAAAATTTATATTCTGTACTCTGAGAGAGGTCTCCAAATTTATTGCAGTAATGGAATACTAACTTGGGGATGGCTGGAGACTAATTTCTTAGGGGAGAGCGATCCAAAGGTTAATACCTGTACTTATAATTTACATGAACGCCTTTGTGAATGTCTATGATTACAGCTATGCCTTAATATGTTGTTTTATGAGAGTTAATAATGGCAAGAGTTCTAAATAGCTGGATATAAAAGTAACTGTTGGGCTTAAGATGTGAAACTACATTAAACACTAGTCTAATCTTTTCTCAGACTTAGCAAAACCCAGGCTGTTTGAGTTACTTATATGTAGATTACCAATGGTTCCTCCAAGTGGGGAAAAGGGACACAAGAATTATGTCAGGAAATATCTGAGAAAACATAACTGCCTATGCTCATGTCCTTATGTGACAAATATCCTTCTGTGATGAAAGAGAAATTGTGGCAAAGATATGTGGCTGAATCACGTCAAAACACACACATCAGAATGATCTTTTGGGACTTCCCTGGTGGTTCAGTGGTAAAGAATCTGCCTTACAATGCAGAGGACACTGGTTCGATCCCTGGTCAGGGAACTGGGATCCCACATGCCGCAGGGCAACTAGGCCCATGTGCCACAACTACTGAGCTCACGCCTCAACTAGAGCCCGCATGCCGCAAGCTACAGAGCCCACATGCTCTGGAATCTGCACACCACAACTACAGAGCCCACACGCCCTGGAGCCTGAGCGCCACGACTAGAGAAGAGAAAACCCGCATGCCACAACTAGAGAGAAGCCTGCACACCACAGTGAAAATACCGCGTGCCGCAGCTAAGACCTGATGCAGCCAAAAATAAATAAATAAATCTTAAAAAAAAAAAAAGAATGATCTTTCACTACACTGATTCTTTTTTTTTTTTTTTTTTTTGCGGTATGCGGGCCTCTCACTGTTGTGGCCTCTTTCGTTACGGAGCACAGGCTCCGGACGCGCAGGCTCAGCGGCCATGGCTCACGGGCCCAGCCACTCCGCGGCATGTGGGATCTTCCCAGACCAGGGCTCGAACCCGTGTCCCCTGCATCAGCAGGCGGACTCTCAACCACTGCGCCACCAGGGAAGCCCCACTGATTCATTTTTGCCACAGTTCAATTGTGCTCTTTAGAGCTTCACTGAGAGTTTAAATTCTGATATTGGATTTTAGTTTCCTTTTTAATTTTGTCTTATCCCATCTATCTCTCCTTCATCCTGGCCTACTTATCCTTGGATAACAATTCTTTCCTAATAGATTTCTTTTACTTAATTAAGCATGCTGAATAGTTCCCTGGAATTTTCTTTTGGATCTTGAAATGGCAAGATAGTTGAGTGAGGCAGCTTACTAATTGGGATTATTAGCTACAAATCAGTTAAATGAATAATTGAACAATAGCAGTTTGGGGGAAAATAATAGATATGTGTCTTAGGACCATACTCCTCCTTTATGCAAACTCTAACGACACCCCCTTCCCTCCAGGGGTAAGACCCCGAAGGCCACGCTTATATAGTGTGACTCTGCCCTGCCTCATACCCCATCATAGCTGGTTGGAAGACGTATTGACGCATGAAGGAATTGGGGTTGAGAGTTACTAGTTACTTTGGGGTATTGCTTGAGTTTAGATTGTGCAAACTGTGGTTCAACAAGGCAGCCAAGTATATGAAAACAAAGAATGCAGTTTGTGGATACCGGAGCAGAAGATGTGCAAAGAGATATAGGAATAGAGTATGAGAGAGGAGGGAGGGAGTGATAGCCAGAGCAAGAGTGACAGTGAGAAGCACTTCCTTGTTCCAGTCCCTCTTAAGGTCCTATTGAAATTCATCTCTTTGTCCTCTGAGCACATCCATGTGCTAACAACAATTTCCCTTTAGTTTGGAGTAGACGTCTGAGACGACTAAGAGAACATTGATTAAGGCATCCCTTCCTAGCCATTATCAGCAAATTGTATCATTGTGAGTAAGAGGTTGAAAAAGATGTTTCACATTCTGTCCCAATAGTGGGAGGATATGTATCTAGCTTATCCCAAAGTAATATTAGAGGATTAGGAAACAAGGTGAAAAAGTGTGGGGGTGGGTTAGGATGAGGGAACAGAGACCACAGCCTCATTTTACCTCTGTGGAAATTATTTTCTGACTCCTCAGAAGGTAGACCCCCCTTTCCTAGGTCTTGCTGAGGTACTGAGCTCTGGGTTCCATATGAGCAGCAAAAGCTTGTGAAGCTTAGCTAAGAGCCAATTCCTGATCATGGAATTAAAGGTGAGTGAGAGCTTTTAGCTTGGTGGTGAGGACCCCAAGCATAGGCTGAAGTGGAGGGTCATATCCAAGGCTTGCCTGCTTCTCATGTTCAATATTAGCCAGAGAAACCTAGCACTGCAGGTCAGTGAAAAAGCAGTGGGCATACATTTTTGATGGATGCTGTGACTTTGGAGGAACAGCAGGTTGCCTTTTAAAAAGAAAGAAGACAGTGAGATTCATCTAGATGGAAATCAAGCCTTTGGGACTGACAGCAGGTTGGCAGGGATCGAGGGCATTCTCCAAGGTGGCCCTTGAACATCACCAGGGCCAGGGGGGTTCTTGGATGCTATATTCAGTGACAGCTTTCTTCTTTTGAAACATATTATGAAAAATTTCAAACATACAAAAAACGCCTCAGATTTAACAACTGTTGATATTTTTCCACATTGTTTCATCTTTTCTTTCCAGATGTATTTAAAATTATGAACATTATGGTATTTCATCTCCAAATATTTCAGTCTGCATCTCTTAAAAATAAGGACACTTACAGGACTTCCTCGTTGTCCAGTGGGTAAGACTCTGTGCTCCTAATGCAGGGGGCCTGGGTTCGATCCCTGATTTGGGAACTAGATCCCGCTTGCCTGCCTCAACTCAAGAAGTCTGCATGCCGCAGCCTAGGATCCCACGTGCCGCAATGAAGACCCAGTGCAGCCTAAATAAATAAATAAATATTTAAAAAATAAGGACACGTTCTTACATAACAGCAACGCCATTATCACACTGACAAAAATCAACAGCAATTCCTAATATGTTCCCATACTAAGTCCTTATTCACATTTACAAAACTGTCCCCCAAATGTATTTCGCTATTGATTTGTCTGTACAGCTCCCAAAAGCCACAGCTTTTATTTGGTTGTTATTCCTCTTAAACATATTCTAATATGGAACAGTCCCCCACCTTTTCTTTCATGCTGTTGACTTTCTAAGAAGCCAGATCAGCTGCTCTGCTGCTCTGTAGAGGAGGATCTCACCTTCTGGATCTGATTGCTTTTTTTTTAAAAATAAATTTATTTATTTATTTGTTTGTTTTTATTTTTGGCTGTGTTGGGTCGTCGTTGCTGTGTACAGGCTTTCTCTAGTTGTGGTGAGCAGGGGCTACCCTTCATTGCGGTGAGCGGGCTTCTCATTGCAGTGGCTTCTCTTGTTGCGGTGCATGGGCTCTAGGCACATGAGCTTCAGTAGTTGTGGCATGCAGGGTCAGTAGTTGTGGGTCGTGGGCTCTAGAGCACAGGCTCAGTAGTTGTGGCGCATAGGCTTAGTTGCTCCGCGGCATGTGGGATCTTCTTGGACCAGGGCTCGAACCCGTGTCCCTTGCATTGTCAGGTGGATTCTTAACCACTGTGCCACCAGGGAAATCCTGCCATCATTTCTTTGAGTACTTTTTTAACCCTGCCTTCTTTCTCCTTTCTTTGAGACTCTGATGACAGGAGTGTTAGAGATATTTTGTTATAGTCTTACTAGTCCCTGAGGCTTTGTTCACTTTTTAATATTTATTAATTTATGTATTTATTTATTTGGTTGTGCTGGGGCTTAGTTGCGGCAAGCGGGTTCCTTAGTTGCAGCATATGAATGCGTAGTTGTGGCATGCATGTGGGATCTAGTTCCCTGACCAGGGATCGAACCTGGGCCCCCTGCACTGGGAGCGCAGAGTCTTACCCACTGAGACACTAAGGAAGTCCCTGAGGCTCTGTTCATTTTTGTTTCCTCTCTGCTGTACAGTTGGGTAATTTCTAATTTTCATTCCTCTAGTTCACTGATTTTTCCCTCTATCCCTTCCATTTTGCTATTGAACTCATCCACCGAGTTTTAAAATTTCTGTTATTACATTTCTCAATTTTAACATTCTATTGGTTCTTCTTTATGTCTTCTATTTCTTTGCTGAGGCTTCCTTTTTTATTTTTTTATTTGTTTCAAGCGTTTTTATTGAAGCATTTTAAAAATCATGGCTGCCTTGCCATCATTGTCACATAGTGTTAACGTACCTGTCATGTGTGTTGGCATATATTTTCTTTTTTCATTCAGTTTGAGAACTTCTGGCTCTTGATATGACAAGTGACTTTTTACTGAAATCTGTACATTTTGAGTATTGTGTTATAATACTCTGGACCTTATTTAAACCTCCTCTTTTAGCTGACTTCATCTGACACTGATCAGGCAATGAAAGTGTTGGCACCCCTCCTTACTGCCAAGTGGAGGTGGAAGTCCAGATTCTTCATCTCTATGGACACTGCAGAGAGGAGACTGCCCTCAGTGGTGATGAAAGTCCTGACTCCTTATTCAGCCTTTCCTTGACACCACTTCAGTGGGTTTGTGGGAGGAAGCGTTAGTTGCCTCCTTACGGCCTGGCAAGCATGGTTCTTGACTCCCACTTGGTCTTCGCTGACATGTATGGGGATTAGGTCAGTTTTTTTTTGTTGTTCTTTTGTTTTGTTTTCTGGGGGATTTTTTTTGGTAGTGTTTGGCTGTAGTAAAGTGGCTATTCAAAATTTTTCTATATTGCTAAGTTGCCCTTTCCCTGATCCTTTAGCTAGAGAGAGTAGACTTTCATAGGGTTTGTTTGTTTGCCTGTTGGTGTTTCCAGATTGCTGGCTTCTCCAAGACCCAGTCTGGGATATATGGGACAAAAAGATAACCCACAGAACTCACCTCTGTGTCATTTTTCAGGTCACAAGGTCCCTATGCCAGTCTACCTTCCTCTCTCCATCTTTCAGAGTTTTCTTGTTTTATGTAAAAGATTCAGGGTTTTTAGTTGTACTTAGCAATAGGAATAGGAGAAAGTATGTCTACTCCATCTACCTGGAAACTGAACCATCCCCAAGAATACACTTTTTAAAAATATATATATAAATTTATTTATTTTTGGCTTTGTTTGGTCTTCGTTGCCGTGTGTGGGCTTTCTCTAGTTGCGGCGAGTGGGGGCTACTCTTAGTTGCAGTGCTCGTGGTTCTTGCTGCGGTGGCTTCTCTTGTTGCAAAGCACAGGCTCTAGGCAACAGGCTTCAGTAGCTGCAGCACACAAGCTCAGTAGTTGTGGCGCACGGGCTCAGTAGTTGTGGCTCGCGGACTCTAGAGCACAGGCTCAGTAGCTGTGGCGCACGGGGTTAGTTGCTCTGCAGCATGTGGGATCTTCCTGGACCAGGGCTCTCCTGCATTGGCAGGTGGATTCTTAACCACTGCGCCACCAGGGAAGCCCAATAATACACTTTTAATTACTGTAGTTTTATATTATGTTTTGACATTTGGTAGCAACACCTCCTTCATTATTTTTCTTTTTAAAAAGTTGTCTTGGGCTTCCCTGGTGGCGCAGTGGTTGCGAATCTGCCTGTCAATGCAGGGTACATGGGTTCAAGCCCTGGTCTGGGAAGATCCCACATGCCGCGGAGCAACTAGCCGCGTGAGCCACAATCACTGAGCCTGCGCGTCTAGAGCCTGTGCTCTGCAGCAAGAGAGGCCGCGATAGTGAGAGGCCCGCGCACCGCGATGAGGAGTGGCCCCCACTTGCCGCAACTAGAGAAAGCCCTCGCACAGAAACGAAGACCCAACACAGCCATAAATAAATAAAATTAAAAAATAAAAATAAAAATAAAAAAATTAAAAGTTGTCTTGGTTATACTCATCCACTTCCAGGTTAACCTTATTTTTATTTATTATTTTATTTATTTTTAAATACTTATTTATTTATTTAATTTTGGCTGTGTTGGGTCTTCGTTGCTGCATGCAGGCTTTCTCTAGTTGTGACAAGTGGGGGCTACACTTCGTTGTGGTGCACGGGCTTCCCATTGTGGTGCCTTCTCTTGTTGTGGGGCATGGGTTCTCGGCACAAGGGCTTCAGTAGTTGTGGCACGTGAGCTTCAGTAGTTGTGGCATGTGGGCTCAGTAGTTGTGGCTCGTAGGCTCTAGAGCACAGGCTCAGTAGTTGTGACGCACGAGCTTAGTTGTTCCATGGTATGTGGGATCTTCCTGGACCAGGGGTCGAACCCATGTCCCCTGCATTGGCAGGCAGATTTGTAACCACTGTGCCACCAGGGAAGACCTATTTTTATTTTTTTAAATATTTATTTATTTATTTATCTAGCTGCACTGATTCTTAGTTGCAGCATGCGGGATCTTTTGTTGTGGCACGGGGGCTTCTCCCTAGTTGTGGCACACAGGCTCCAGGGCGTGCAGGCTCAGTAGTTGAGGTGCACAGTCTCTCTAGTTGTGGCGTGTGGGCTCTCTAGTTGTGGCACGTGGACTCTCTAATTCTGGCACACAGGCTTAGGTGCCCTGCAGCATGTGAGATCTTAGTTCCCTGACCAGGGATGAAATCCATGTCCCCTGCATTAGAAGGTGGATTCTTAACCACTGGACCACTAGGAAAGTCCCTCCAGGTTAACTTTAGAATTAGCACTTCAAATTCCCTTTTTAAAAATCCCACTAGAATTTTGACTGGAATTCTATTAAATTTATAGAGGCGAGGGTATCCACTGTATTAGAATATTAAGTTGTTCCATCTAAGATCAAAATCTATTTTTATTCATGCTGTATTTTATGCTCTTTATTGAAGATCCATAGTTTCCCTGAACACTTTTCGTTAGATTTATTCTTACAGTTACAGGGTTTTTTTTTATTGTAAATGGGATATTCCTAACTAGCACTTTCTAACTGGTAATTGTGAATGTATATAGAGTCATTGTTTTCTATATATTATTTATCTTGTACCTGGACACTTTACTCAGTCTTTTCATAAATTTTTTCAGTGGCTTTTTTTTCTCTTCTAAGCATCCCCTTCCCTATTTCTTCTGGTAACTGTTGCAGGAGTGCATATATAATCCAGTACAAGTCAATCACAGCGTCTTATGCTCCTGGATGATAGGTGTACACATGACCCAAGATAAACCAATCAAAACCCTTCCTGGGATTTTTTATGGTTGTTGTTGACAGGCAGGAGGTTTGTTTCTTTTCTGGTCATGGAGTTGTCAGGTACAATCCTGGATGCCACTGGTGGCCAATGTTCTCTAATTTGCTTACAGAAAGCCACCCTAACTTGGAAGACAATCAAGCTGAAACAGAATATGAAAGCAAGACAACTGAGAGAGAGAAAGTGAGAGTGTGCAAGCAGTATTTTGTCCCTATTTTCAATATACCCCTGCCTTTCCCATCCCATGAGCCAAAAAGCCCCCTCTTCTTTAAACTACTTTGAGTGAGGTTGCTTTATTTGCAACTAAAAGAATCTTGACCAAGAAGATCTGGTACGAGAAGTGGGGTGTTGTATGTCACAGAATTTAAAACGTGGACCTGGCCAAATGGTATGGAAAGCAGTAATAAAGACGTTCTTTCCAATTTTATTATCCTCATGGAAATGGATTAGCTCATCTAACCATCTCCTGTTGTACTTTAGGGCTCAGACTATGTGTCCAATGCTGGTGGAATTATTGGAGGTTTCATAGAAAAATATTACATATTTTTATTAGATATTGAAGGTGATGTACTACTTGTGGTCTTCATACGGTGCTACAAGATAACAAAAATCTTTCCTTTAAGCTGGACCATGAGAGGAGGTTGGATAATTAGTTTTGTTAATAAAGATCTAACCAATGATCTAAGACCAATCATCTAAGACCACTGAGAGACAATTGTGAGTTACCTGTAATTGCTAAAGCTGAATTTTATTTTCTCTGCTAAAGTTAAGAGGAGCCAGAGGAAACAATCCATTGTAATCATAACCTAGTTTTTTTTTTCTTCATCTTTTTATTCTGCTTCTTCAGTGTTGGATAACTCCCCTTATCGTCCCAACAGTCCTCATGGCTGACAGCAGCTCCTTGTTCAAGATCATCAAGATCATCAAGAAAAAACAAGTCCGTGTCCCAGCATTTTCAGCTGAAGTCCTGTAATTAATTCTGATTGGGCTGCCATAGATCATGTGCCCGTCCCTGAACAATCATTTTGGTGAGGGAGATGGGGACGTACTGCTTGGCACATCCCTGGACTTCGAGGTAGAAAACAACCCCAGATTAAATCTATCGGCTGAGAATGAGAGCATGAAAGTTGGTTCCCCAAAAGAAATTCAGTCTCAGTCACAGAAAGGATGCTGGTCTGTGAACCCCAGATGCCCATATACATACCAAGGAAGAATCTTAACCTAAGGCCTAGAAGGATAGTCAGAGCCCCAAGCCTGTTGCTAAGAGACAAACCACAAGAAGTGGGCTCAGAATCGAGTTTCATGACTGGGCAAGATTTCTGGCATTGCTTACTTGCATGTGGCATCCTTAGGAACTGAAATGGCAGACAGCCAGCTAGGATTTAAGGGAGTTGTGTCACTAGAGAAATCACAAGCCTGGCAAACAGAGGCTTCTGATTGTTCAGCCCTGAGATAATTCCAACTCTAATTATGCCAGCGGGAAGTGGAGCATTTGAGCAGGACACCTCCCGAGAGGGGAATACTCTTTAAACTCCTCTCAGGTCTGGCCATGGAGGACAGTGGACGAGATAAATCCAGGCAGTGGGCAAAATCAGAGGCTATCAGACTTGCTAAGAGAAACCTGATTTCACTGCCAGGGAAGTGAGACATTGCAGATCCCATCCTTCTGCCTGTGGTATTTTCCAGACTGTAGACCACTGTCTGTTATTCCCCCTTATTCTTAAATATATATATACAGTAAAAGTTTTTATGAAAATAGTAAGTGCTCACTTTTTTTTTTTTTTTTGCGGTACGCGGGCCTCTCACTGTCGTGGCCTCTCCCGCTGTGGAGCACAGGCTCCGACGCGCAGGGTCAGCAGCCATGGCTCACGGGCCCAGCTGCTCCGTGGCATGTGGGATCTTCCCGGACCGGGGCACCGGCAGGCGGACTCTCAACCACTGTGCCACCAGGGAAGCCCTTGCTCACTTTTATAACACCAAATAATATAGAAGGTTATGAAGTGAAACAGTAATCCATCTCCAGAGCCTCCTCCTCTGGGAGTTCCTACTCCCTGAGGTTTACACTGTTAAGAGTTAGGTCTGTATCCTTCAGAGGTTTTCCTATGTACATCTAAAGTGTACATAGTAAAACTGAAAAATTAAAGTCTTCCTCCATCAATTCTGAGGCCCATTCCCCTGAAGTAATCATCTTCAACCATTTCTCCTTCTAACCTTCCTGATAGGACTTCCATGATGCCAGAAAATATGCTAATATCTCTGTACCTAATTCATCAAGTTTAAACAGTGTCTCCTGCAATGAAGCAATGAAAGGTGATGAATTTAGCTTGCTTTCACCATTTCCTGTCTTTCCCT
>NW_006791954.1:2867207-2919091 GCF_000442215.2 Lipotes vexillifer | reverse complement strand
TTTCCCTAATCCCTGCCAGTCACCTATTTATTTACTCCTTCTATTCCTTACTTTTAGGGCTTTAAATAATCCATTTAAACATCTCTTTCTTGACTTCTGTTTGGGTTGTTGCCTGTACAAAAATGACTTCATTTTATTCTCATACTTGATTGATATATTGGTTGGGTATAATTTCCCCTAAATATCAATATGAATCAGGTTTAGCTGTAAATAAGAGACCCAAAACAGCTGTGCCTCAAACAAGTTGCGGTTTATTTTTATTTTTTTCATGTAAAAGATGGTAGGGGACTAGGCACCTCCCAGTTTTCTGCCACACGTAAGATGTGGCCCTTGTCATCACAGTCTGAGATGATGGCCTCTTATTAGCTTTCCAGGCAGCATTATGGAGGGAGGAAGGTGCAAAGGGGAAGGGACAGCTGGAACTTGCATGGCCACACAGCTCCAAGGGAGGCTGGAAATACAACCTTGATTCTGGGTGGCTCTGTGCACAGCTAAACACCAAAGGCTCTACTACAAAGGAAGATTGAGGGAGCGGATGCTGGGGACAACTAGCAGTCTTGCCACTCCCTCTTCCCTTTGCAGGCTTTGCTCTACCTTCTTCTTGAATCAGGGGCTGCCGATGAGATGTCTGATGACAATCTGATTTTCATTCCTTTGCAGGTAATCTGATCTTTCTCCTAGAAAGTTTCAAATGGGAGAGAATTACATCTGCAGAGACCTTGGGACCTGAGAGCACAAATCATGTTCTCACCACGTGCTGCTGACCTGTTCGTCCTTTTCTCAGACTCCTTCCTACTTGTGTCCTCTCTGTCCAGCCACTCAGCCAGCGTGGGTGTTCTCATCTTTCCTCTCACTCTCCCTGAGTGACAGCATCCTCCTGTGGCTTTTGCTACCACCCACTGGGATGAATCCCAAATTTATATCCACAGCTTAAGTGTTTTCTCAATCTCTAGATCCAAAACAACACACTCATCTACTGGTCTCTCCACCTGACAGACTCACGGGCCCCCAGACCCCTCATTGCCGCTCTGACCTCTTCCGTTCCTCTCACCCCAGTTTGCAATTCCTCTGTGTCCCTGTCTTGAGGAACTGCGCATGCCAGGAGCCTGCCATTTTGGAGTGGTCTACACCCCTGTATGTGGCTTCCTCTCCCTGAATTTCCCTCTTCCTTTCTTCCCCTGGGTACTTCTTTTTTTTCTAAATTATTTTTGGCTGCGGTGCGCGGGCTTCTCTTGTCACGGAGTACAGGCTCTAGGGCACGTGGGCTTAGCGGCTCTGAGGCATGTGGGATCCTCCCAGACCAGGGATTGAACCCGTATGCCCTGCATTGGCAGACGGATTCTTAACTACTGAGCCACCAGAGAAGTCCCCCTTGGCTAGTTCTTGTTCATCTTTCATAACTCAGTTGAGGGGGCAACTTTTGGGGGAATGTGTTTCCTGGTTTCTTTCTGCCTCAGTCTGGGTTGGGTGCCCCTCTCTTGGGTTCCCAAGGTGTCTGGAGAGTCCCTGTATCTCCTCATCATCGTGATAATTTCTAACCATCCGACCCCTCATCTGGACTGGAGCTATTTGATGGTAGAGACGGGATCTTATCTCTGAATCCCCAGCATCTAGTAGAGGGTTTGGCACAGAAAAGTGGAAGCCTCCTTTTTTTTTTTTTTTTTTTCCCGTGTTGTCCAGTTCATTTTGTACATACCTCCTCATAACTGAACCCCTTTTTCTTTGGGGAAATCCCCTCCACTCCACGTGGTCCTGAGGAGCTGTGAGTTGGGGTACTCCCTCACTTCTGCCTCCTCTAAAGAGGCAAACACGTGACCCAGCCTGGGTTAATCACAGTCTCAGCAACAATGATTAGACCAATGGGTATCGCTGAACGAACAGGACCAATGAGACCGTTCCTTGGGATTAATATGCAGACACAGGAAGGAGGTCCCCTTCATGTTGCGAGAGCTAGATGAGATGACACAGGCATTGGGCTCTAGGTGACCACCTTCCCTCCATCTGAAGGAGTCTCTCTGCAGAGCAGAGCCAAGCAGTGATGGAGACGAGCCGCAGACAGGCGTGGAGCTCTAGTGGCTCCTGTTGCCCTTCTCTCCTTTAGGCACTCACAGTACCACCCCCAGTCCTGTGAACCAACAAATTCCCTTTTTGTTTAAGGTGGTTTGAGTGGGTTTCTACCACTTGAACTGAAAGAGTTCTGACTAATAGAGAACTCCATAAAAGTTTAAGGAAAACATTAATAAACCAAGTGGACCAGCTACAGTGCCTCTCTCTCCCATGTGCTCCCTCTGAGCATGGCAAGATGCCTCCTAATCTATGCTCTTTGGAGAGGTTGATACCATCCCTGTCTGCACTTATGGTGTCAGTTCTGAACTCCTCAGCCTGGCAAGTGAGACCTTTGCAATCTGACCGCAACTCCCCCGCCAATCTCCCGTCCTCCTCCCAGGCAGCCTTTGTGCCAGCCAGATACACGCTAACAGTCCTTCACTTGCCCTGTTGTTCCTGACTGCTGCATCTTTGCCTGAGCCTCAGCCTGGAATTCTCCCCTCTGCCCATGAATCCCAATTCACCGGCCAAGGCCAGTCTCAAGTGGCACCTCCTTCAAAACCTTCCCCGCACCACCCCCAAGCAGAGTCCAGCCCTCTTTTCTGCAGCAGTCGCCTCCGTTGTCCACCCGTCGCACTGAATTGCAATTGTCGTTTACTCATCTGTCCTCCCTCTGCTAGAGAGTTCCGTAAGGGCAGAGAGCTGCTATTTATCCACCTCTGTGTCCCCATCTCCCAACACCCACAGCACACTAACATGTGGTGAGTGAGTGGAGGTCTTAGGAAGAGGCTTCATTTCCTTCTCTGTTAAATGGTAGAAAGGGAGTTCTTCTGACCCCACACACCTCCGGGTTTCAGGTTTCAGAAGAAAGGTGAGTCTTGTGATCCCTCCCCAGGACCCCCTCCATGCCAAGAGGGTGGAGAGTGGGAGGGCAGTGTGGATGCCATCTGACTAGCCTGTGTCTGCTCTGGCTTCTGGTTCAGTTAGTGATGGGACCATATTGCCTTAGAGAGCTCTGACTCTCCCTGAGTTTTGCAGAGCTTTGAGTAGCCCCGCCTCCTCTCTCACTGTCCACCTCCTAGAACCAACAAGGTCAGAGAAGGGAGGTTCTTGGGAATCTCCTGGCCCTCTGTCCATGTGGCAGGGCACTTGGCAGATTTATCTTTGGGAGGTGTGGGGTGAGCTTTGGGGGAGTGAGGAAGGGGCCTGGGGAGATTCTCTCCATTGCAGCACACACATCCTCTTGCTGTGCCTGTGTTGTTGTACGAGGCTTCTCACACCATTGAGAGGCAGTGTGGTGGAGGGTCTGGGATCCAGAGTGGCTGTGTGACCTTAGGCAAGTCACCTAATTTCTCCATGCCACAACTGCCTCACCTGTAGAATAGGAAAAATAATATTAACCTCATGAGTAGCTGTGAGGGACACAGGAGTTGATATTTGTAAAACACATAGTAAGCGCTATGTAGATGCTTGTTTAGACAATACTAGGGTTTCATGTTTTGAAATTCAATCATAGGATCCCAGAACACTTTTCATCCTTAATAAAGAGACCCCTCAGTTGTCTGTGAGCGCAGGGGTGGAAATGGTCATGGAACTACTTGGAGAATGGAAAAGATATAGTGAATTTCATCAAGTATCCACAAGAGGGCACCCAATTTCCCGAAAGAGCCCACTTCGTTATGTAGAGCCTTAGGGGACTTACTGCCTCCATGGGCCATATTGGATGAAGGTGCTGTCCAGTGATGATAAATGACTCATACAAAATCATCTCCAAACTCAGGCTGTGTGCACCCCAATACACACCTCCTCTTACTCCTCAGAGACCCAGATATCCTCACCCTTTAGCACTGTCCCTGAACCTGCTACCCTGAGGTCTGGATGTTTGGGAAAGGAGTGTCAGGTGCTTCCATGCCTAGATTTGCTAGTTCCGTCATCCCCATCCCCACCGCATCCCCGGGAGTCAGATCCCTCCACTAACCTCACCCATCAGGCTCTCAAAATGGTTCTTACCCTCATGCCATCACAGACCCCTCACCCACCACTCCCGCTCCCCCAGTTACCTGAGCCTGGCCAGAGTCTGGGCTGGGTCGTGTGAGTCCAGCTCTGGACCTCATCTTCGGTCTTCCAGAGATAGCTGGAAATGGAGGCGGAGTGAGGTGGTGAGACTGGAGACTCTCCTTGGCCTGGCCCCACTGAGATGCTGACGTTTGAAGTGGGGAGATTACACCCAATGCCTGGTTCAGCAGAGAACTCAGGACCAACATGGGACACCACTGCTCTTGGGTCTCTCTAGTAAAAGGTAGAGAAGCTGGAGGGTAGGGAAGGTGGAGGGTAGGGAAGCTGGAGGGTAGGGAAGGTGGAGGGTAGGGAAGGTGGAGGGTAGGGAAGCTGGAGGGTAGGGAAGCTGGAGGGTAGGGAAGCTGGAGGGTAGGGAAGGTGGAGGGTAGGGAAGGGAAGTCCCACAGACTGTCCCTCTCCACCTTTCCCTTCCTCCCCACAATCCAGGCCCAGGGCCACCTTCCTGCAGCCAGCTCTGTGGGGATGCCGCGCTCCAGGACCCAGACCGGGCAGAATCACTCCCACCCCGCTCCCCGCTTCACAACAGAGGGAGTCAGGGGCAGAGGAAACAGCACTGGGCTCTAAAGGAGACCTGGGTTCTATGTTTGGCACTGTCATCGACTGTTGTCACCTCCCTCGGTCTCAGTTTCCTCATCCTTAAGGTGGGGATAAGGATGTCGCCCAGCTCAGGCAGTGGGGTTGCTGACTGGCTCCTGGAGGAGATGGGATCCAAGCTTGAAGACCGGGAGGGATGGGTGTCCTGCCAACTGCCAAAAACAGTTCCTAAAATTACTTAACAGCTTAGTTGCAGCTGGAACAGAGCAGATAGTGACCTGAGATCTCCCTCAAAAGACAGGGTCCCTCAACTCTGTGGGTCCCTCGCCAACAGTGCCTGGGACAGAACACGGCATGCCTGTGTCTGTTAGCTGACTGATCTCCCTCCCCAGTTAAGGAGCCTCGGGCTGTGAGGGGCTCCGGATCCACCCACCTCAGACACAGGAGACACTCCAGGCTAAAAGGGGCCAGAAAGTCCTGGAAGGGCAGCAAATCCCTGGCTGACAAAGATGAGGGTTGAGGGGGCAGAAGTGGGCACCTGCCCCAGGCCTCACCTTCACCTTCGCCTTCACCTGTGGCACCGACACAGGGTGGCCGGGGTGGCAGGTGACCCGGGCGCGTGTGGACACCCAGCTTCGCAGGAGACCCGGGGGTTCAGCCGCGCCGCCCAGCCCGGCCGCTCGGGTGCAGCGGGCCCGGTGGCTGCGGGGTGGAGCCTGAGGACCGGAGACGCCTGAGCGTCCTCCGTCGCCTCTGCGCTTCCCCGGGGGCTGCGGGGCTCGGGGCGCCGGGGAGGCGCGGGGTCCGCGGGGGCGGCCGGAGTCTCCGTGCCCTCCCTCCGCGCGCACCAACGCCGGTCCCCTCGCCCAACACGCGCACCGGGCGCTGCGGGACGCGGGACCGCGCCCCCGCCTGCGGCGCTCCCTCTGCAGAGAGGGCAGGCCCGGGAGCCCAGTCCTGGCGACCTTCTACTCCTCAGAATTAGTGACCTAGGGGCTGAGGAGACTGCAGGATGACAATGAAAAGGCATCTCAGGTCCTGTGAATTAAAGTGTACATTTGTATACGATGGGGGACCAGCAGATCACACAACACTTTCACCCCCTTTTGAAAATATAATAAACCATTTTAAGAAAAATGCACATTTATTGTAAAACCACAGCAACTGATCAAATAACATTAGGAAAGAAAGTAGAGTCGTGGAAGTTGAGTGCCTGTCCCTGCCTCCCACTGTCCCCAGGTCTGCTTCGTAGTCACATGATAAAAGCCTGGCGACTCCTGTGAGGGTCTGGAGGAGAGGCCCTCAGACCCCTGAAGCTGGGGTGCTGGAGGGGAGACCCTAGAGCTGGCTGGTGCAGACTGAGTGGAAGCTATCATGCCAGTGCCACTACCGTCTGAGATTCTGGGAAGATGGGGCCCCAAAGGGCCTGGGGAAGGACTGGCCTCTTTGGTGGGACCTGGAGCAAAGAGTTGCAGGTCAAGCAAGCTGAGGGGTCTTCCCTGCTCAGATATGGTCACCCCTGAACCCAGCGGCTCTGTTGGGCTGAACTGCTCTCCTCACACCCTGTCCTAGGAGTCTGAGAGCCCAAAGGCTTCCTCCACCCTCCTCATGCAGTAAGAGGCTCCTACCTACGCTAACCCTCAGAGTTGAGGAAATTCCGGGAACCGACTAGCAAACAGAGAAACCACAGGGCTTGGTATGTGTGGATAAAAAGAAAGCTTACAGGTCACTCAAGATGACTCAGTAGCTCGAGTGAGAGGTCATGTTAGCAGCGCCTGGGGGAAGGCTGCACCAGTGGGTCACCAGTGAAGGGGACCCCCAGGCTATGCAAACCTGAACCATTCTCCAGGATCTGTGTCAAGGACTGGGGATGAGAGCAGATGCCCGCGGGTCAGCCAGGGCCACCCAGTCCTTTGTGCTTCAGGTGTCAGTTCAGGTGGTCCCCTTTCAGACAGGCAAGTCTGGGCTTCTGACATGCTTTGGATGTGGCTGTGTGTGTGTGTGTGTGTGTGTGTGTAAGGAATGCCCATCCTCACTCCCTCCCCCACTGTATTCAGGAGAGCAGCCTTCAGGAGAGCAGGCCTTTGAAAGGTTGAGAGCCTGGCCTAGCACAGTCTCAGCGTTACTGCCCCCTGGGGCCTCATGCCCTGTGTCAGCTCTAATCTGTCCTTCAGGCCAGGAATCCTTTAGGAATTGAGGATTCTTATCCACCATGTTCCAGGTTCCCTGGCCTGGGCCTGGCTCAGGGTAGAGGTTCAATAAGACTTCTGTCACTTGGAATCACAGCTGGGACAGCATGGTCTGTGGCCTCCGGGATGGCAGGGCCCTGTCCCCCAGGGCTTGTATTCTGGTGAGGAGGCAAAGACAGAAAACAACACAGAAAGATGTGGTAGTCCTGGGCACGGGAAGAACATTGGCCTGGGAGTCAGGTGTCTTGATTTCTACTTTTGTCTTCCGTAAAATGGGGCAAGTGTTCACCATGTAGGCTGTTACAAGAATTAAAAACAAAACGTCATGAAAAACAAAAAAAAAGTCATGTAAGGTACTTGAGCCCCTCCCCAGCATGTCCCTTCCCTTTCTGGAACGTTTTTCCATCTGTTACTAAAGGGACTGTTAGATGATGCCTATGATGGTGCTTGTAGAGATGTTTTTCACACTGCATGTTGACAGTGGTGGGTCCCATGAGATAGGCTCCCTCCTGCTCTTGAGATCTAAGGGCAGAGTTGACATTCCCCCCTAGGACAGGGCGACACTCAGTCAGGGCAGGCAAATAGGCAAGTGACTGCACGTCTCAGGCAAATAGGCAAGTGACTGCACGTCTGCTCTTAATTAAGTGCTCAGCTGTTCTGTCTTATGTACCTGGAGTTGTTAGAATTTAATCAGGGACTTGAGGGGGGCTCATCATTATCATAACAATTATGTTCCTTTTCCCTAATTTCTTTGATTGTTATTGCTTACACAATGAATGTATATTTTTCTTACAATGATTTATTTTATTTAAAAAATCAAATAAATTTTTATTTTTGGTGGTGTGATCTGCTGTGTCCCTGTCTATACAAATATCTACCTTAGGGTATGTTTATCTTTCAATGCATATGGGAGAATCTTGAACCTTGTGAACAACGTCACCTCTGGGGAGTTAGACAAAGAGTGAGGGTAGGGCTTCAGTGTTCTCTTTTGTACCCTTTAGGATTGCTTATACGTTTTACAAGTACTTGTTTTAGAATTAAAATAACTTTGAGAAAAAGTATTCATAATATTTCACTCAATGATACTTAGTTCTTATCCTAAAAGAATAAGCATATGTTGGCGCACATTCATGTGTAAGGATGTTCGCTGCAGCATGATTTAGAGGATATTTAGCAACTAACAACCTAATCTTCCATCAGTAAAGAACAGGCTAAATAAGTTGTCATCTACTCTTCCAATAAAATATGATACGTCAAAAATCACACTTTTAGGGCTTCCCTGGTGGCACAGTGGTTGGGAGTCCACCTGCCAATGCAGGGGCCGCGGGTTCGAGCCCTGGTCCGGGGGGATCCCACATGCCACGGAGCAACTAGCCCCGTGAGCCACAACTACTGAGCCTGTGCATCTGGAGCTTGTGCTCCGCAGCAAGAGAGGCTGCGACAGTGAGAGGCCGGCGCACCGCGATGAAGAGTGGCCCCCGCTTGCCACAACTAGAGAAAGCCCTCGCACAAAAACGAAGACCCAACATAGCCATAAATAAATAAATTTTTTTTTTAAAAAAATCACACTTTTATAAATTACTTGATGATATGGGAAAATGCTCTTGATATAAAGTTAAGTTTTAAAAGCAGGACACAAATGTCAATACAGTTTGGTTATGTAAATGATTGCCTCTGGTGATAATATTAGCAATTTATAATTTTCTTAATTTTGTTGTAAATTTTCAAATTTTCTCAAATAGATTTGCATCATTTTATTTGCAAGAAAAAACAAACAAACAAACAGTGATTTAATTAAATGAATGGAAAGAGCATTTAAGCCTGGAAAGGGTCCATGGACCCTCCAACCTCTCCATCAAACGATGTCTGAGTTGGCTTGTTCCGCCCCACTCCACACACACCTTTTCCTTCAAACTCCCCTTCTCTTAATCCAACCATCTCTTGACCCTCAGTCCTTTAATTCACAGGACAGGAGGTGCCTTTTCGTTGTCATCCTGCAGCCTCCCCAGCCCCTAGGTCACTAATTCTGAGGGGTAGAAGGTCGCCAGGACTGGGCTCCCGGGCCTGCCCTCTCTGCAGAGGGAGCGCCGCAGGCGGGGGCGCGGTCCCCGGTCCCGCAGCTCCCGGTGCGCGTGTTGGGCGAGGGGACCGGCGTTGGTGCGCGCGGAGGGAGGGCACGGAGACTCCGGCCGCCCCCGCGGACCCCGCGCCTCCCCGGCGCCCCGAGCCCCGCAGCCCCCGGGGAAGCGCAGAGGCGACGGAGGACGCCGCTCCCTCCCGCCCGTCCAGGGCCCCGCGGTCTCCGGTCCTCTGGCTCCGCCCCGCGATCACCGGACCAGCTGCACCCGAGCGGCCGGGCTGGGCGGCGCGGCTGTACCCCCGGGTCTCCTGCGAAGCTGAGTGTCCACACGCGCCCGGGCCACCTGCCACCCCGGCCACCCCTTGTCGGTGCCACAGGTGAAGGTGAAGGTGAAGGTGAGGCCTGGGGCAGGTGCCCACTTCTGCCCCCTTAACCCTCATCTTTGTCAGCCAGGGATTTGCTGCCCTTCCAGGACTTTCTGGCCCCTTTTAGCCTGGAGTGTCTCCTGTGTCTGAGGTGGGTGGATCCGGAGCCCCTCACAGCCCGAGGCTCCTTAATTGGAGAAGGGAGTCAGATATAGGGTATTAGATATACAGATGATATTGTATTATGTCAGTAGAATACACTTGGTGGAGCCAGCGTTTGGGACCCCTGCCTGACCACCAGAGGGAATTGGACCTGGAGCCCAACGTGTGGTGGGCAGCACAGCCAAAGACAGCACAGGCTGATGAGATCTCTAGTCTGGTTTTGCCCAAAGCTGCACTTACCACTTGCTTGGCCCCCAGAGTTCATAGTGTATTCAGTACCACCATCCTCTTTAATATGTCTGTCAGCTCTGGGTGGAGAGGGGGAGGAGGCGCCAGATATCCAGGACTGAGCAACAGGTTATCCCAGGACTACCTAGTGCCCTGACTTAGCGGAGGAACATGGTTACCTGAGTTATGGCAAATCCGTGCAGTGGATTTGCATTGCCATGATAGATAGAGCACACCTCTGCACCACATTTCACACCAAGTCCCACAAAAGGATAGAAAAGATGGGAGGGGGAAATAGTGTGAGCAAACTGGAATTTCTTCAGTATGGAGATCAGTCCTGATCAGCCTTCCTGAGGGAGAAAATCACACCATGCGTTAGGTGGAGGACGGCCCTGGAACCAGAATCGAAGTCGTTAGATGCTGCCTCTGGAGCAGTGGGCAGCGCCTAACCTCCCTTTAGTCACTCTAGCTGAGCAGCAGGCATGAGTGACACTTGCAGAAATGGTAAAACAAGTGTGGGCCCTGTGACTGGAAAGGCAGGATCAAGACGTCCTCACACCCAGAAGACAAATGCCCAGCTCATCCCTCCTGGTGGCACACTGTGTCTAACATCCTAAGAGTTAACAGAAAAATGAGACGTGTGAAGAGGTACAATTAGTATGTCCAGAGGGATGGCTGGCAGTCTGTCACATGCACAGTCCCCAGAGAACCACGCCTCCTGCTGTGCGTGTCCTTGATAGTCCCCACTCACGTTGGCTCTGGGCTGGCCTGGGACCTGCTTTAATCAGTGTACTATGGCAGAAGTGTGCCAGCTCTGGGTTTAAACCTTAAGAAGGCCCGGCATGTTCCCCGTTTGTGCTCTTGGCAGCCCTGAGCACATATATGTTGTGTTGACATTTCAGAGTCCAGTGATACTGAGAATACTCTAAAACCAAGAGAGTGGGGAAAGCTAAACAGATACCCAGCATACTGGACTAGGTGATGGAGAACGGACCAGGGATTGGCAATGGTTGGCAAGGGTGAAAGGAGAGTTGGCCTCAGAGGGGCAGCACGGGGATTTTTTGAAATGATGAAACTTACACTGCTGTGGTGATTAATGACTATGCATCTGTTAAAACATATACCTATGTAGTTTGCACGTGCAAAAACACCTGGATGATGCAGCTGACATAGGACTCAACGATGGTACTCCTGGGCATTTATCCCAGAGAAGTGAAAATACGTGTTCACACAAACACGTGGATGTTCATAGCAGCTTTGTTTATAACACAAATAACTGGAGTATAAGCCAAATACTGGAATCGGCTCAGATGTCCTTCAACAGATGAATGGTTAAACCAATTGTGGTACATACATACCATAGAAAAATACTCAGCAATATAAATGAATGAACTATTGCCACAGACAACGACGTGGATGAATCTCCAGGGAATTATGCTGAGCAAAAAAGAGCGTTTCTCAAAAGGTTGTATACTGTATTATTCCACTTATATAACATTTTAAAACATGACAAAAATTTGGAAAAGGCAGTCAGATTGGTGGTTGCCAGGGGTTAGGGATAGTGGGGAGAACGTATGGAAGGGAAGGAGGTGTGATTATAAAAGGGCAACAGGAGAGGATTGTTGCGGTATTGGAACTGTTCAGCGTCTTGACTGTATTGGTGGATACGCAATCCTACATAGGTGATAAAATGGTATAGAACTAAACATACACACACACAAATGAGAACAAGTAAAACTAAGGAATTCTGAATAAATTGCATGGATGGTATCAATATTAATATCTTGGTTGAAATATTACATTATAGTTTTGCAAAACGTTACCAGTGGGGGAAACCGGACAAAATGTCTGTGATATCTCCATTATTTCTTCTAACTGTAAAGTGAACCTACAATTATCTCAACAAAAATTTCAAAAAAAAAAGCCCACCTGAACACATTTACCGCAAAGTGATAAGACTGATGACCTAGGAGAGTGGAGTTTGGGAGGTGGGGATAGGAGGAGGAGTCACTTTTACCTTTTATTTTACATGCTTGTAGTTTTAAAATTTATTCTGCATTAAGAATGCATCACTCCTGTAACAAAAGGAAGCAAATCTTTGTCTAAACCTCTTTAAGAACAGATATATAAACATAAATACTTTAATTTTATTTTTATATTAAAAACATATTTGCAGTTTATTTTAGTGTATGGTGTTTGGTAAAAATCTGACTTTATTTTTGACCAAATGGTTTATCAACTATCATAGTACTATTTGTCAAACACTTTTTTTCTTTTTCCCATTGATTTATGACGCTGCCTTTGGCACAGGCTAAATTCTTACATGTGCTCCAGTCTCCTCTGCTCTGTGTTATTTTTCATAATCCATTTGATGATTCATAAGTAACACACTTAACTTAATTAATTTAGAAAGTATTTTAATAGCTGATGAAAATTACTTAATTTTAACATCTACTTTTCAAATTTTTTTCTTAAATGGTCTCATGTTTATTCTTTCAGGAATCTAGAAAACCAGTAGCATTTAGAATCACATTGTCGGACTTCCCTGATGGCGCAGTGGTTAAGAATCCAACTGCAAATGCAGTGGACACAGGTTTGAGCCCTGGTCCAGGAAGTTGTGGCATGCGGAGCAACTAAGCCCGTGCGCCACAACTATTGAGCCTGTGCTCTAGACCCCGTGAGCCACAACTACTGAAGCCCAGGCACGTAGAGCCCGTGCTCTGCAACAAAGAGAAGCCACCGCAATGAGAAGCCCGCTCAACACAACAAAGAGTAGCCCCTGTTCTCTGAAACTAGAGAAAAGCCCCCGTGCAGCAATGAAGACCCAATGCAGCCAAAAATAAACTAATTAATTAATAAAAAAAGAATCACATTGTCAAGGAGCAAAGAAAAGGCCACTCTTAATTGTTTTATTACAGAAGTAATTTATACTCATAATAACAATTCAAACAATGCAAAAGACATAAAGACCATGATAAAAATTTCTCTCTCTCCCCACCCTATTCCATCCCTCTGACACAACTACTGTTTAGATGTTAGTGTGTATCCCTACACACCATTCTTTTTATTTATTTATTTATTTATTTATTTATGGCTGCTTTGGGTCTTCATTGCTGCGTATGGGCTTTCTCTAGTTGCGGCAACTGGGGTCTACTCTTCTTTGCAGTGTGCAGGCTTCTCATTGTGGTGTCTTCTCTTGTTGCAGAGCACAGGCTCTAGGCGTGCAGGCTTCAGTAGTTGTGGCACATGGACTCAGTAGTTGTGGCTAATGGGCTTAGTTGCTCTGTGGCATGGGGATCAGGGAAGTCCCACCCCATTCTTTATGCTTATATAAACATGCAAATATGTACACACACACACACACACATTGATTATTCTTTTCTTTTCATTGAAAAAAGAACATTGGATTGTATTATTCACATTACTCTGAAATTTGCTTTTCTTATTCAAGAGTAAGTAATAGAAATGCTTCCTGGTCAATAAATATACACCCTACTAATTTTTTAATTTTATAATTTAGCTTTCTTTCTATCTTTTTGTCATACAGTAGTTTAAGAACTAAATTGTTCTGGAAGCCTTGTTATGAAAAGCTTTAGCGTCTCACATCTCCCATTCTTTGCTCCTTGGAGGCAACTCCCTTCAACTCTTTTAGCTCAAAATGTTTATATAGCTACTTAGTTGTTTTTCAATTTTGACACATTATCTATTTACTTCCCAGGATGGAAAATAAGGATTTATCTTCCTCATCTCCAACCCCTGTCTCATATATGCTCACTTCCCCACATATTCTCAGCATAATTATATCATAAATATGGCTGAAACCTGATTGGCTAGATCAATAGTCCATGTTCACATCACCGGGACCATGTGAAACTCTATCCATAACTGAAATTTACAGAGTACTATAAGTTCTTTTCCTTTTCTGAACAACTTTTTCCCCTCCAAACTTAGTAATCGTTTGCCTATTTTTCTATGAATATATCACTACTCCAACCCCAAACCTTTTACCAATTGCCCAAGTTGCTTCTCAATATTTTCAGTCACATCAAGTATTTGATCCTTTTATCTTATGGAAGAATCTTTCCCGAGCAGAATCTTCCCTCCTGCTCCAGTCTGGGCTGACCACTCTCCATCGTCATCCTTTTGCTTCTCTCTTGGGTTGCATTTCTGATGCCTGTGTTCCACGTCTTTTCTTTCTTGGTTTCCATCCTCATTTTGGTAGAGTATATCCTTTAGTAGCTTTCTGAGAAGGAGTACATGGCACATATTTTCAGAATTTGTACATCTTGAATTTCTTGTTTCAATTCACATTAAATTGGTAGTTTTTGTGGGTTCAAAATTCTAAGAATTAACTTTCCCTCAGAGGAGTAGTGGTTCATTGTCTTCTAACTTCCATTGTTACTCTTGGGGTTCAAAGCCTTTCTGGTTCTTTATTTTTCATATGATACTTTTTTTTTTTCTTTCTCAGGAAACTTGTAGGATCTTTTCTGGGTCCCTGGTATTTGGAAGTTTTGAGATGGTGTGCTTTGAAGTGAATCTATTTTAGATTTTTTTTTTTTTGTCAGTTTTATCTTCTATGAAGAAATCTCTTCTGGGAATTCCCTGGCAGTCCAGTGGTTAGGACTCTACTTTCACTGCCATGCGCCCGGGTTCGATTCCCACCCCCCAGAAAAGAAATCTCTTCTGAAAGCTTCTGCTCACAACCCACACTTATCACCTGGGAAAGCCTTGTCACCAGGCTTTCAGAGAGCAAGTGACCCTTTTGTCTGTTTATGTTTGAGAATGGGACACTAAGCCCTTATTGGAGGAGCTGAGTTAATGGAGTAGCTGAGCTTTATCTACAGAAGGGTCATGTAGTGATCTGTCTGGACCTTTTTAGGGGACTCCTTTTGCATCTTTCCTCATGAGCTGGTAGGATTCTTTAAGGCCGCTTGGACCCCTTGCCTATGGAGTTTAAACCTTGTGGCCAGTGTCTGGGTGCTGAGTGGAAGCAGAGGTTCGGGAAGGGAGTCTCAAAATTTAACATGTAAACATCACTTATCCTCCTGTTTTCTGAATAGTAGTCCCATGCTCAGCTACATCTGGCACCTCACAGCACGGAGACTATTTATTTTAATCTCTCCACATAATAAACCTTCATTCTTCTTTGGGGAATTGGAAGGGGAAGTTGTTCAGCTGTGTTGAGGATGGAGAAAATTAGAGGACGTACATGTTTCTTAAACAGGCTTTTAAACGATCCTCCTTTTTCTTTTTCCAAACTTACCTTCTCCTCCACTTCCAGAAGTACCTGGTAACTTCTATACCAAGAGCCTTTAGGGAATTACACAGAAATCAGGGTCGTTACTGGGCTTTTCCCACTGCTAGCTGCATGGTATTATCACTGACCATTTGTTTCCAGTTTCCAAAATTTTGTTGATACTGTCTCCTACCTCAGTTGCTATGTTTTTCTTTTAATGTCTATAAATATCTTTTAAAAATAACCCATGAATGTGATAAGCAGACTCCACTAAAGAAATGAAGAGTGGTAAAAATGGTAAAAATTAAAGTAACAATAAGGTTATTTTTTCTTATTTTTAATCACTCTAAAAGAGAATTTACTTTTAAAAAAAAGCTCAAAATAGATCACAGGGCTTCCCTGGTGGCGCAGTGGTTGAGAGTCCGCCTGCCGATTCAGGGGACACGGGTTCATGCCCCGGTCCGGGAAGATCCCACATGCCGCGGAGCGGCTGGGCCCGTGAGCCATGGCCGCTGAGCCTGCGCGTCCGGAGCCTGTGCTCCGCAACGGGAGAGGCCACAACAGTGAGAGGCCCGCGTACCGCAAAAAAAAAAAAAAAAAAAATCACAGACCTCAATGTAAAACTATAAAACTTCTAGAAAACATAGAAGAAAATATTTTTGACATTAGGTTAGGCAAAAATCTGCCAAATACTATACCAAAAGCAGAGAAAAATTGATAAAATTGGACTTCGTCAAAATTAAGAACTTATGCGGGCTTCCCTGGTGGCGCAGTGCTTGAGAGTCCGCCTGCCGATGCAGGAGACACGGGTTCGTGCCCCGTTTCGGGAAGATCCCACATGCTGCGGAGCGGCTGGGCCCGTGAGCCATGGCCACTGAGCCTGCGCGTCCGGAGCCTGTGCTCCGCAAATGGGAGAGGCCACAACAGTGAGAGGCCCGCATAACGCAAGAAAAAAAAAAAAAAAATTAAGAACTTATGCTCTTCACATGATACTGTTAAGAGAATAAAAAGACAAGCCAGGGCTTCCCTGGTGGCACAGTGGTTGAGAGTCCGCCTGCCGACGCAGGAAACACGGGTTCGTGCCCCGGTCCGGGAAGATCCCACATGCCGCGGAGCGGCTGGCCCCGTGAGCCATGGCCGCTGAGCCTGCGCGTCCGGAGCCTGTGCTCCGCAACGGGAGAGGCCACAACAGTGAGAGGCCTGTGTACTGCAAAAAAAAAAAAAAAAGACAAACCACAGGCTGGGAGAAAATATTTGCAAAATACTTATCTGATTAAGGGCTTGGACATAGAATATATAAAGAATTCTAAAAATACAATAATAAGAAAACAATTCAAAGATAAAGGGGCAAAAGATTCAAACAGATGCTTCAGCAAAGGAGATATATTAATGACAAGCACATGAAAAGATGCTAAGATCATTACTCTTTAGAGAAATGCAAATTAAAACCACAATGAGATAACTCTACACATCTATTAAAATAGCTCAAAACAGGGAATTCCCTGGCGGTCCAGTGGTTAGGACTTGGCACTTTCACTGCTGTGGCCCTAGATGGGGAACTAAGACCCGCAAACCGTGTGGCAGCCAAAGATAAATAAAATAAAATAAAATAGCTCAAAACAACAACAAAAAAACAAATTTAAAAATCCCTAATAATACAAGTGGTGTTAAGAATGTGGAGCCAATATAGATTTCATCCATTCCTAGTGGGAATGCAAAATGGTACAGCCACTTTGGGAAACAGTTTGCAGTCTCTCATAAAGTTAAAGATACGCTTAACAATTTTTTATCAAGTTAAACATACACTTAACATAAGACTCAGCGATTCCACCCCTCTATATCTATCCAAGTGAAAAGAAAACTTAAGTTCACACAAAAATCTGTATATGGATATTTATAGTGGCTTTATTCATAATTGCCAAGAACTGGAAGTTGTCCAAATGTCCTTCAACTGGTGAATGAATAAGCTATGATACATCCATACGATGGAAAACGAGTCAGCAATACAGAGAAATGAACTGTTGATACACCCAACTATGTGAATCTCAAATGTCTTATAGTAAGTGAAAGAAGCCAGATTCAAAAGGCTATATATTCTATTATGCCGTTTATATGACATGTGGAATAGGCAAAACTACAGGGACAGAAAACAGATCAGTGGTTGTAGGGGATGGGGTGTGGGAAGGAGTTGACAACACAAAGGCACAAGAGAAATTTTGGGGGATATGCATTTGTTAAAATTCATAGAAAAAATAAAAATGCATAGAAAATTTTTAAAATGGAACTTTAAAAGGGTGAATTTTACTGTATGATTACACTGCAATTAAATATTGCTAAAATGATGTTATTTGATTTTATTAGTTACCTATTTTATACATTTAGTGGGTGATCTGGCAGAGAGAAAAATTATGTATATGTGTTCAATCTGTAGTCTTTACCCGAAAACCATTTCATATGCATCTGAAAAGTAGCTTTTTAATTTCTATTTTGTTGGGTTTTAATTCATTTGTTCCCATGTGGGATGGTAAGGTTTTTGCTATGAAAACCAATGCTGCAATAAATATCTGCTCCTTGTTTGTGCTTTTATTATATGGGATACGACTTTAAAATTAGGATGTCAAAATCAAAGGACACTTCTCTATATGAGTGGGTGAAAGCTGGGAGTAAAGCTTCTAAGCCTAACTGGGGCAGAGAATCTGCTCCCCGACACAGCAGAGTTCTGCACGTCACCACCAACCCCACTCACCTTGGAGGAAATCAAGCTTCTTTCCCATTGCTTGCCAGCCCTACCCTACACTGGCTCAGAAGTTTCAGTAACAACCAACAATTAGTGCATTGCTGCAACTAAACTGATGGTCATAAAGTTTTAATAACACCTGTAAGTACTTTAGTGGTATTATAAAAATACATTATTAAAATGTACACTAATATGACCACAGCGAGGAAAAATTATTACATGGAAGGAAATGATCTAAAAAGCCGAATTTATCATTGCCTTTGGAGGTAGGAACATGAGTGATTATTTTCTCCTCTCTGTATGTTTGCATTTTTCTATATGTTAAGAGGCTGGCGTTGTTTTTAAAATCATGGAATAAATGAAAGGTTGATGAGCAACTTTACAGTGGAGGCTTCAAGTTGTTACCTACTGATCAATATCGGCAACACTAAGAATGGGACACCCTGACGTTATGTGCTTTCTGGGGACATGAGACGTGAAGGACTTAGCACCACCTCTGAAATGTTCTTATCCAAGAGAAAAGTTAAACCTGAATCAAATCAAGCCTTTAGACCTAACTTCGTGTTCACAGGAAATGCAGAGGATAAAGGAACAAGTTAAATGCCATCCCAAAGGCACAGAGAAATCTGGAATATGGGATATTCTACAAGGAAACTGGCCTGGTTTCTTCAACAACATCATAGTAGAAGAAGGGTGAGAAGAGGGTGGACTTACTCTAGATTAAAAGAGATTTAAGGGGCTTCCCTGGTGACACAGTGGTTAAGAATCCATTTGCCAGTGCAGGGGACGCTAGAGAAAGCCCGTGCACAGCAACGAAGACCCAATGCAGCCAAAAATTAATTAATTAATTAACTTTAAAAAAATAAGAGATTTAAGAGACATCATGAAGTGCAGTGTGTGGACCTTGACTGAATCCAGATTCAAACCAACTATAAAAAAACATTCTTGGGGGCTTCCCTGGTGGCGCAGTGGTTGAGAGTCCGCCTGCCGATGCAGGGGACGCGGGTTCGGCCCCGGTCTGGGAAGATCCCCCATGCCGCGGAGCGGCTGGGCCCGTGAGCCGTGGCCTCTGAGCCTGCGCGTCTGGAGCCTGTGCTCCGCCACGGGAGAGGCCACAACAGTGAGAGGCCCGCCCTTGGAAAATTTGAAAATGGACTAGATGTTAGATGACACCAAAGAAATTATTATTTTTTAAAGGCATGATAATGGCTGGAGTTTTGAAGAAAATATCCATATAACAGAGATGTATACTGAAATGTATAGGATTGAAAAATATGTGAGGTCCAGAGTTTAAAACAATAATAACAGAAAGAATAGATTAGGCAAGTGTGGGAAAAGTTTGGTAATCGCTAATTCTGGAGGATGAGAATATGGGGGCCATTGTGTTTTGTAATGCCTTCATAATAAAAATTAAAAATGTATATAATAGGTGGTTCTGTTGTGAAGATCACGAATAGTGAATGGGTATTTGGGGATAACATTTCCAGGGACACCATCATACGTGATGCAAAAATTGTTTATACTCAAGTAGCTTGGATGGAAGTGCTCAAACAGTCCCAGTAGTGAAAACAAGTATAATGATATCAAAGGAGCAATTTGGATCAAAAAGTTTCATAAAATGGGAGAGTGACAAAGCAATATTTCTAAACTAGTCTACAATATATTACATAATTTTATATAATGACATTTTCAATATAAAAGTGTAAAATTAACAATTTAAATGTTTTCAGTAGTAACAAACAATGTCTGAAATGAAAAAAAACAAAACCTTTCATTTCTTTAGGTGGCCCAGTTCTTTCAGCACCTGGTAAACACATCCCTAGGCTTAATTTTTTTTCAAGATTCTTTTAAGGAATATTCTTAATCTTCATTATCTTTTATGTCGCACTTTTGGTTCATGTAAAAAAAATACATGTGGCATATACCTAGGACTTAAAGTGTAATATTAAAATCAATGCCTATGAATCAACCACTCAAATTAAGAACCAAAACAATACCAATAACTTTGCCTCTATCTGTGTCCTCCTTCCCTACCCAGCTGCCTTAGTCTCCCCCGGAGTTTACCATTATCCTGAGTTGTGAGTTTATTACTTTTTTGTTTAAAAATTATAATCCAATGTTCATATATTCTTAAACAAGGTATTATTTAGTTACTTCTTTTTGAGCTTTGTAACTGTTTTCAAGGCTCCTTGGGATTCTAGTTTATTTGGTTCAGGACACGATGTCTCTGACTTAATTTTCTCCAGGGTTGGGGGAAGGGAGGATTCTGGACCCTCCTTGAGACTGAAAGCCATAAAGCCACTGGAGTTAATTTCATAATTAGCATCAAATCTTTCCAACATGTTTGGCACGATGGCTTGTGAGTTGTCAGCACCCTGGACAGATCAGGGTCATCTCCAGTGTTCTGCTGCCTTCCCTTCTCCTGAGACAAAAATAACTTCTCCTCTCACCCCTTTGGGTTTTGTGATGCTATCCTAAGTCATCAGTGTTCTCAACTCTGAATCTGTTGACTCTTTTGGTTCTGGATTTTGCCACAACTACTGAAGCCCGCATGACTAGAGCCCGTGCTCCACAACAGGAGAAGTCAGCACAATGAGAAGCCCGCATACCCCAACGAAGAGTAGCCCCTGCTCACTGCAACTAGAGAAAGCCCGCGTGCAGCAACGAAGACCCAACGCAGCCAAAAATAAATAAATTTTTTAAAAAAAGATTGCAGAGAGACATTTGTACACACTTGTTCAGAGCAGCATTATTCACAATAGCCAAAAAGGTGGAAGCAAATTAAGCATCCACTCATGGATGAATGGATAAACAAAATGTGGTGTATACACAAAATGGAATATTATTCAGCCCTAAAAAGGAAAGAACTTCTGACACATGCTACAACATGGATAAACTTTGAGGACATTATGCTAAATGAAATGGGCCAAACAGGACAAATAGTGTATGATTCTACTTATGTAAGGTACTTAGAACTGTCAAATTCATAGAGACAGAAAGTGGAATGGTGATTGTCAAGGGCTGAGGGAAGGGGAGAATGGGGAGTTATTAATCAATGCGTATAGAGTTTTAGTTTGAGAAGACGAAAAAAGTTCTCAGAATGGATGGTAGTGATTGTTGCACAACAATGTGAATGTACTTAATGCCACTGAACTGTACACTTAAAAATGGTAAGACGGTAAATTTTATGTTATGTGCATTTTACCACAATTAAAATTAATGTAATAAAATTACTATTTGCATTTTTAAAATTTAGAGGGGAGGTTCACAGCAATCCTCAAGTAATCCTCAAGTTATAAAACCTTAGGAAAAGCCAGCCATGACAATCCTGGGCATATAGCATGTGTGTTATTCAATTATGCTCACTTAGAAATATTAACATTTTACTTTTTATTTTTAAAAAATATTTATTTATTTATTTAATTTAAAATATTTATTATTTATTTATTTATTTAATATTTATAAATATTTATTATTTATTTATTTATTGGGTCACGCAGGCTCTTCGTTGCAGCATACGGGCTTCTCTCCAGTTGTGGCACGCAGGCTCTAGAGCATGCAGGCTTAGTTGCCCCGCGGCACGTGGGATCTTAGTTCCCTGACCGGGGGTCGACCCCGCGTCCCCTGCGTTGGAAGGCAGATTCTTTTTTTTTTTAATAAATTTATTTATTTATTTTTGGCTGCGTTGGGTCTTCGTCACTGTGCGTGGGCTTTCTCTAGTTGCGGCGAGCAGGGGCTACTCTTCATTGCGGTGCGCGGGCTTCTCATTGCAGTGGCTTCTCTTTTGGAGCATGGGCTCCAGGCGTATGGGCTTCAGTAGTTGTGGCACGTGGGCTCAGTAGTTGTGGCTCGCGGGCTTAATTGCTCCATGGCATGTGAGATCTTCCGGACCAGGGCTCAAACCCGTGTTCCCTGCACTGGCAGGCATATTCTTAACCACTGTGCCACCAGGGAAGCCCCTGGAAGGTGGACTCTTAATCACTGGACCACCAGGGAAGTCCCTAGAAATAATAAACTTTTAAAAATAACCAAATGGTATCCATTAATAAAATGTAAAACAAGAAGGAAATGAACAGCTCCCGGAAGAGGAAATTCACATTTGGGGAGAATATTGCAAAACAGAAGTACTCTTTCCTTTTTCTTTTTTACTTTGTATTGAGGTACAGTTATACACACAGTCAAGTGCACAGATTTTAAATGTATAGCTTAGTGAATTTAGAACATTTTCATCGGAATCCCTCTCAGCCAATCCTCTCTCTGTAAAGGTCATCACCAATTGGTTTTTAACACCATAGAACTTTCCATAAATGATGTCATTCAGTACATAGTATGGCTTCCTTTGCTCAATATTATGTCTGTGATATTCATTCATGTTATTGTAAGTAGTGATACATTCTTTTTTCATTGCTCTACTGTTTTGTTTTCCACTGTATAGGCCTACCACAATTTATTTATCTATTTTCCTTTTGATGGACATCTGGAATTTATCCACCATTTTGGTAATAATGAATAATTAATGTTAGGAACATTCTTATACATGTCTTTTAGGAAACACATGCATTCATTTCTGTTGGGACTATGGCTAGGAGTGGCATTGTTGGTCCTAGAGTATATATATGCATTTTTAGCTTTAGTTAATATTGACAGTTTCCCTAGTAGTTGTACCAATTTACATTCCCACCAGCTATGTAAGAGAGGTCTACTGTTCTATTTCCTTTCCAGTACTTTGTATTATCAGTCTTTTAAATCTTAGCCTTCAGACAGAAATAAATTTGAGAATTAAGAAGGGGATGTGAGGGACTTACCTGGTGGTCCAGTGGTTAAGAATCTGCCTTCCAATGTAGAGGACGTGGGTTGGATCCCTGGTCGGGGAACTAAAATCCCACATGCCGTGGGACAACTAAGCCTGCGTGCGCTAGAGTCCATGCGCTGCAGCGAGAGAGAGAAGCCTGCGCGCTGCAGCAAAAGATTCCGTGTGCCACAAATAAGACCCGACACAACAAATGAATAAATAACTAAATAAATATTTTTTTAAAAAAGAAGGGGATATGATAACAGTTACTGGGTTAATGAAAATAACACATACAACTACATACTAATATATTTGAAAATGTGGATTAAATGAGCAATTTTCTCAGAATACAAATGACCAAAATCCACTCGAGAGAAAGAAAAACCATTATTATTTGATTAATATTGAAGAAATAAAAAATTATTATCAAGTTTGTCAGAAGTTAGATATTTGGGTGAGTGTGTTTCGGTTAGGAGAGTCTGGAAGTCAGAGGAGAACAAGTGAGGCAGTTGTTCAAATGCAAATAGACTCTGACTATTGCTGAGAACTTTGTTTTTTATTATTATTATTTTATTTATTTATTTTTTTGGCCGTACTGCACAGCCTGTGGGATCTTAGTTCCCTGACCAGGGATTGAACCTTGGCCCTTGGCAGTGAGAAAACAGAGTCCTAACCACTGGACCGCCAGGGAATTCCCCCAAGAACTTTGATGTGATCTCACGTTAAAGGCCATGTATCTCTGACAGTCTTCGTCCATCCATAGCTGGGCAATATGCCCCAGAAGCAGGCCGCATGTGTGGGAACAGACTGTGGGAGGATCCAAGATTGGAGGCCAGTAGGAAGGAAGAGAGATACAAGCAGGGAGGTTCCATAGCAAGGCTGGTTCAGTCAGTGACCACGGGGTCCAGGGGTGGTGAGGGAAGCAAGATGTGGGTGTGGCTGGTGGACTAGAGAGCTCTCCAGCACCAGCGCCAGCAGCCTAACTGTCTCAGGCTGTTTGGGCTGCCATAGCAGAATGCCACAGACTGGGTGGCTTATGAACAACAGAAACTCATTTCTCACAGTTCTAGAGGCTGGGAAGTCCAAGTTCAAAGTGCTGGCAGATTCGGTGTCTGGTGACGACCCATTCAAAAATGGCTGTACTCTGAGTCCTCACATGGCGGAAGGGGTGAGAGAACTCTCTGGGGTCTCTTTTATAAGGGTACGAATGACATTGATGAGGGCTCCACCCTCATGACCTAATCACCTCCCAAAGGCTCCACCCCCTAATACTGTCACATTAGGGATTAGGTTTCAACTTATGAATTTTGGGAGGATACATTCAGTCTATAGCACTAGCCAAGTGAGTGCTATCTTTTGCCTGAACTAGTGCAGTTTGCTCTTTGCTGCTCTTCCCAGAACATTTGTGGCTCCTCGCCATTTCATTCTTCTCATAAAACCCACAGTATTTGAAAGGCAGTTCCAATAGTGGTTGGAATTGTGGTTCAGCTTCAATGATACGGGCTCAAGTTGTCAGCCGTCCAGAATCTCCTTCTTTGGGAGTATATACTCCTGCATTTCTTGATTTGTTTTTATAATGAGTATGTATTATTTTGCTATTATTTGCCTGATATGCCATTGCCCGTCATAAACATATCTCCGTGTTTGAACATATACAGGCATTTATATAAATACACACACACTGAAAAAGGCAGGGCCACTAGCACCAAACAGTTAATAGAGGAGCCCCTGGCAGTGGGAGGGAATGTGGGGGCAGGATGTTTACTGTGTCTTATAACTTTTATACCTTCCTTTCGTTTGAGTATTTTTCTAGGAGTATATGTTACTTTCAGAACAAAACTAAACTGAGATAAAATATTCCTACCCTTAAACCAGCGGTTGTCAACCTGGGCTGCATGTGAAGCATTTTGAAAATAGTGAGGCTCAGGCCCCACCTGGACCACTCTGGCTCTGGTCTTTTGTAAAACTTCTCAGAGCAGCCGAATGTGCGACCAGGCTTGAAACCTGCTGCGTTAGATTTAGTAATTCCACGTTCAGTAATTTAGCCTAAAAAATCAGATGTGGATAAAGCTTCAAGAATTTTCATTTCGGGCTTCCCTGGTGGCGCAGTGGTTGAGAGTCTGCCTGCCGATGCAGGGGACACGGGTTCGTGCCCCGGTCCGGGAAGCTCTGTCTCTCAGGCTACTGTCCTCAGTAAGACCCGCAGGAGGGCCTTGGGCCAGGGCCGGCCCGCTGTGCTGCCGAGTCCCTTGAGCTTTGAGTGGTGCAAGCAGAGATGGCTGCAAAGGCAAATGCAAATTAAAAATGAGAAAAAGTTAATACTCACTATTGCAAAGAAAATCCCCAAAAAAAAAAAAAAAAAAAAAGAATTTTCATTTCTGTGTTATTATGATATGTTTTAAAGGTTATAAATCTAAACCTCCTATTCTTCAATGGAATATTACGTATATACTTTTAAAATCATATTTTTGAAGACTATGACATGGGAATGTAGTCCTGATGTAGGATACAAAACTATCAATATATACGGTGTGATCATGCAACATTAGGGAAGAAAATGCTAATGAGTGGAAGACAGTCCCTGGGATATGGGATTATGGGCTATATTTTTTAACAATTTTTTTAGGACTTTTTAAAATTGAGGTGTAGTTGATTTACAATATGATATAAGTTTCAGGTGTACAACACAGTGAGTCAATTTTTAAAGATTATACTCCATTTATAGTTATTATAAAATATTCGTTCTAAAGCAACTATACTCCAATAAAAAAATAAAATAAAATAAAGGCAATTTGGCAGGAATAAAGATAGATAAATGGATAAATGGACTGAATAGAAAGTTCAGAAATAAATCAACACTTCCATAGGCAATTGATTTTCATTTCAAGTCTTTTCCACACATATTGCTAAAATAATTGGCTGTCCATACATAAAAAATCAACTCCTATTTTATGTAATACTCAAATGTTAATATAAGATGGATAATATACTTAAATATACATACTAAAACTATAAAGCTTCTAGAAGAAAATGAAAAAAAATGTTCACTATATTCCCTGTGCTTTACAATATATCCTTGTAGCTTATTTACTTTATACATAGTAGTTTGTACCTCTTAGTTCCCTACCCCTATCTTGCCCTTCTCCAATTCCCTCTCCCCACTGGTAACCATTAGGTGTTTCCCTCTATCTGTGAGTCTATTTCTGTTTTGTTATATTCATTCGTTTTATTTTTTAGATTCTACATATAAATGATAATATACAGTATTTGTCTTTCTCTATCTGACTTATTGCACTAAGCATAATACCCTCTAGGTCCATCCATGTCGTTGCAAATGGCAGAATTTCATTCTTTTTTATGGCTGAAGAGTATTCAATTGTGTATATAAATATACCACATCTTCTTTATCCATTCATCTGTTGATAGACGTTTAGGTTGCTTCCATGTCTTGGTTATCGTAAATTGTGCTGCTATGAACATTGGGGAGCATGTACCCTTTAGAATTAGTGTTTTTGTTTTCTCTGGATATATACTCAGGAGTGGAACTGTTGGATCATATGGTAGTTCTATTTTTAGCTTTTTGAGTAACCTGCATACTGTTTTCCGCAGTGGCTGCACCAATTTACATTCCTACCAACCCTATAGGGTTCCCTTTTCTCCACATCCTCGCCAACATTTATTTGTGGTCTTTTTGGTGATAGACATTCTGACAGGTGTGAGGTGATCTCTCATTGTGGTTTTGATTTGCATTTCCCTGATGATCAGTGTTGCTAAGCATCTTTCATGTTTCTGTTGGCCATCTGTGTGTCTTCTTCGGAAAAATGTCTATTCAGGTCTCCTGCCCATTTTTAAATCCACTTGTTTGTTTTTGAAATTGAGTTGTATGAGCCGTTTATATATTTTGGATATTAACCCCTTATCAGTCATATCATTTACAAATATTTTCTCCCATTCAGTAGGTTCTCTTTTCGTTTTGTGGATGGTTTCCTTTGCTGTGCAAAAGCTTTTACATTAGGTCCCATTTGTTTATTTTTGCTTTTTGTTTCCTTTGCTTTAGGAGACAGATCTTTATTCTTTTTGTATTTTCTAACTGTCCAACAATGAACATGCATTATTTTTAACAGGGGTGGAGAGGGGGTAAAAACAAACAAACAAACAAAACACACACAAAAACACACACACAAAAAAAAAAGACGAAAAAATCCACGCGCTATATTGTTGTCGTTTTAAAGAAATAAAAGGAAAACCCGACAACCTAGAAAGGGAACGTGGTCTCTACCTCCTCTCCATGACAGGGGCTCTAGATAATTCTGCCTTCAGACCTCTCTGCCTCCACGCCTCCTGTCCTCACCCCTCGCGGCTCTTGCAGCCCACGCTGACCCCTTCTCTGTCCGCCCCTCGGTCAGGACTTCCTTTTCCAGGTGATCATCCCCGGGACACACCTCATACTCGTTGAGGTGAGGAGGATGAGTGGTGAGGCTGTTGGGGGAGGCCGTCCGGGACTGGGCTCCCGGGCCTGCCCTCTCTGCTGCGGGAGCGCCGCAGGCGGGGTCGCGGTCCCCGGTCCCACAGCGCCAGGTGCGCGTGTTGGGCGAGGGGACCGCCGTTGGTGCGCGCGGAGGGAGGGCACGGAGACTCCGGCCGCCCCTGCGCCTCCCCGGCGCCCCGAGCCCCGCAGCCCCGGGGGAAGCGCAGAGGCGACCGAGGACGCGGCGCGCCGCTCCCTCCCTCCCGTCCAGGGCCCCGCGCTTGGGCGTCTCCGGTCCTCTGGCTCCGCCCCGCGGTCACCGGGCCAGCTGCACCCGAGCGGCTGGGTTGGGAGGCGCGGCTCTGTCCCCGGGTTTCCTGTGAAGCTGGGTGTCCACACGCGCCCTGGCCACCTGCCACCCCGGCCACCCCGTGTCGGTGCCACAGGTGAAGGCGAAAGTGCCAGGGGCAGGTGCCCACTTCTGTCCTTTAACCTTCATCTTTATCAGCCTGGGACTTGCTGCCCTTCCAGGACTTTCTGGCCCCTTATAGCTTGGAGTGTCTGACTCAGGTGGGACAGGAGTTTCTCAGAGCCCGAGGCTCCTTAACTGGGGAGGGAGGATCAGTCAGCTAACAGACACAGGGATGCCGTGTTCCGTCTCAGGCACTGATGGTGAGGGGCCCACAGAGGTGAGGGGTGGTGCCCATTCCCCTTGACCAGTGCCTGAACCACCCACCTTTTGGGGAAGGTGCTTTGTATCTTCCTTTTCTTGGAAAAAGTATTGGGAAACTTAGGGCACTGACTGGTGTCTGCATGCCCACCCTTGAACTCTGCAACTTTCTCTCTCAGGGAGGACTAGAGCTGCACTGGGGGGCCCCATGTGTTGGGGCAGCAGAGCCGGTGGTGACTCTGGTCCAGGTCATCTGAAGCCACCCTTGTCCAGTGCCCCACTGCTGTGTCTCGCAATCTCCTTTGACAAAGGAGAGAAACTGGGCCATTATCATTATACCCACCCTACAGAGGGAAAAACGGAGGAAGGGAATAAATGGCAGAGCCAGACCCAGAGCTCAGAACTCCTGGTTCTTAGTCCAGTGCTCTCCCCTGCCCACCTTGCCTTGCAGGTGGTGGAAGGGGAGTGTGCCAGCCTCTGATGGACTAGCTTGGAGGAGAGAAGCTGCCCTAGGCCTGGAGTATCTTGCTAGATGATAGAGAAGGGAGCTAATGGGACCAGCCCTCCCTATCTCCCACTCTCTAGCTCTCTCCAGGGGTCCTAGGCGAGATGGCTTCCCACAGCAGCCAAGACTTCTCTGCTAAACTGGCACTGACCTAGCTCCCTTCGCATCCCCAATCTCATCCTTCCCAGGAGGGCACACGGATGCCCCGCACACCCCACACCCTCCCACACATGCATACACCCTTGAAATACACAACACAGGGAGTCTTCCCAGGCCCAGAACAGTACAAATGCAGGTCTATATATCATGTGTTAAATACTTAAAGATTATAAACCAAGCTAACAAATATGTTCTATTTTCCAAACTCGACAAAATATAACTTCATTATGACCTGAAAGGTCAGGTTCGAATTTAGAATTTCCAGACTCCTCCAAGTTCCTCGCCAGTGTAGGGAGACCTGGCACTAGGCCAACAGCAGATCCTCATTTCTGTCATGGGTGGGACTGCTCACACTGGTGGGCAGTTAACCCTTGACAGGGTGTGCCTGGAAAAGATACCTGCTCTGTGGCCTAGAAGCCAATTGGTCAGGAATTCCGTCCACCCCACAGACCTGCAGCCCTCTGGGAGGGGCGCTGTCAGAGGAAAGCCAGAACCAGACCTTTCAAAGCTGAGGTCCCTGACAGGGGCACCTCTTGTCTGGACTTAAGGATGGCCCTCTTCCTACTCTACATTCTACCTGCCTTTCTCTTTGGAAGTTCAAGGTTAGGGTAGAAGGCTAATTCGGAGCCTCCTGACCCCGTGTGTGATGGGTCTGGGGGATACAGAAGCAGGAGAGGTGTTAGTAGCAGCTTAGTGGAAACAGCGGAAAGTTCTCTCATAGGGGCTCCGTGCGGTGGAGGGGTCTTGAAACAGCCCCTGGGGGCACTGTTACCTGGCAGTGAGGAGGCACCAGCAGAGTGCCTCCCCCAGACCACCTGGGCCGTTTCTGGGAGTGGTTGGGACACCTGGGTCTCCCAGAAAAGGGGGTTTCCTGGCCCAGTGAGTGTTCTCTGAAGAGTAAAGGTGAACAGTGGTTGGATACACTGCTGATAAATGGTGTCTGTGCTCTCATTTGTCACTGCTGAGCTGGGAGCCAGCCACTCAAGATTCCTGGGGGCCTGATACTCTGAGCGAACAGCGGATGCAGCCAGCCACTCACCAGGTGGGTTCAGGATGTGCCTGAATGTGTCCTTTCAGGAGACCCAGGCGCCCTCTTGAGGATACTTGACAAATCTCACTACCTCCATCCTGCATACAGGGACTCTGAAGCCAACTCCTCCCCATTCTCTCTCCTTCTGGCTCCTGTCCAGACCCTTCCAATTTCTTCTTCCACCTACAGCCTCCCCATAGTCCAGCCCACCCATCATTCTGAGAGGCCGCTCATGTTAGGAACCAGCAAGGCCCAGCATCCCCAGTGCCCTGGCATCCTGGGGCATAGTACCAACACTTTGGACTTACCCATAGGAAAGCACCCCTCCAAATACTTTAGGGCCTGGAAGCATCTTCCAGCAACCTGGGTATTTTGTACCGTGTGATGACATATGTTAATGAGACATGGGTAGGTCTCATTAACCCCAATTCCTAGGGCCTAGCTCACCCTGCCCCAGAGCCCCACGCTGAGCTGACTCTGGTGTGTTGGGGATCTCAAGAGCTCTCAGTGACCCCTCTCTGCATGGGGGCAGGTGAGGAGAGGATGAGGCAAGAATCAGGGTAGATCAGTCCCTGAACTCTTCAGGCCAGGTGGCCGGGTTAAGAGTCTGTACCAGGGGCTTCCCTGGTGGCGCAGCGGTTAAGAATCCGCCTGCCAATGCAGGGGACATGGGTTCAAGCCCTGGCCCGGGAAGATTGCCACGGAGCAAGTAAGCTCCGTGTGCCACAACTACTGAGCCTGCGCTCTAGAGCCCACGAGCCACAACTACTGAGCCCACGTGCCTAGAGCCCGTGCTCCGCAACAATGGAAGCCACCGTAGTGAGAAGCCTGCGCCACGCGATGAAGAGAAGCCCCCACTCGCTGCAACAAGAGAAAGCCCGCGCGCAGCAACAAAGACCCAACGCAGCCAAAAATAAATAAATAAATAAATAAAAATATAATCTGATCCTGCCTGCAATCTATTCTGAGTCCATATTAGGGAAAATTCTTGAAAACAAAAGAGTCTGTACCAGGAATAGGTGAGCAAGACTTAGCCCAGAGCAGCCTGTGAGGGTCCCTCTGAAGTCTCTGCTGCCCTCCCTGACCACCTAAGGGGCACAGAGACAGGTCCCAGGGGGAAAGCACTAAGCCCCCACCTCCTTTTCTGCCCATGCGGGAACCAGAGGGTCTCTGAAGGGGGAAGTCACTTGTGCAGTGGGCCCTTTCCAGGAAGAGAGCATCGTTAAGCTAATGACCAGCCACAAGGGGCCCCCTGAGCTTTCCCTAAAGAGGATCCCAGGCAATGTGACCAGGGATCTTTAAGGTGCCTGTGAAGAAGGGGAATAGTAGGGCCTTTTGGGGACAGGCCGAAACCAGCGGACTTGAAGTCAGGCATCAACACCTTTGCATCCTGAGCAGGCGCTGGTCAGACCCTGAGGGTATCCCCACCACTGCCCCGATGCTGCTTTCCTTCGCCCTGTAGCAGAGCCAGTGGGAAAAGCCCACTCACAGCCACCTGGGCTGCATGCCGTTGGGGAGCAGGGAGGTGGGTGCCTCCAGCATCAGGGGATCAGATCCGGACCCTGTCCTCCAGGAGAGGAAGTGAGGTGTCCTCTGAGAGCTGCAAATCAGCACATAACGACTCCGCCCAAACCCCTGCACTAGGAGATGACCAAACCCTAGCACAGCTTCCAGCAGCCTGTGTCCCTAGGATGACCCCAGTCCCCTCAGATGCCTGCCTGAGAAAGCTCAACACTGCCAGCAGAATTCACTGCTTGTTCTAGCCAACACCTGACACGGGGCCCTGACTTCCTTTTCTTAGAGCAGGGCCTGTGTGTACAGTGCGGTGGGCTGAGGGGCTAGGAGACAACTAATGAAATCAGAAGCCTGGACATACATTCTCCTCTAAGACACAAAAGAAGCCAAATGAAGGACCACAGAGTCCCTGAACAGAAAGGCAAGGCACTTGACCAAGATCAGAACAGCTTTGGAATAACAGAGCTGGGACCTGAACTCAGCCGAGGCAGTGCGGGAGGGGGAGAAATGCAGCTCGCCCTGTCCTCCCATCCCTTCTAGTTCCTCCCCCGTCCCAGCTTCCCTTGAAAAGTCACTGAGGGGGTGAGACGGTGAGCACAGACCTGACCAAGGATGCTGGGGGTGGGGGCAGCTTCTGTGCCAGAGGGGGACAGGGACCACACAGTTTTCTACCTGGTTAAGGAGTTTGGGTTTTCCCCTGAGGCGCTCAGAAGCAATGGATGTATTTGAAGCAGGTATGAGGTGCCATATTTCTCTTTTAAAATATCACCCTGAAAGCCAGCATTAGAATGGAAGTGACTGGAGGCTCCAAGGATACTGCAATAGTCCAGGCGAAAGTTGATAAGGGCCCAGCCTAAGCTAGGTGCAATCACGAGAAGGGGCCAGAGAGACGCTGAGGCAGAACCGACAGGAGGTGAGGATTCAGGGAGAGAGATGACACTGGGTCTTTAGCCCAGGTGAGTGGGGAGCTATGGGCCTTCACTGCGCTTGAGCGCACGTGTTTTTCAATGAATGGTCACAGGCCAAAGTTTGGGACAGTCTTTACTGGAGTTTGGAATGTCATAGCAATTCACCTTAATCAGAGGCAGACTGGTAAAATGAGCAGCAATGGTGGCGGACCCCCCGCAGGGGGCATCCGGCCTACACGAGGAATCCTGCTCGCCCGCAAGCAGTACACAGGCACACACACACACTCTTAAACCAACACTCTCATGAGTGCTCGCTCACTCCGGGTGGGTCAGAGGCCAGGCGCCCTTCCTGCCCTGTCTGCTCTGGGGGATCCACTGAGCTGAGACTGAAGGAAACCACTTGAGGACCAGGGATGAAGGGGCTGGCAGCTGCAGGCGTTTTGCAGTTTGGGAGAAGGGGATCCAGGAGGATAGGAGAAATTGCCAGGGCCAAGCAAAGGGAGCCCCTCTGGGCCAGGGCATGGGGAGAAGATGCTGGAGATGGGGCATGGGAGGGAGGGGGGTGGGAGAAAAGGCCAGCCCCTCTCCTTCACTCACTCCAACCTCACAGCTGGGGCCAGAGTCCTGGGCATAGGAATCCTGGGGAACGTCGAGGGGTCCCCTGTGTCCTAGGAAGGCACTGAAATGGGGAACAGATCCTGGAGGGCCTGGAGTCTCCCCCAAGTACCCCAGGGGGTAAGGAAGGGGTTGGCAGAGCAAGGAGGGTCTTACATGCTGGATGTCTGGGGCAACAAGACTGGGGAAGCACGAATACTGCGTCCTACCCCAAACAAGGGGTGGGTGATGGGCTGAGATGCAGCCCCTCTGGCCGGCAGAGGGGAGAGGGCCAGAGCCAGGGCTTCCCCTTTGGTCTCCAGGGCAGTGAGTGGGAGAGCCTGGCCTCGCCCATGTGTCCGTGGCGGGGCGGGGGCAGGAGGGGGGGACCGGGGCCTCCTGCCCCTGGGGCCTGGGCTACCAGAGCACGGCCCCGTCCAGGTTCCCGTAGCCCGGCTCGGCCCGCAGCCGCCAGTATGTGTTGTTAGTCACCCACCACTCCTTCCCGCTGCTGTCTGTCTGCCGCCTGGGGGAAGGGGGCCGTGGAAGAAGAGGGGTGAACATCCAGCACTGAGGCCGGGGTCCCGAGATGCTGCCTTACGCTGCTGGCCCCACTCAAAGCAGGAAGGGGCGAGTGGGGAGGAGGAGGGGGGCCTGGGCTGCAGAGAGACCCGGAGAGGGGGGCAGAGGCACCTGAAGAAACGAGCCTGGTGGACAATGTTGTTGTCCTCCATCACTTTGCGCCTGTCTCGCTGAAGCTGCTCAATCCTTCTCTTCTGGGCCTCGGCGGCCTGTATGTTCCCCTCCTCCAGGTACCTGAGCATCCAGACGGCAGTCAGTGGAACTGCCCACTCTCAGAGGCCCCCAAATCCAAGGCCGCTGTGCCTGCCCAGTTCTGCCCCCAAACGGGTCCCATGTCCCTGAGGCAACTCAAGGAAGGAAGGACATAGTCCCAGGTCTGTGTGGAAACCCACGTGGGGAGGGAGGAGCCCGGAGCTTCCAGAGCAGCACCCGCCTGGCACTGACCTCTGGTCTGGCCGGAGCCGCGTGTCTGTGGAAGGCAGGGACCGCTTCAGCTCTGCCGTCAGCTCATTCAGCTCCAAAGCAAACTGAGTGAAGCCGAAGTTTCGCTCATAGTTTGGGGGCATTGAGTCTAGGGGGAAGGCAGGGGGCTGGGGCAGGTGGGCTGTGCACAGCTGCCCTCACCTCTGCCCAGCCCGCCCCAAGCGCCCCACTTACTGGGTTTCCAGATGCACTGACCGCCCGGCGGAGGTCCCCGGTACAGGCCCTCGGGCCACTTCCCGAAGAGTCGGTGGAGGACGCGGCCGCTTCGGCTGAACACAGCACCCTGCACCTCATGGACGTTGGAGCTCCAGTACTTGGCCTGGGGTGGGGGTGGGACAGAGGGCTTAAGGAGGTGTCCCCTCCTCTTCCCCGGGGTGAGCTGCTGGGACACACAGGTGGGGCAGGGAGGCCACCCACCTTGCAGAAGGTGATCTTGCAGTGGCAGGAGCTGTCCTGCGTGTTCCGGATGAGCACCTCCCCGTAGTGCTCAATCCAGCGCTGGCCACTCAGGATGTTGTGAATGCAGGACGTCACCTTGTTCCACTCAAAGTGGTCCCCAAACCTGAGAGAGACAGAGCATGGCGGGGGGCAGCTGGCCGGCCCTAGGGAACAAGTGCCACCCTGAGCCGGGGAATGCCTGTCTCATCAGAGCAGGTCATGTGGGTCTGGGAAAGGAACCCTGGGGTCCTGGTTCCAGCTCATGGTCCTCCCATGAAGGACGACATATTTATAAAGCAAGGCAGCCTTCACAGAAAGTATTCAACTAACACGTCTCCATCTGTTGAGAAAGCTCCAGAGTGCCTAAGTCACAGGAGTAAAAACATAGACGGGTCCATGTCCTTGGGGTATATGTCTGTTCACATATATCAGCCTGTTTACTCCCCACTTCTGTCGAATATTACTTATTACTCTTATTTTATAGACGAGCAGACTCAAGGCTCTGAGGCGTCAAGTCTTTTTGCCGCTTGTCTAACTATTAAGTAGCAGAACCAATACTCCCAGCCAGGACTTCTGACCCTGAAGTCCAGGGTCTTCCCCACCCCTGCACTGGCCTCTGGCTGCAGTTCCCCACCTATAACATGGCTAGATGAGGGTGCTTCAAATGTGGTTTGTGAGCAGTCCTGAAATCACTTTAGAATCACTTTAGGCTTGTGCGTGCGTGTGCGTGTGCGTGTGCGTGTGTGTGTGTGTGTGTGTGTGTGTGAATGGGTTACTGTGCACTGACTTGAAGTCTCAAATGCATTCCTTACTGTGAGTCATGGTCAAAAAGTGTGAAAGCCACTTGATCAGATGACCCTGATGAGCCCTTCCAGCTCTAAGACTTTTCACCTTTCTTTACTGACAACTGCTGTTAACCCAGGTATAAAAGTACAGACACTGCCCCACCCTGAGCAGCTTCAGACCAGGCCTCTCTCCTGTCCCTCCCACCTCCCCATCCCAGCCCGGGCAGGATGGCCTGTAGGCGGGGCCTGTGCCTACACTCACCTGGGCAGGCTCACATTGACCATCCCCACAGGCACAATCTCCAGGGATTTGCCCCAGAATTTGTTCTTCCACTTCATGTCTGGAGTTGGGTGGGGGAAGGAGAACGACTGCAGAGATAAGACCAGAGAGTGTTCCAGCCCTCCCCCAACTGCGCTTCACCCCCAGCCCCGTCCTTTACCTTGCCAGAATATGAAGTTCTCAGACTCCGCATGGCACGCCGAGATGGGGGGGTGGTGGGAGACCTTGATGAGCAAGGAAGCTTTCTAGAGGCTGCTCCTCAGGACCCTGGGGTCTGCTGCTGACCCCAGGCTCCCAACATCCCTCACCCCCATCCCCAGTTCCCCTGGGAACCAGACCAGTTAGTTCCAGGTCTCTTGTCTAGGTGTCCTTGGCCACCACCCAAATTCCATCTCCCTCTCCTTTCCCACGAGGCCCCTATGTTCTCCCTTCTCCCTCCCTCCCCTCTAGGGCCCTCCTTGCCGACCCTGTGCATGGTGCCCTCCAGAGATCCTGCCCAAGTCCTCTAGCAGTGACAGGTGGGGCCTCCACCCATGCCCTGCCTGAAAGCCAGCCCTCCCATGAGGACCCTCTTCCCTAATCATCTTCTCCCCCAAAGCCGATTATCACCCTGCAATCTCCACGACACACCCTTGGAAAAACTCGGCCTTGCCCTCTTTAGAACAGCTCCCCATCTGGAACCTTGAACTCAGGGACCCCACAGCCTGCCCTCCTTGCCTCTCCCCATCCCCCGGCACCCACCACTGCCTCAGTGTGTTCTCTACAAAGTGCAATTCTAAGCATGCCACTCTACCGCTTAAAACTCTCTCGTGACTCCCGTGGCCTCCAGGATTTAAAAACCAAGCAACCAATAGAGCGGAATAACCTCCTACGAGCTTCCACAATCCCAGCTCTAGAACATGGTGCAGTAACTCCTCGTTTGAAGTCCCTCTCCCCAAGGAGCGGGGAGCTCCTCCCTTGACTGCCCGACTGTCGGATGTTCTTGCCCACGCCCTGGCCCCGTGAAGCCCAGGTGTTCCCCGGCCTTGGCCACATGGCTGCCCCGACCAGCCCACTTCTTCTAGGGCCTCACCTGCTCACTGATGAAGCGGAAACCTCGGTCAGGCCGCTCGCACTCGTAGGTCTCCCCCAGGACAGGGTTGAAGGGCTTGCAGCCCGCTCGGTGGTACGTGGAGGAGTAGGCTGACACTGCGAAGGCTGCGATGTACACCTGCAGGGGGCGGGGCGCCGGGGGATCAGAGGAGATGCCGCCCCGCCACCACCCTACCATGAGCCAGGACGGGGGCCTGGGGTCGGCCCGGTAGACCAGATCCTGGGAGGCGGCGGCAGCCTGGGCCGGGGTCGGGGCGGACCCACCATGCGCTCGCAGGGGTCGGTGGTCTGGCTGGCCTGGTCTAGAAGGCTGCTGTACTCCAGCTCCTCGCAGAGCCGCTGCAGGGTGCTGAGTGGCTCATTGAGCTGCACGGGCATCGACACCTTGGACAGGTCCTTGCCGATGTTGTTCCGCAGGATGTTCCACAGGCTCACGTCGGCCCCGGGCCCACTGGCCGCGGGTAGGCATCGGCGGCGGGGTGGTCCCACGGCTCCTCCTGGAACACAATCCCGGGGCCAACCCGCCTGTCACTCTGCCTTGGGCATCTCGCAACCAGGCCCATGGCCTCCTGAGCTCCTGAGGTGCTCCTACGTCTGCTCGCTCCCAGGCCCCAGGCTCGACTCACTATGGGGCAGGCGGCTGGGGGCTAATTCTTTTTTGGGGGGGGTGGATGGGGGGTGGTGGGGAGTGGTTAATTCTTGATGAGCTCCTGGGGATCTAGGTGAGCAGAGTTAAGAAGAGTTAAGAACCAGAGGACAGTTCCCACTGTTGGAAACAGAAACCCTGCACCCCAGAAGCCCTTCCTGAGTCTCACCCTTGGCTTCTGCTCCATTTCATAAGCACAGAAACCAATGTCAAAATTATTCAGCCCAGGGCTTCCCTGGTGGCGCAGTGGTTGAGAATCCACCTGCCGATGCAGGGGACGCGGGTTCGTGCCCCGGTCCGGGAAGATCCCACATGCCGCGGAGCGGCTGGGACTGTGGGCCATGGCCACTGAGCCTGCATGTCCGGAGCCTGTGCTCCGCAACGGGAGAGGCCACAACAGTGAGGGGCCCGCATACCGCAAAAAAAAAATAATAATAAAATAAAACAAATAAAATTATTCAGCCCATTTTATAGATGAGGAAACAGGCTCCGAGAAGGAAAATGACACGTACAAAGCCACACTGCTAACAAGCAGGCCCTTCTGCCTATCAGGCCCATGCAAGCCTTCACAGAAACCCAGAGTGGAGACTAGCCCCAGGCTGAGCCTGCCCCACCCCCAGGGCCACCCCTGGAGCACAGTCACAGCTTAGCCTTACTCACCCCCAGGGTCACCCCTGGAGTCAGCACCCGCAGCCATTAGCCCACCAGTACTACAAGGGACTACGTCCCAAGGGGCCTGGGCCTGGACAAACCCCGTTGCTGTGCCCACCTCCTGCCCTCCCTCCCGCCCGTCTGGCTGGCACCTTTCTGACAGCGCTCAGCTCCCCTGAGGTCGAGCACCTCCTCGGACAGGCTGGTGGTGACTTCACTGGTGCACGACTCCTCCTCCTCTGAGCCCTGGGCCAGGGACAGATGACAGGCTGGGCAGACTAGGCCTCCCCCAGGCAGCTGGACAGTGCCCAGGGCCTGGCAACAATCTGCCCAGCTAGCCCTTTGGCGGGAAGGGGAAGAGAATATATTTGGGAGGGTCTGAGCCCTAAGACACTGCCCTGGGAGGCCTGGAATCCTGGTGTGCCCTGCCACCTTGGGAGGGAGAGGGCCTAGCCTTACAACAAGCAGGGAGACAGCTCAGGGACTTGGTGGGACACTAAGGGAAGGGAAGCTGGGGATTACTGGGATTCAGGGTCAGGAGGGTGAGCGTCAAGGGAGTGCTAAGGCTGAAACGAGGTCACAGGAAGATGATGGGGTGCAGCTGAGGCAGCAGTTTCAGTAGAACCCATGGGGATGGAGCACATCAAACTGGACGAAGGGTCCCCAGCAGAGATTTCTAAGCAGGGCCACACAAACCCAGCACATCTGGACGTGTTCCCAGAGAAGTGGCTGAGGTGGTTAGAAAGGACTTGGGAATCTACAGATTCCAGTCTCCCAGGACCCCACCCCTCTATTCCCAGGGTCCCTCCTCTCTCACTACCAGCTTCCCCGCTCCCTCACCTCATTCTCAGAAGAGCTGGCAGAGAGGAGAACCTCACAGGCATCAAAGAACTCTGTGTGGGAATCAGCGAGGGAAAGGACGCTGCTCTGGGACAGCTGAGGGGTCAGCTCTCGCCCCTTCATGTACAGAGCTTCTTGCTGTGGGACCGGGACAGGTGTCAGGCCCAAGGCCCAGCCGGGAGAGTCAGGCAGGGCTCCCCTGGCCTGACAGCTCCCTTGTGAGGGAAGTGTGACTGGGGACTTTTACTATCTGTGTCTGAGACCTGCTGAGCAGGAGAAGATGCGGAGGGGAGCGAGTGTAGTGGGGTACGAAGGCCTGGTGGAAAGATCCCGGCCTGGAAGTGAAGAGACACGGGTTCCATAATAACTGCCTGGGCACTGACTCTGAGCCCGGCTCCAAGCCCTTTGCGTGTATCAACTCCATCAATCCCAACACTCACCCTACCAGGTAGGTGCAATTATTACCCCCACTTTGCAGATTAGGACACTGAGGCTCTGGGTCATGAAGCCAGCATACAGTGGAGCCAGATTCAAACCCATGTAGTACGGGAGCCTGGGCCCATCATTTAGATCCTCTGAGTCTCAGTTTCCTCATCTGTGAACTTGAGGGTAAGAATCACTGCCCCCCGGGACTCTGACTTAAAAGCAAAAGCACTCTGCACGCTGTTAAGAAATGACCCAGATGTGGCTGCTGCCTGTGTTCCATGAAAGGGGCTGGAGTTTCAGGTCTGAACGCCAACCACGCCTTCACTTCTGCTGAGAAAGAAGGCCCAGAGGAATGGTCCCCACAGCCCACCCCGGCTCCCACCTCCTCGGGGTTGAGGGAGCTGAAGGAGTCTGCAGTGGTGTCGGAAGACACGGACAGCGAGTGGAGGCGCCTCGGGCCGGCTGCGGCCTCAGAGACCTGCAGGGAGAGGGTGAGGGCACAAGTGCCGGGACGGGGCGGGTGAAGCCCTCCCCAGCCTGCCGGGCACAGCCTGCCTCCTCCAACCTCCCTTCCCGGCCCAGGTCCGGGACCACCCCCAGGCCTGCAGTCCTCAGGGCTTGGGCCCGTTCCTCCCACTGGCCACCCTGCCCCCAGCCTCACCCCCAGCCTGGACGGCTCCGAACCCTGGTGCAGGTCCCTCAGTCGGTCTCGTTCAGTGGTGAGGGCGGCCAGGACACTGCTGAGCGAGCCGTGCACTGTGGGGGCAGGCCGGCCATCAGACTCCCTTCCTCTCCCTCTCCCTCTCCCCGCCTGCCCCCAGCCACCCCCAGGGCACGCACTCACCCTTCTGAGCCAGGGCCCAGAAACTGCGCTGCACGTGGGCATAGTCTGGGGGTGGCAGCCCGCGGGGGCCCGAGGGGTCCCGGGACTCCAGGTAGCGAGACAGGTTGGGAACAGAGCCGTGGAGACGACCCACCTGTAGGCGAAGGGGAGGGGTTGAAGAGCGCAGCCTCCTTCAGAGCCTCCCTCCCACCCAGCATCTCAGGGTCCACACCCCACCTCACCCGCCCAATGGTGTCGTCCTTGGCAAAGCTCTGTGTGCACCATATGCGGCTGGTCCGCTTCCCCTTCTTGGGTCTCTCGGCTGTCACCGAGGCCTGGCAAGTCGAGGTGAGGGAGTTTCAGTCTCAGGGTGGGGAAGACCACCAAAGCCGGGAGAGAGGTAGACGGTCATGAAGGAGGACGCAGAGACACCAGCATCCCGGAGGCAGAAGACCGACAGCCTGGCAGCCGCCTGGGCACAGGAGGAAGGGGTCGCTCCAAAGGGGCAGAAAGACAACCCTGAGGCGGTCTGGACACGGTGGGGAGGGGCAACGGGGAGATGGTGGCTCTCCAGGAAACCGCAGCATATAAGGGGGACTGGGGACCTGTCCGGGGAAGTGATGGAGATGAAGACAGCAAGAGCGGAGATAGCCCTGGGCGGGCCCCTGCCTCCTCCCCTGGACCTTACCTGGTGTGTGGGGATAACAGGGGCTGAGGGGATCCGGGGCAGGGACTCCAGGCTCTGGAGGAGTCTGTGGAGTTCCTGGAGCTTCCCCTGACACTCAGAGAGCTCTGCGGGAAGGATGAATGAGGAAGTCCCTCTCCCAACACCGGCCAGGCCCCCCAGAGTCTGTCCCTTAGCTTCCCTTCCTCCTCCAAAGACTTCACCAGCAGCCACGGAAATCCCAACACTGGCTGCCCTCCCCCACTCACAAGCCCAAAGCAGTTCCCAGCTCCCACCCTTTGGTCTGGCCTCACAGGAGTGCCCGCACCCCAATCTGCACTCTGTTCCCATACCACACCTTACCTCGGCCACCTCCACACAGGCCAGGGGGCTCCCACTCTTGCTCTCCCCCCTTGGTTTGCATTTCCCTCTCCCAGGCCAGCATCGCAGCCTGCAACTCCAGGAATCCGGTTCTAGTGCACATCCCTTCCCTGGCACTACTCCTCAGGACCCCTCCCTGCGTTGGCACTCTGGATCTTCTTTTTCATGAGTCCTGGCCCTGTGTCCGGGTCTGTCTATATGCCTAGAGCACGAGCCCCATCATTCTCTGTAAGCCTGAGGCTCCCCAGGGCAGGGCCCTAGGAGACCTGATCAGCCTAGAGATGGAGGCTGTCTCCCCCATCAGACTGGGGCTCCCAGAGGCAGGGATGGAGGTAACATTTTCTCCTCCTTGTGACTGCTGATGCCACCTAGATGCAATAGCATGGGCCCTCCCCACGGAGGCGCAGTGCCAGGGGCCCCTCACCATGAGAGCAGCGATCTAACCCATCACTGTCCCTCAGCCAGGAAGACACCTTCTCCCGAGGTCCAACCCCTGGCAGAGCCGAGGCACTACCCGCTGCCGGAAGCTGGGCACCAGGAACCTGTGGGGTGAGTCAAGGGTCAGGAAGGTGCCTGCCTCCCTGAGTCTCATCCTGAATCCCCACATCACCTGTCGCTGCCCCAGGGCCCATCTTACCTTCCGGTGAGTGGTGCTGGGCAGCAGGCTTCGGGGCACATCCAGGTGCTGGGCCAGGCGGTGGGCACGCAGCTGAGCCACCCAGCTCTGGAACAGGTCCTGTGATTTGATCTGCAGAGGTGATGGAGAAGGGGAGGGATGCATGAAAGGAAGGATTGCTTTCTAGGGGCAAGAAGTTGGGGCTCTGGTCCGCAGGCAGGCAGGGTCTCTCCCTATAGCACACAGCTTATGCAAAGGTCCCTTGCGGGGAGGCAGGAACAGCTTCTGCAGGTGTCCAAGCCTTCAGCTCTGTTCCTGTTCACACAACAACCGACAGGGCCAGTTTGCCATTGGCTATCGTACATGGTAGGAACTCCCTTCTGATCAAACTCAGACAGACCCTCGGCCCCTGTCCCTCTCTCCTGCGTGCCCCAGTGCCTCTGACAGGCTGAGGACCAAGCCACCACCTGGCTCCCAGGGATGTCACCTTGAGGTGGTAGATGTTGTCTTCAGTGTCAAGGTCAATGCGCTGGGCCTTTTTGTTGATGGACATGACCGACAGTCGGACATCAATGGAGCCATGGACCTTCCCCTTGGTGATCTGGGGTGGAGAGATCGGAGGGGGAAAGGGGGACTGGTTTTAGGCCACCAGGGCCACCATCACTGAGGTCACGCTAGGCTCAAGGGCCAGGCAGCAGGTTCACCCTCATGCCCAAGTCACAGTATCAGCAGGACTTGTCAGTCGTCCTCCTGTCCACAGGACACCCCGCTATGTCAAGTCACAATCTGAGCTCTAGGCAGTCACAGAGTGAGGAAAACTTTTCCCACCCTCAGGAATCTGCGAGGCTGAGAAAGGAGCACCTTCTTGGAGAGAGCCTGGGTGTCTAGGCCTTTAGTTCCTTGTTCCTGCAAGAGCAGAGGACAAGGACGAGGATGATAAAGTTCCCATGTCTAGGGTACTTATTTTATGCCCGGCACTGTCCTGAGAGCCCTCACCAAGACAAAGACTCTATAAGTGGGTGGCTGTACTCTCTCCACCGTAGAGATGAGGAGCTGAGGCCCAGGGAAGTAACCTGCCCAAGACCCCACACCCAATAATTGGTGTCCCTGGGATTCAGACCCTGCTCTGGAGGATTCCAGAAGCCCCCTGCCCGCTCAGGGCACTCTGGGGCCAAACTCCTCCCTCATCCCTGAGCCGAGGCCCTGACTCACATCTTGCCGAGTCGTTGCATAGTGAAGGATCCCATCCTCGAGCACAAAGTATCTCTGTGACGTTGCCCAGAAGGGACAGGGCCCGGGGGGCAGAGAGGAAAGGATGTGGGGAGAGAGCAACCATACAGAAGTTTCTTCTGACACACAAACAGCCAGTACCCCCCCCGGCAACCCCACACATCCCCGTCCGGTGCCCCCGTCTGGCCCCTCCCTTTGCCCTGCCTCCTTACCTTGTGCCAGCCCTTCAGAGGCCACTTCCTCTTTTTGAGCAGGTGGCCTTCCTGCCTCTCGGGCATGATACCCTCTGCCCCCAGCCGGCCCCGAGGCTCCTCCACTACCTCCCACAGCTCGGAGGCCTGCAGTCCAGGACAGAGTTGGGGAGCGGCCGGTGAAGCGACCACCTCTACCTTTTTCCCCTGTGGGCCAAGCTCGGCGCACCCACTGCCTACTCCCCACCCTCAGACCTGTTGGGCACTGCTGGGCTTGGCGGACTGTGTGCTCTCAGCCAGGGAGGGAGGGTCCCGCTCTTGGAAGTCCATGGGGAAGGGAGTGGCCACTCCCTGCTGAGGACGTAGACAAGAGTGTAAGGGGAAAGATGTCACCTTGTCCTGAGGGGGCCCTTGAAGCAGAGAGAGACCCTGTTAGCACGGACTTGGCTATCACCTTCCCCACCTCCAGCCCCTCTTGCACCCTCTGGGATGAGAGCCCCGGAGCACATCTTCCGCTCACCTGCCACACCTCTCCCAAGCCTGTCCCCACCCCACTCTGGGCAGGTCTCCGCGCCCGCTGCCCAGAGAGGTGGAGCGCGCAGCAGGCAGGCTGGTGCCAAAAGAAAACCTCGAAAAGTCAGCCCTGCCCCACGTTAGGCACTCACACATTCCCCAGCTCCAGGAAACACTCCGTGCTTTCTCTGGAGGATTCCCTGGGGGTAATCAGAGGTGAGGCAGGGGAGTGAAGGAAGAGGCTCCAAAATAGGACAGAGGGATCCAGAGACTGGACATGTGAGATCTCAACCCAGCTCCTCTTCCGCCAGGATCCCTGAGCTCAGCACCACGGCATGGAGACTCCTCTGCCATCATCCCTTTACAGAGCCCCCCAACCTCTTGACCCTAGCTCCCCACCAATTGGCCTCCATATCCTCTAGTTCCTGGGCTCCCATTTTTCTGCCTGAGGAAACTGAGGCCTGAGACTGCCCGCATTTTCCCGTGCCTCCCATCGATCGCCCCCCTAGGATGCCCACTTCGGACCCTCTGTCCCCCCGTCCCCCAAGCCTCCTTTCTTTCATCCCCATCCCTGGAGCTCCTGAGAAGTGCTACCCACCTGGAGAGAGCGGGGGACGAGCCATTGGAGACACATGCCGAGGACCACACAGGTCCCTCAGCAGTGCCTACAGGCGCCCTTGGCACCAGCCCTGGTCATCCTGGCTCCACGGGGAGATCAATAATGCATGAGGCTCTGTGTGTGTGAGATGGGGGAGGGGACTGGAGGGGCAAGGTTGGCCTGAGGCTAGGGAAGCAGCCCAGATCCTCCAGTGGAGCTGAGGCCAGGAGGGACAGGGACGTGGTGGGGTGTGGGTGGCCAGGAGGTCAGGTCAGAGGGGCCCATGCTACCAGAGGCTGACCTGGGGGAAAACTCCTACATTCAGCCATTGAAAGTTAACAAACTCTTCCAGTGTTTTGGGTGTCTCTATGTCCTTTTCCTGGCCCCGTGGGATCCTGGCCCCTCACTGCTTGCAGGTGGAGGGGAGGCTCTGTTAGTAGAGGGTGCAGGTCGAGATGAGCCAGGTGGGTGCCCCCTTTCCACCTCCATTCCCGCCCTCATCTCTGGAAGAGCAGACCCACCAGCTTCAGGTGAATGTTCCCTTCTTGGGGAATGTCAGCTGATGCCAGCGCGGCCCCCTTACCCCAGGGTCCATGGACAGCAGTGCTCCTTGGCCCGCACACCGCTCCGCCTCTGAGTCACCGTCTCCGAACCGCCAGCTCCCTGCTCACGGAGCTGAGCAGTGGCGGCAGCTGCAGCAGGAACCAGGAAGGAAGGAGACGTCGGAGCCTCCCCTCTAGCCGGATCTCCTCACCTCCCCCTCCCCCGGCCCCTCCTCCAGCCAAACTCCGGGCAGCCGCTCAGCTCTGCCCCCCTGCTCTCCGGAGGACTCAGGGCTGAGCCGACTCCCCAGCGCCCAGAAAGCTTGGGAGTGGGAGCAGAGTCCCCAATGGGCACAGTTCCAGATAGATCACAGAGGACTAGGGAGCTGCTGGCCCCAAGCTAGTGCTGGTAAAGAATTTGCTCACACTAGCATGGCCTTGACCCCAATTAGTACCCAAGGCCATTTCTTTATTAACCCCTGCCTCTCAGTTTTACATCTGAAAATAGATTGTGGAATCTGGAGCCAGCAAAGCTTTCAGGTTGACACAAAGGGAGGGATGCCCCTATGGAACCACAACTGACAGTGCCAAAGGCAGTCAGCAGGGCAAAGTTCAACAGGGCCACAGGGAGGCTGTCATTTGGGTGATGCCCCACCAGGTCGGGACCCCTGGGGGCCGGAAGCACCTATGTGGTAAGACATCCCCCACCCCCCAGCCTACCAAGTCTTTTGATGGGGGGCAGGTCTGGGGCAGTAACCACCTGGCTGCTAAAAGGCTAGCTGGAGCCAACTCTGGTACCCTTGGCCTCCCTTTCTGAATACCTCTGCCCTTCTGCTGGAGTACTGTGTGCAGCTGCTCAATTCTAATTAAAAATTACCTCTTGAGAAAGGTCTAGAATTCATTCAAATGAATATGAACTGGACTGCCAGCTTTAAGTGCAGTGCAGCCACTTTCTGGAAAGAAGTGGGTTTAATGCTGTGGCTTCAGGCAATGCCAGCAGGCGAAGGATGCAATTCGAAGTTCTTCTTTGATTCCCAATATGACATAGGCCACTTCCCCAACCAGCTGTCCCATGGGCCTTGGCTTACACATCTCTCAGGAGATGCCTGCTCTCTGTTCCATTCAGAACCTCAGCAGTCCCTGCCACCCCAGGAGGGCGCTGTTAGCACCTGACAGGGTTCTGGGAGTCAGGGAGAGCACTGGGCAGCACTGGCCAGACCAGCTCTGGCATCCAGGAGCCTCAGGGGCCTTTTAATTCAATTCCTATTGATTGAGCATCCCTGGGCGAATGGCACAGAGCTGGGCACTGTGGAAAGCTGGTCCTGAACCAGGGAAGGAAAAGCTGCTGCAGATCATCATTGCCAGAGCAGTGTCTGCCCAGGACTAAGGAAGCTGTGGCACTGCTCCCAGAGCAATGATCAACAACTAACTCCCCGCATCACCCGTGTCCACCCGGAATGCGCTCCAATCAAGGACAAGGGCAGGCTTCTTGTCATATACCCCCTCTCCATTAAAAACCTCCAGTTCCCTGAGACTTGGATGAGGCCTCCTACTCAAGAGCCCCCAGGCCCCCTTATTAAAACAGAATCCTGGCTTTCCCTCAGCTCCTTTTTTTTTTTTTTAATAAATTTATTTTATTTTTGGCTGCATTGGATCTTCATTGCTGTACACCGGCTTTCTCTAGTTTCGGCGAGCGGGGGCTACTCTTCATTGCGGTGCATGGCCTTCTCATTGCGGTGGCTTCTTTTGTTGCAGAGCACGAGCTCTAGGTGCGCGGGCTTCAGTAGTTGCAGCACGTGGGCTCAGTAGTTGTGGCACGGGCTCTAGAGTGCACGCTCAGTAGTTGTGGCGCACGGGCTTAGTCGCTCCACAGCATGTGGGATCTTCCCGGAGCAGGGCTCAAACCCGTGTCCCCTGTATTGGCAGGCGGATTCTTAACCACTGCGCCACCAGGGAAGTCGCAGCTCTTTTGTTTTGAACCACCCGAGATGTGCCAGATACTGGACAAAGTGGGCAGCTGCCTTCAAAAGGACAAGCACTTAAGCAATGCCATTTGTGGGAGCAAGTACAGGGAGGTAACAGGCTTGGACATGGGAAGAGGAAGGATTTTCTAGGAAGAGAAGTGAGTCAGAGATGACCTTGGCAATAAGTCTACAGGGAGGATAAGCTTGTCAACAGCAAAACACAGTAAGTAAAATGCATTTCATTTTATCATAAAGCAGTGCTCCCAACTTTTCCACGACATGGCACACCCTGAGGGCACAGAATTAACACCCAAGCACACTTGGGACCCTAATGAAAAAGCTTTAGTGTAGAAAACCAGGGCAGCATCTTCAGAGCAGGAAGAGCCTGGTTCAGTCCCTGTGCTGACTCTTGCCAACAGCATGACCTTGGGCGGGCTATTTAACTTCTCCTCCCCTTAGTCTTCCTCTCTGTGAAATGGGGATAACATGTGAGAAATACAGGATCTAGCACATGTAAAGGGAGCCTGGCATAGTAGGATCTCAACAGATGCCACTCTCAGCACAATTTATTACTCAGTTGAGCTATTCTGGCACATTGGAGCCATGAGGGGATAGGCTGGGAGGCACGTGCAGCAAGGGCAGTGAACACAGAAACCAAAGGCTTCTCCGCCTTGGACCTGGAGAACGGAAAGAGACCGCTGCTATCAGGTCCCAAGTTGGGAAAACTAGGGACAAAGACAGTGATTATGAGCCACCTCCGTTCTGAAATGGGATCCCTCTGCATCTCTGGGTTGCCATGTACTGGAAGAGATCTTTGTCAGTGAAAGCCAGGTAACAAACGCCACTCCCCACCCCAAGTTCCCCATATCTCTGACAGCCAACGGGGCAGAGTGTATTTATGGGCAGGCTGGGTACAAGAGGCTGGCTACGAGTCCAGAATAGGGTTGGGAGGATCTGGCTGCCCACTGGCTGGCACGACAGGGTCCTCCTCGTGTTGCTGTCTGACGTACTGATCCAGCAGGGCAGTCAGCCGGAGGGGCTGGTGCTGAAGCAGGGAGTGGGTCTGGGCCGTGAGGAGGGTAAGTCCTCCTACCAGCTCCCCCTGCACCAGGGCCAGGCTGGGAAGCTTGGAATAGTTGATGAAGCCCTGCCTGCTGAGGATGGTGTCATCAATGCAGCCACCTGGAAGAACACAGGATCAGCGAGGCTCCCACAAATGCTTTTCTTCTCCAAAAATAATGGTCCAACCCTAGGGATTTGCTCTCCATTGCCCTTTTCTACCTCCCAGCCTTCCCCAAAATCTGGTTCCCACTTGTGCCCCGCCCCACTCCCACTGTTTCAGATCAATCCTCTCCCTTCCTTCCTAACTCTTCCCTAGAATCCCTTACATAATACATCTACCTGGTCCAATCCCCACTAAGTCACTGTTTCCTAAACTTCCTTGAAGAACCATGGAGTGTGTGTTTGGGGCGGGGGGGGCGGGGTGGGGAGAGTCTGTATAATAAACACAGATTCCTGCCCCCCAACACAGACCTATGAAATCAGTATTCTCTGAAAGAAGCACCTCCAGGGACTCTCGGCATCAGGGGAGTCTAGGAAACATTGCTCACTATCCCTCAGTACCCTTCACTTGGGCTATTTGTTTTAAGTATCTTTGTCTTTGTGGGTTTCAATACCCACTACCCACTTACTAGACTCAAGGTGTCTGAACTTCCCCTCCGCGGAGTGACACACACAAGCAGCCCTCATCAAATGGTGCTACTGACGCAGGCTCCATCGTGAGAGGGTGTCCCCTCCAAGCATGTCCACAGTTTTACCCACACAAGCCTTGAAGATGGCACCAGGCTGCTCTAGCACCCACTCCCCTTCACCCTCACCCCCAACTGGCAGGGGAGCTTGCTCACCCAACAGCGGCAGGAAAGGCACACTCTTCAAGATTCGCACCATCTCCTTGACCTTGAGCTCTTCACTGACCAGCAGCAGGTTGTGCCCCACAAAAAGGGGCAGCAAATTTGGGTACTTGGAATCTTCCAGGAAGGACTTTAGGATCTGGAACAGCAAGAAAGAAGGGCTTACTGGGGTCAAGTAGGAGAAAAGAGTCATGCACCTTGGTCGCAGGCCACACCAGGCTGAGGGCTCAAGCCGAGGGTCTCCTCAAACCCTAATCACAGATTAGACCCCGGACTAGAGGGCTGCCGTGGCAGGGAGGAGTCGGGAGTGCCATATCTTGGGAGAGATGCTGGGGTCTGAGATGGGGGTGAGGGAGGGGAATACGGCAACCCACGCCAGAGGGCCGTTCTCTACCTGGTTGGGGAAGACCTTCATCAGGATCTTGTGCTTCCGCAGCCGGTGCCGCATGAGAAGCTTGTCCTCCGCGCTCAGAGCCACGTTCTGGCAGACAGCTATCATTCGGTTGTCTCGGAAAACTGCTGCTATCTCCCGACGGAGGAGCCGGACGAGGCCTGTCTCCTGCAGTCAGAAAGGGAGGACCAAGGGGACGTAAAATGCCCCGTCTCCTTACACCCCTTACTCCCTTAGGGACAGGTGCTGGAGCTTCCAGTGATGCCCTAATGAAGATCAGGGTACAGGCAGGAGAGCTGGGCCCCTGACTCTGAGACATGTTCTATCTCCCACTCCATCCTTTCATTTCCATTTGATAACCACAGGCTTTACAGCAGTGTTTTTATTTTTTTAATTAAAAAAAATTTATTATTGGGAATTCCCTGGTGGTCCAGTGGGTAAGACTCTGCGCTCCCAATGCAGGGGGCCTGGGTTTGATCCCTGTTCAGGGAACCAGATCCGGCATGCGTGCTGCAACTAAGAGGTCCACATGCCGCAACTAAAGAAGCCCACAGGCTGCAAGGAAGATCCCATGTGCCGCAACAAAGACAAGGTGCAGCCTAAATAAGTAAATAAATATATATTTTTAAGTTTTTGTTATTATTCTTTTTGGCTGCATCGTGTGGCTTGTGGGATCTTAGTTTCCCAACCAGGGATTGAACCTGGGCCTTGGGCAGTGAAAGCACAGAGTCTTAACCACTGGACTCCCAGGAAATTCCCTAGAGCAGTGTTTTTAAAACCTGAGAATGCTCAGTCCCCTTGAACTGGACAGCAGTCTGACCCAACATTATTTTAATACTGTCAAAATCATTTAATTATCCCTGACACTGTACTCATACTGAATTATTTTACCAATTATAAATACAAGATTACTCTTTTGCAATGTTAATTCAAAATTGAGGTATTTTTACAGAACAAGACTTCGTTTTCTCAAGACAGTGTTTCTCAAAGTTGAGAACTTGTGGAGCTGAGAACCACCATGAAGTTACCAGTTCTCCACTGGTCTTTTTCAAGGACAAAAAAACCTCGTGTTGTTCCTCTAAGAAAACATGGAAGCTTCAAGACGGGAGCGATGTTCTCTCCTACCTCCGCCTGTGTGGATAGCTTTCACACACACATTTTTGGAGACAAGAATGAAGGAAATCCAGGAACCCTGTCCAAACCACAGAGCCCAAAAGGCCGACGCAGAATCAAGTGCAGATTTCATTTGAAAGTATCTGGACTACAGGGTCAAAGTGGGGAAGTAATGATGTGGACGACCATGTCCTAGAGTGCTATTTCATTATAGCCACAGAGACAAGATCACTTTAATCCACCATCCCATCACCAGGCGACATGCCCAGCCTGTTTCTTACCTCCTGGGGGGGCCTGGGAGGGGACGGCAGGCATCTGGGCTTGACAGCAGGTTTCGGGGGGATATACTCAGTCACAGCCATCAGCTTCTGCCGTTCAAAGTGCATCACACGACGGTGACGGGTAACAGCCTTGGAGCCATAGCGGACAAGCTGGTGGGTGGGCAGCTGGCCTGGGAGAAGAAACGGCCATATGGTGAGAAGCAGCCTCTTAGTCTGCACCAGATGGACAAAACCCACCCCCTAGGCACAGACAACCGGAGTTCACAGAGCTAGCCTCAGCACTGAGTGGGACAAGGAACTCTGCTAGAAAGCCTGAATCCCCGAACCTTCCCTTCTCTTTAATTGGTGACCTTAGCTCAGGTGCTTGATCCTTGGAGGTGCCCATTTCTCCAGCTCTTTATGCAAAGAAATAAGGAAAAAATGAGAACAAAGGAGAAAGTATTTTGAATACATTTTAAAAAGGAGGAGAGAGCTGGGCAAACGTTTTCTTAAATGACAAAACAAAAATTTTAAGTTTGAGAGCCATATGGCCTATCGCTACTGCCACTGTATGATGAAAGTAGCCATGGACAATATGTAAACAAACAGATGTAGCTGTGTTCCAATACAACTATGTAGGAAAGAATGGTGACCAGCCCTGCCAGTTTGCCAATCCCTGCTATAAGCCAGTGGTTCTCAAAGTGTGCACCACCACCACCCCTCCCCAACCTGACATTAGCATCACCCAGGAACTTGTTAGAAAATCAAGTTCTCGGGCCCCGTCCTAGATCTATGAGTCAGTAGCTCTGGAGCGGAGCCCAGAAAACAGTGTTAACAAGCCCTCCAGGTGATGCTGATGCTGGCTAAAGTTGGAGAACCACTGCTCTACGCGTTGCTCCTTCCCCCATGATCTGAAGCAAGAGGGAAAAGTTATACTGTCCTCAAAGCTCCCCCAAACAAGTCTCCCTCCCCTCTATGCTTCTTGTTTACAGGCATTGCTGGAGAGCACCCCTCAGAAGACAAGGGAGCCACTCGAAAGCCCTAAGCCAAGGTAACCGCTTCACGCTCAACAAAAGGACCCAAGCTAGAGCTTCCCACTTTCAGCCCTTCCCAAGGCCGGAATGGGATCGCAGAGAAAGGTGCAGCCAGAAGGTGGCTCTAACAGTCAGAAAGCATGGAGATTTGCTTAAGTGAGAGGTTTTCTTGCCAGTGGCCACAAAACCTAACTGTTAAGTTAGATCAGATGGAACAAGATTTTTCAAAAATTTCTGCAGTTTTATTGAGATATAATTGACACACATGGAAACAGATTTTAATCTCTCTCCTGCGACTTACTAGCTGTGACCTTGACCAGTCACTCAATTGGTCTAAACTTGAGTTTCTTCATCTGTAAAGAGGGGAAGATAATGCCTTCTTGAAAGGACGCTTTAAGGTTTAAATGAAATAATACATGTAAAGTACTTATCACTGTACCTGACCTATATTATGTACTCAAAATCATTAATTAAACAAATATCTATAGCATGCCTATTAATGTCAAGCACCATGCCATATGCTGGCTATGCTGAATGAACATGGGCTCTGCCGTTATGGAGCTTATAGTCTAATAGAGAAAACAACAAATAAAGAAATGCTAAATTAGATTGTGATAAGGCGAAAGGATCAGTAAACAGGGTGAGAGATACAGATTTAACAGGGGAAACCTTTGCGGAGGGTGGCGAGGGAAGGCCTGCGATGACATTTAGGCTGAGACCTTAAGGAATCTCTGGAGGCAGAAAGAGCTGGGTGGTGGGCTAGAGAAACCCCAAACAAGGCAGGGGGACTGGGGCGTCGAGAATAAATACTGTGGTTGTCGCTGATGTTTTTGCTGTGTTGTCGTTATTACTAGAGTCTGGACTCACAGGAAATTAGATGGGGGAAGGAGGCCGGCGATCTCCTTACCCTTCTGGGGCAGGAGACCCCCTCGCAGCATCCCAGCCACGGCCGCAGCCATCGCCACCGGAAGAACGGCCGGGAGCAGCGAGACGGAAGTAGCTAAGGATTGTGGGTAGTCCCAGGGCCGGAAGCGGAGGGCGGAGCCGCCGGCTGGAGCAGCAACACGAATGCGCCGAGCCCGGCACCGGCGATCCCGCCCTCCCGTATGACCCATCTGGCGTCCAGTCTCCTAG
>NW_006791954.1:2848721-2866621 GCF_000442215.2 Lipotes vexillifer | reverse complement strand
CCGCTCTTGCCATCCGCACGCGCCACCATCTACCTACAAGCCCCCTGTAGGAGGCCAGTAAGGCCCCTATACACCCCTCAAACTCCAGACCCTCCACTTCGATTTACTTTCGTCTTCTATGCCACCCCAACAATTTGCTCTGAATCAACCCCTTTCCTTTGTCCCCCAATTCTCTGAGCTTCTCTCTCCTCACACCGTCCTGGGTTCCTCCATTCCCAGGGGCTGTCCAAGCTGCTCTGCTCCTCTTCGTTCAAATCCCTCCCCAAGCTAGCAGCTTTTAGATCATGCCTGGAGGTGAGTAGGGAGGTGGGATGTTGGGTAGAACAATTGACTAACAGTAGAGTCAGGCCTCCAAGAATCAGGAAATGTAACAATTGGACTCTTCTTTTCACAGATAAGCCTGCTCAGAGTCCAGAGGAAGGCGGTGTGTGCATTACTGAAGCCCTTATCACTAAGCGGAACTTGGCCTTCCCTGAGGATGAGGACCTGTCAGAGAAGATGTGAGTACATGGGAGAGGAAAGGGGTGCTGGAAGATTGAAACACACAGGATGACCAGTCCCCTGAGCTCTACTGATTTGTCAACTTACCTTTCTTTGTCCCTCTCTTTACTTAACTCCACACATTCAGTCAGTGGCAATGTCTCCCTCCTTAAAAATCATTCTATTTCTTTTTCACCATGCTCACTCAATTGCTTTAAGTCAGGGTCTTAAATAAGTCATCACCTCTCAACAAACTCCTAATTCGTCTCTCTACCCCCAGTCCAGGCACCCTATACTGTTGCCAAAGTGATCCTTTTAAATGACAAATCTGATAGAACCTGACTCCCTGGTACCTCCAGAATAAAATCCAAACACCGTAGCCTGAGTTGACCTCTGCTGCCTTTTCAGCCTTATTTCTTGCCACTCTCCATAAGTGTGTGATTTCTCTAAGACCCCGTGTTCTCACATCTTAGCACCTTACTACTCAAGAGTGGTGCTGGGACGAGTGGGCAGCATCTGCATCACCTAGGAGCTTGTTAGAAATGAAGAGTCTCAGGCCCACCTACTGAATGAGAATCTGAACTTTAACAAGACCCCCTAAGGGATTCATGGGCACATTAAAGTTCAAGAAAGTCTGGATTCTCACATACTATACCTTCTGCTTGAAGTGCCTTCTCCTCATCCCCCCTCACCTTCCTGGCTAACTCCTACTCATATGTCACCTCCTCCAGGAAGCATTCCCTGAACACCCCAGTCTGAATGCAGTGTATAATCCATGGACTCCCTTAGTCCCTTGCACATGCCTCTGTCATCCACTTGTCATAGATGTTTGGCCAGCTTCCCTAGTAGTGATGGGCAGGGACTCTCATTTGTCTCTGATGGGCACTTAGTAAATGTTTGGGGATTAATGAACGGGTGGGTGGAACAAGTGATCTTCCCTCCGTGGATGACTCAGAAGGGAGGTGAGGAAGGATCTTCCTGCAGAGATTGTCCCCTCTCTGTCCCAGCCCCTGCCTCTCCTACCCAAGCTGGCTGGAGGAAGTCTTCCCCTGCCTCTGCAGGAACCATAACCTGCCATCACCCAGTTTCCCAGTCCAAGGACCCTTACTCACCTCTCACTCTTATTACTCCCAGTGCTACTGACAGATACCCAGGTCTCCAAGTCAACCCAGGTTCTCCGATCTAGACCCCGCCTCATGAGTCAAGCAGGTGTCCCTGACATCTGAGCAATCACTGAGCCATCCACCCACCTTGAAACACCCTCCCCTCCGTCTTCCTCCTAAGAGACCACAGAAGTGGTACTGTTAGCCAACCCTGCTGACCGTTTGCCCAGGTTCCACACGCTTGCTGAACTGCAGACTGTCCGCCTGGACCGGGAGGGAATTACCACTATCAGGAACCTAGAGGGCTTCCAGAATCTTCACAGCCTCTATCTGCAAGGGGTAACTTCCTGCCTCCTGCCCTTACTCCTCCCTGTGGAGAGGACTCCATCCCCTGTGGGCCATGTCTGTCTAATCTGAAAGGAGCAAACCAGGTCATCTTGCCCATCTACCAGTGTTCAGGCAGGCAGACCTTCATAGAAATTGTTTCCAGATGAATCAGAAATTATCTTGAATTGAAAGACCAATCCACCCAAAAGAGATGCTGACCATGCTCTTGAGTCACTGTTTTTTTGTCAGACAATTCTCTTGCTCTAGAAGTCCTTCTTGATGTCTGCCCTAAATCTCTCATGTTATATAGCTCAAGTCCATTTCCTGTTTTGAAAAAAAGGAAGAAGGAACCACGAGATTCCTCAGCATCCTTCAGAACCTTGAAGGCTTTTTGGTGGTGGTGATAGTGGGGGTGGGTGGTTGGTTGATCTCCAGCCTCCCTCAGGTTGAATATACCCAGATCCCTTAACCTTCCCCCACAGAAACTTGACAGACCAAAGTAGTATAGGTGCACTGTCCCCTCCATGTGTGTAATCCACCACCAAAGCCTTTTCCCTTTCCCCGTTTCCCCTTGGTTTCCTTCTCTGATGTCCAGGTCACTCTTTGGTTGTGGGGTGATCAGGGTACTTAAATCAAATTTAGCCCACCCCCAAGTTTATGCCCTCAACCATCCACCTGGAGAAAGCAAATCATCCCAAGGTAGTGACAACCAGTTCAAGAAGTGGGGTGATCATGCCCAAAGTGCCAGATCTCCAGCTACAAGAGTAGACATGGTCTTGGGGCTTTGTCCCTTTAAAAGGCCCCCCATTCAGCTGACCTCAGCTTGGTTTCCCCAACTCGGTTTCTTCCTGCAGAATAAGATCGAGCGAATTGAGAACCTGGCCTGCGTCCCCTCCTTACGGTACTTGGTGCCAGGGCTCAGGCAGGGTGGGGGGAGGGAACAAGAGGGAGGATGAAGGGGAGGAACCTGGTAAAACCCCAAAGAACTGGCTCAGATCTCCCCAAGCCCAGCTGCTGGTCAGCTGAGGACCCTGCAAACCTAGCTCTGCTTCCCTCACCCCAGAAGGCCATGAGTCCCCACTTATCATCCGGCTGCCTAGCCCCGGGGCCCCGGACGCCTGGTGCCCCCGTCCCCCGCTTCAGCTATTCTGTGATTCAGCTGTCTCTCCCCCTCCCTTCCCCTACAGCTTCCTGTCTCTGGCAGGAAACCGAATCAGGCAGGTGGAAAACCTCCGCGACCTCCCACACCTCCAGTTTCTGGACCTTTCTGAGAACCTGATAGAAATACTGAAGCTGGGTAGGAATGTCCTTGCCCTGGCTCATGGAATAAGTCCCGGTGGTACCCTCCCTCCTCTCTGCTCTCCCTCCCCGTGCCTGCATTATCGGCACATCCTCCGGGGCTCTGGGGGGCTGTGCAAAGAGGCAGTGGCTGTAGACAGGAAGGTGGGTGTGAGAACCTCATTATTGCTCTCTTTGCTGTGTGCAGATGAATTCCCCGAGAGCCTTCTCATCCTCAACCTGACTGGAAACAGCTGCACCAACCAGGATAGCTACAGGTGAGGAGGAAGTGAAGGTGGGAAGAGAGGGGTGATGGCCTGCAAACCTGGGGGGACCATCCCTGGCACCTTCTCCACCCTCACTCCAGCTCGAGTTGGCCCCCTTTGGCCTTCCCACCCCCCATAACTCCACTTGGGGCCTGCCCTCAGCTGGCTGGCCTGACCACAGGCCTATCTTCCAGCTCGAGAACACCTCCCCTCCTGGTGTGGTTGCTGTGGCTTGTGTCTGTGCATCCTCCCAGGCTCCACGCCCAGGCGTGCCCTCCTGGGTGGTAGCCTCTGTTTTTTCTGCCCTGCAGGAAGCTGGTGACAGAAGCCCTGCCACTGCTCCTGGACCTAGACGGGCAGCCTGTGGCAGAGCGCTGGACCTCAGACGAGGAGGATAAAGCCTCAAGCAATGAGGATGAGGAGTTCCCAGAGCTGAGAGGCCCGTTCTGCTCAGAGCGAGGTGACCCTGCTTTCCAAGGCTTGCAGCCTCCCCAGAGCACACCCCTGCCTGCCCTGTGGGATCTGGGAGAAGCTAAGACAGCGGTGGTGTCTGGGGACGTGGTCCCAGGGCCAGACCAGTCTGGGCATGCAGGTGACTTGTCCTTCCCACCCCATCTTAGGCTCCTCCTCATTAGGGATGGTAGGGGAGAGTCTGTTTCTGCTAAGCCCGGGGCTCCATCCACCACCCACTGTCCTGGCCCCTCACAGGCTTCCTCAAGGAGCTGGAGCAGGAGATGAGCAGGCACCGGGAGCACAGGCAGCAGACAGCCCTGCTGGAGCACCTACTGAGGGTGGAGATGCGGCCCGCCCTCACCGACCTCCCACTGCTGCCAGGGGCGCCCATGGCCAGGGACAACAGCCCTTCCGTCACTCCCAGGCAAGGGAAGGAGACATCCCCGGAGCCCGTCTCCTTGCCACAAGCCTCCTCTGCCACCAAGAAACCATGCCTTCTGGCTTCCAGGAGCCAGCAAAGCACTGTTCAGGCAGGGAAGGGGGCCGGAGTGGCCGCAGCCGCCAAAGCCTCGTCGGCTAGGGCCCCCAGCACGACCAAAGCTGTGACCAAAAATATCAAGAAGTGAAGCGCAGCCCATCACCACCAGCAAAGCCCCAGGAACACGGAGGAACAAGGAGTGGAGTGGGTCTCCCCTCCCACACAGAGCCCTCGCCTGTGACAGGAGCCTGTCCCCAATAAAGTATCTCCAGGCCCTGCATGTGTCTTCCGTGTCACTTGGGGGAATCTCAGGGGAAGCTGTCAGTAAAAGCACCCAGAAACAGTGGCAGGAATACAGAGCCTGATTCTAAAGAATAGGATCTTGCAGGAACTACCCAAGGGACTGGCACCCCGTCTCAGGCCATCTCGCGGTGCACACATCTCACCGCCCCCCCTAGGGAGTGCCCTTCGGAGGTTCAGGTCAAGGACCAAAAAGCCGTGGTTCTAATCCTCCCCACGTAGTAGCCACCTGCTGTGCCAGGCTTGCATGCTCCTCCGTGTACACACACCCACACGCCTAGGGGCCACCTCCTCTCCCCACAGGGCCCCCCAAGACCTTCACCAAGTCAGAAGAGTGCACCGCCCAGCAAGGCACCCTGAGGCCCTGCAGCCACCTCAGGGCTGCCCTTTGCCCTCTCTCGGCTCTCCCATGCCCACTGGCCCTGGACACTGAATGAGGAAATAGAACACATTTATTAAGGCAAAGGCTGACCCGGCCACTCAGAACAAGGCGGAGGCGGTGAAGGGGTTGCTCTGTCCCTCTACCCCAGGGGTCCTGTGCCCACTGCAGCCCGCTGCACCCCAGGCCAAGCCAGGAGGAGCCGGGCTCAGGCATATGCCCGGCTCTCCTTCTCCACAAAGGCCTGGAAGAGGCCGCCCAGCTCCTGTGGGGACGGGGCCCACTCCCCGGCCAGCAGCCCCCGCACAGCCTCCAGGCCTTCCTGCTCCAGGTCCCGCTGCTTCTGCCGGAGCTGCTGCTCCCGATCCTGCCCGGGGAAAGGTAGCACTGAGTCCCTGGGACTGGCTTCCCTCTGGAAGGGGGGTGTGGCTGCCATCTCACAGAAGCAGGAGAAAGGACAGAGCACCCAACATTCTCCTGGACAGCTGGCTTTGAAGGGAGAGACTTCTCTCCCCAGCTCTGCAGTCTTTCCTCCACTCCCAGGTCCCCTCACGTTTCCAGAGTCCCAGCTGGGAGTGGGGGATTCCCTGGGGGTTACCTGCTCACTCTCCATCAGCCCCAGGGCCACCTGGTGTCCGCGGTAGAGGGCGTGCCGGCGATCCACCTGAGTCTGGAATCGAGGCAGGCTCCGAACAGGGTCCTGTGCTCCAAAAGTGGGGGACAGCACCTGGGGGACCTGGGCCGCTCCCACACCGAAGATGAAAGGTTTGAACACCGACCTGATGGGACAGGGATGGAAGGATTGAGGACTATCGCACCCTTCCGTCTCCCCTGCCTGGCCCGTTCTCCCCAGCCTTCCCCACACTCTCACCGGGACGGGTCTGGCGTGGCAGTGAGGAAGTGGACGCAGGGCTGTGTGGGGTCCTGGGGCAGCACGGACACCATGCTGGCCGTGGTGCGGAAGCCTCCGGAGTCCATACAGATGCCACTCTCCTTGCTCCTGAGGATGCCCATCATCGCCTCTGCCGTGATGCCCCCTGCCAGGGCAGAAGGGGGCCCTCCGGCCTCAGACTAAGCCCCCTGAAGCTGTGGGAGGGGAGGGAGGCCGGCCCCCACCCCATCCACTCACTGACCTGGACGTTGCTGCAGCAGCTCCCGCCCGGCCCGGAAGCGGGCCTTGGCAGCCTCCATGCGCACAGGCTGCTGGGTCAGGGAGAAGGTCTGGGCAAAGTCAAAGGCACCCTGCCCACCCCACCAGCCCTGGGCCCGGGCGTGGGGCCGGAGCTCAGGGTGTTCTGCTGAGATGTCCGTGCCGATGCTCAGCTGGTTGGAGATGTTGCGGGCCCCCTCTGCGGAGGAGACGGGGAGTCGCTCGTTTATCGTTAAGCCCCTGTCCTGTGCCAGGGTTTCAGCTAGGTGCTGAGAACACAGTGGTGAAGGGAACAGACAACCCTCGTGGCGGGGGAGACAGACAAACCGATCACAGAAATAACTGTGAGCTTGCAGCTGTGGTGAGCATCAGGAAGAGGAACCTGCTTGCGTTTCAGGGAGAAACCTAGCCACCAGGAAGTCCAGGAAGGCTCCCCAGAGGAAGCGGCAGGGTGGAGCACAAGAGGACTCAACCAAGTGAGGGGGGAGGATAAGTTCGTGAGTGGACTCATTTCCCATCTCCCTGGATGCCCCCACCACCCGAGACATTTGCTCCTGGATCGTGCCTTCCCTGCCCCCAGCACTGTTCCCACCCCAAAAGGGGAACACCTCTGGGAGGCAGGCCCCAGCACCAGGCCCCTCACCCTGGATCCTCTGCGCAGCCCACAGCCTCCCCGCCGTCTCCAGCACCCATGCCTCAGTCCGGTCGGCCAGCAGGAAGGTGTTGTGGTAGCAGAATGGCATGGGGTCCTCCCAGCAGCTGCCCCCCTGCCCGTAGCGCTCCAGCAAGCCTGTGATCACGTGCAAGGCCTCCTGGGCTGAGCTGCCCCGTTCTAAAGCCAGCCTGGCACAAAGAGAGTCCAGGGGACAGAGGGCGATGGGGTATCACTGGCAGGTGGCAGAGCTTCAGTGGACAGAAGAGGCCCAGAGAGGTTTGGTGACGGGCCCAAGTCACAGAGAAAATCGGCCAACATTGGTTGTATTAAGCACATATAGGCCAGTGGTTTTCAAGCTGTGCTCTACAGGGTTCACGAAAAGGACTGAATCATATTCTTGGAGAAAGAAGCGCCCTGAGCCCTCCAACCTCTTCAATCAGAGCTGCTCCACGTTTAGTGGTTTTACTAATCAAAATTCTCCCTGAGAGTCCATTTGAAAAAAATTTTACTTCTATTGAAAAACATTTTAAACCACTGTCCTATTTCTGGGCCAGCAGAAGCCCAGAGATGGCCACACTTGGGAGCTCCTTACCAGACTGTGGAGATGGGGCCCAGAGAGGGGCGGGGCAGGGACAGCCTCCCTGGAGATTGACAAAGTGGGCAGAAAGGGGGAGGCGCTTGGGGGCAGGGCAGGGAGGATGGCCTGGGTCAGTACTCAGCCCCAGATTACTGGTGTATTGAGGGGATGAGGGAGGCAGGGTCCACACCTGAGTAAATCCATGCCCAGCAGGGCTTCCCCTGTCCCAACTGGTTCCTTGGTCCACACCGCCTCGTTGCCAATGCAGACACCATGCTCATTGGCGCCCATCTCAGCCCCCCACAGCCAAGAAGGGCGGCTCAGGATCACAGCATGGGTCTTTGACACCTGTTCCACCTCAATGTAGGTGCACTGGAGATAAGGGAGGAGAAAGGGAGAGTCCACTCAGAAAGGAGGAGGTACCTATAAAGTGGTGGCATTTATGCCCATCACCTTACACAGTCCTTCGGGGAAGGTCTAATTATTCCCATTTTACAGATGAGGGAACTGAGGTCGACAGAGGCTAAATAATAGGTTAGGTTCCGGTCGGTAGGCTCAAAGCTCATGCTCATTTCACCACATCTGGCAGCTTCCCAGGTGGGGGTAGGAGAGGAGGAAGGTCTTAGAAGAATGCCTAGTTCTGCCACAACTCCCAGCACCCTATAAGGCCTAACCCACCTGGAGCCGGCTCCCAGGGACGTGAGTGCCTGCCGGTACAAACACCACCTCCTGCACCTCTTCCCGGGGCCGGTCAGAGTTCTTGGCAAAGATCACAGCTGGGATGGCCGAGGCCGGGGGCACCGAGACAAAGCAGTCGCAGGAACATGGGGTGTCAGGGCTCCACGATGCCATCTGCGGAGAGGTGGAGATGAGTGTGTCCCTCTCGTGCCACCTCTCCATTATCCTGAGCGGGGCGCAGTCCTAGGGAGCCCCTCTCCTAACACGTGCAGACACTCCGGGAAGACACTGCCGTCGGACGCTCAGCACCGCACGCACACTCGGTGCCCGGCGTGCGCGACGGAGACGCCCACTCTCTCCCCAGGCTCCAGGCTTGGGAGCCAGCAGACGGGCGCAGACCGCATGCTCCGAGGGCCGTGCTGTACCAGAAGTCCTGACCCTTCAGGGCAGTCGCGGGAGCGTCTCCCTCGCTGCCCCACCCCTCTCCAAGAATCGCACGCCACTCTTCTGTCTGCCAGTTTCTCGCTTCCCCAATACTGTATGCCCCTCACCCTCTCTCCCTCCAGGATCCGCAGCCTAGTCCCGAGCGCCACTGCCTCCGCTTCGGGTAAGGTCGGTCTCAAGGGGCGGAGGCTCCTAGATGACCTGGAAGGCTTTGGGCCTGGGGGCGGAGTCGGAATCGAGCACCTGCAGTTCCTTGGTTTTCCACCAGGGCGCGCGCCAGCACCACTTCTTGGAGCGAGGCGGCCTTCGGAGTCCTGCTGGCTGCCTGCCCTACCCCGGGCGCAGCTTTCAGGCCAGATAAAGGCTGCGACGAATCCGCTAGCTCCTCCAATGGGGTCACTGTCGGGAGAGGGAGCTGGGGGGTGGAAAGGAGCCCACGTGAAAGGGGAGGAAATAAAAACTTGGCTGATTTGTTAGAGAACGGGGAATGCTAGGGCATCCGGAGATGACGGAAGAACCTCAGCTACTTGTGACCTGGTTTGAATCACAAAGGTACAACGCCAGGCTGGTGCCCCCTCCCCCGCATCCTCTCTCTGTCCTGTCCCTCCTACTCCTTCCCATCTCCCACCTCCCACTCCCCAACCCCTCGGAAATAAGATCTATAAGAGTGGTCACACAGGAATAAAGACGCAGACGTAGAGAATGGACTTGAGGACACGGGAAGGGAGAAGGGGAAGCTGGAACGAAGTGAGAGAGTGGCGTGGACATATATACACTATCAGATGTACAATAGATAGCTAGTGGGAAGCAGCCACATAGCACAGGGAGATCAGCTCGGTGCTTTGTGACCACCTAGAGGGGTGGGATAGGGAGGGTAGGAGGAAGACACAAAGGAGATATGCGGATATATGTATACATATAGCTGATTCACTTTGTTATACAGCAGCAACTAACACAACATTGTAAAGCAATTATACTCCAATACAGATGCTAAAAAAAAAAAAAAAAAGAGTGGTCATAGGTCGGGAGGTGTAGGAATAATTTAATGCATTTTTTTAAGGCACATAGGCACAAAATCCATCCGACCTCCAAAAGGCCAATTCTGCCCCACAGTGCTCAAACTCACTGGAGGTTAGCTTTGAAAGGAAATTTGGAAATTTCTAGCCCAAAGATTTGGAACTGAAACAGTAAAGGAGAAATCCTGGCCAAGGGGGCACATATCCATGTGGAGGTAGACTCTGAGCCCAAATGTTCTGCTTCCCAGGTCATTTTCCTCTATAAATTATCTCCATAACCAGCATTTAAGCTAATGCATCTCACACCCTCTTGCTCTATGGAGCCCTCCAGGAAAGGGGGGAGGGGAGACACTGCAGATTATATACTTCTCCCACATCCACCCTGCCAACCAATCAGGGCTGCTGCTCGGAGCCCTGGCCACAGCATCCCAGCCTGTGGTCACTCCTGGGATGGGAATGAAGGCTGAGGTCGAGGTTTCCCCAGGAGGCAGGCTGCGGGCAGGTGTGCTGGGTGATGGCCGGGGAAAACCTGCCAGATAAAGCTGTTGGGACATCTGAAATCTGAGATGTTTTCTGATTGCCTCTAGATAAACAAGAATGATTCCCAAGAGAGTGCTGTCTCCACGGAGATGGACTTCACTTTCAGAAAGGGGACTGCCAGTTGCACAGAAGGTTGGCCTAGAAGCTGGGCTGGAGGCAGAGTAGAGCACTACCCGGAACTGTGCAGACTGGCATCTCATCCTGCTCCTGCTATGATATAGCTCCGCGGGTCTCTTAGGGCAGGTCACTTTACCTGCCAGGGCCTCAGTTCCTCCAGTAGCAAATGAAGGCATTGGACTAGATCAGTGGTTCTCAGCCATGGTTGGGATGAGGAGGGATTAGTTTTCAACGACGCAACTCCCATTGCACAACACAGTATAATACTTTGCTTCTCAAAGTGTCCGCGGATTGCCAGCATCAGCGTTATCTGGAAGCTTGTTAAAAATGCAGAATCTCACGCCCCACCTCAAACCTACTGAATAGGAATCTGCATGTTAACAAGACCCCCAGGTGTAAAGTTTGAGAAGCACTGCTCTACTGCACCCCCAAGGGACATAATTCGATGGGATGCTGGGGAGTGAATTGGAACATCTGGAAAAACTCCATGCATGACTCTAATATGCCCTCTACTGGGTGGGAGCAACTGGACTATTTGGCACCTGAGATTCTTTTCAAACCTACACTGCTCAGATGCTGAGCAGCCAGACTCGCAAGGATTAATGGGAGGTGAAGGCTGCTTCTGGTGTGATGTATGGGGTGGGGGTCGGGAGGTTGCCATTGGACGTCATTCCAGAAGCAAACATCAAGACTGTGTGGTCAGGGCTTCCCTGGTGGCGCAGTGGTTGAGAGTCCGCCTGCCGATGCAGGGGACACGGGTTCGTGCCCCTGGGAAGATCCCACATGCCGCAGAGTGGCTGAGCCCGTGAGCCATGGCCGCTGAGCCTGCGCATCCGGAGCCTGTGCTCCACAACGGGAGAGGCCACAGCAGTGAGAGGCCTGCGTACAGCAAAAAAAAAAAAAAAAGATTGTGTGGTGATAAACGTGAGTCCCCGAGGTGGCTGACCTGAGAGCCGGTTCACATCCTGAACTTCCCCAGCTGCCCGCTGGGGAGCAGGACCGGGCAGAACAGCACAGCCCCAGGCTGCAGTCCCCAGGCTGCAGGTTCCTCGGTCACTTCCCCATTCCTGACTTCACTCACCCACCCTAGAGGGATTCTATTCCCACTTCCCAGGAGAGGAGAGGGTGGCTCAGAGACATTGCCCAGAGGGCCAGCCCAGGTGTTTTGATTTCCCAAACTCCCTCTCAGCCCCTCCAGGACTGTCCTGCCAGGGGTGCCAGAACTGAGGGGTCAGAGGTGGCCTGGGGCGGGGGCGGGGGGGAGTGGCTGCAGCCAGGCAGCATTGCCGTCAGAGTGAGCAAGTGAGCGTCAGAGCCCCACCAAAGGCCCCCGATAAGAACGCAGGTCAGGGCTTCCCTAATGGCGCAGCGGTTGAGAGTCCGCCTGCCGATGCAGTGGACGCGGGTTCGTGCCCTGGTCCGGGAAGATCCCACATGCCGCGGAGCGGCTGGGCCCTGTGAGCTACGGCCGCTGAGCCTGCGCATCCGGAGCCTGCGCATCCGGAGCCTGTGCTCCGCAATGGGAGAGGCCACAACAGTGAGAGGCAGAAGGAGCTGTGAGGGGAGGAGGGGCAGTCCCAGCCCTGCCCAGACAGGCCCAGCCGGCCCCACAGCTGCCCTGCTGTCCCTGGGAGCAGCAATGGGGGAGAGCAGGAGAGGACTCGCCAGGCTCCTGGGGTCTAAGTCCCCCAGAACCAGGAAGACAAAAGAGGAGCCCCAGGGAGCGGGGTGGGCCTGAGGTCACCGTAACACTCCTGTCCCTCCTCCACCCAGGCAGACAGAAACAAACATTTGGCCCCCTCAACTGGTCTGCTTTTCTCTGTAACCCCTAAATCATTCTGATGCCCCCATTTAAGAAACTTTGTGACCCCAGACTCTCCCAAACAAGTGGTGGAATGGGCCAGGCTGGTTACCATATTTGGCTCTGAGAAACTGGATTAGGGTTAGAGTGGGGGGAAATAGGAATCCCACTGGGATAGATGATAATTTTGGCCAAGATGTAGGATGGAAAGGTGAAAGAACGTAATACCCTACTCTGCTCCCTTGGAGCCAAAAACTGATCCTCTGTCAACTTTCCTAGGTTTGGGGCTCTGGAGCCATGAGGCTTTTACTCATCTGACGTGTGTTAGGCACCAACTGCGCACCAGGCGTTTGAGCAGCCTGGGAAAGTGTGCATTTGTGCATATCCGGGGGTTCCCGATGGGTCCAGTGAGGAAATTCTGTGCACACCGTGGTTGCGTAACTGTGGCAGGTCTCTAGCTGGGAGTTGCACTAGGAACCTTTCCCTCATGCTTTTCAGCTGGGTGGGAGCCCATCAGATATCTTGGCTGCCTTTCATCACCTTGTCCCTGATAGGGATCATCCTGGGTGAAGAAATCGCTGTCAGTCACCCCCACCTCTCTCAGAGCCAGAAGGCCTGATTGACAGGCACACACCCACGGGGGTGGGGTGAGGGGGCCAAGGAGCTGGCCATCTGTGGGAAGGCAGGGAACCGGCATTCTTGGCAGGGGAGGCGAAAGAGGGGGCTTCCATGTGGGAGAGGAAGGAAATATCTAGAACCTTTTCATCTCCACAGGAGAAGACCAGGGAGGGACAGTCAGCCCAACTATCAACCCCGAGGGAGGGCCACCCTCCTTCTGCATCAACAACCTCCCGGCAGGATCAGACCCTTCAATCAGCTCAGCTCTGCCCCCAAACAAAGGGAGGTGAGGCTGCCCAGGGCTGCAGGATCAAAGAGAAGTGTCCACCCCACCCTGCAGCCAGCCTGGTCCTTGCTGCTGAGACACCATGAGTCAAAAAGGAAACCAGAGCTGGAAGACAAATGAAGCAGTGATGTGGTTGATGACTTTATTATGGCATAAAAAACACAGGCTGTTTCTTCCTCCTCCTCCCCCCCCAAAATGGGTTCACAGCACTTAAAGAAAAAAAAAATCCTACATTTCTCCTCTAGGGGGCTGCCTAGAAGGGGGCAGACAGCCAAGCAACCTAGATCTATAAGAGGGGAGCAGAAGAAAACCTATCCAAAGCCCTCACCAGCACACCTTAGAGCTCGGGGCCTCCGTGGGGGGAATATCCGTGCTGTCCTCTCCCCAGCGCACATTTGGGAGTTCCCCTGAGGATGGTCACTGGGAAAGGCTGTCCTAGTGGCAAAGGGAGATGTGGCTGGTTTCCTCAGCTGGAGGAAAACGGCATCTCACACCCACAGCGCCCTCCCTCTCTCCCCCTTATCCACCTGGCCAGGCAACCTGCAGGCACTGCCAACTCTCTTCTGCCCCCAGCCCTCTCAGCAAGGAAAGGGACCTCTGGTCGGATTAGCAGGAGGTAGAGGAAGAGGGAGCATAAAGAAAGGACATTCCTTCTTAACCTACCCCAGGCCCATGCGTCCTTCAGGGAGAGTCACCCCATCCCTCTTAAGAAGGGCTCTCTTCTATACAAACATATTCCCACCCAGATCCCAGCCCCACTTCCCAATAGCACCCAGTCCTTGGACTGATATCCCCAAGGAAGGAAGAGATGCTGTGGGCCTAGGCTCCAGGACCTTGGCTGGGGTGAACAAGATGGGGTCTCCCTGGCTGGAGACCCCAGGCTCAGTAGAGAAACACACACATACATAGGTATACACACATGAACACACATGTCCTAATATTAAATAAAATACCCTTTGCTTATAACTTAAAAAATCAATACACAACTAATCCTTGCACAGGGCTCTGGGTGGAGAAAGAAAGGCAGAGAAACGGGAGGTCGGGGGGAATCTTAAGTCCTCTACCTGGAGCCTGGGAAAGCCTACTAGTTCCAGGCTCCTGTGGCCTGTCAGTCCCTGCCCCCATCAGCTTTTTTCCTTTTGCCTGGCTCAGCCTCTTCCAGCTTCCCCCCTCCCCACGTTCCCCACTCCAGAATTACCAACAGGAAGTATTTCTAGCATCTAAAGGAGGGAACAGGGACAGCTTCCTGGACATCACCTCAGAAGGCAGGCCAGTGACAGGACAACCTCCGCATATGGAAGGGGAGCCTCACAAGAGATGAGATGGGGAGGAGCCTCCTAACACACTCTACAGGAGGGGCAAGGCTTGTAGGCAGCACGAAAGGGGAGCGTCGTCGAGCTAAAGAAAGAGTGGGGCTTAGCTTCTCTGCAAGCAGATGGCCAGGCAGGGACAGAGTCCTCCGCTCTGAGCAGGAACCGCTGGAGGTCCCTCTGCTGGGACACCCCCACCTACCCTCACCCAACCGAGGTAACCCTCTTCCTTCCATCCCTAAGGGGAGGGCAAATGCCAGGCACCAAGGGTGAGGAGCTACATGAATTCTGGAGCAAGGGCTCTTGGCTGTCTTGAAGGCCTGCCTGGGGTGACAGATGAGAGTGGACTACTGAACTTTACTTTGATAAAGACCAAGAGTTAAGGACTGAATCAGAGTTAGAGAGGTAAGGGCTTAGTTCCACTCCCTGACCAAATCCCTTTCTCTCATTTTAGAGGAGACTTCCTTGCTCAACCTCCACATCTAGCTCCCTCCTCCAGCCCACAGTTCTGGCTGGAAGCTGTCGCCCATTCTGGCCCTCGTCCCTTCTTCCCTCGTGGCTCCATCAGACTGGGTCTGGAAGGCTTAATAAGGAGGCACATCAGAGACATTATTTCTGCGGTGACAACCCTCCCAGCCAGATAGAAACTCCTCCCTTAGGGGGACCCCCCAGCCTCTGCTACCCCATCTCAGCTATCCCTCCGGAAACCCCGGGGTAAAGCACTCTAAGGGGGATGAAAGGGACCCGGGCTGCAGCGCGGCCCCAGAGGCCCTTTTATGTCCGGGTTCCCAGGCGCTAACGACGTGTCCAGACAGCTACCCGGAGCGCCCGGGGCGGCCCCACTTCTCTCTGCTCCGGGGACGCGCCGTATCCTCCAACCTATCCCCTGGGCCCTCCAGCCACCGTAGGGGTAGTCCGCCCCAACCCCCCAGCCCAGGGGCGTGAGTGAAAGAGCGAGGAAGGGGAGAACTGATGGGCATGCGCAGCTCCTCCCCGCCCAGTCAAACGCGTCCGTCCTGTCCAGCCCCAGAGACTATGAAACCCCTAGCGACCCGGCTCCCTGATCCCCGCATCACTTTCCCTCCCTCTCAATAAATAACCACCTTCTCTTGCTCAAGCCACCCCCACAAGGGCATCAGGCCAGAGGGCTCTCTTCTGATGGCCCCAGGGGAGACCAACGGGGAGGCGGGACGGGGAGGCGGGACGAGGAGCTCAGTTGGAGGGAGCCGCACTGCCCTCGGCCTCGCGCTTCCCTTTGCCCCCGGGGGGCTCCGCTCCGCCGGCCTTGCCCTCTCCCGCCGCCGCCCCCCCGGCAGCCTCCTCTTTGGCGCCCTCGTGGGTTTTCATGTGTTTGGCTAGGTGGTCGCTGCGCATGAAGACCCGGCTGCAGACTGCGCAGGGGAACTTCTTGGTGCCGGTGTGGGTCTGGAGGTGGCGCTGCAGCTCGTCGGAGCGCGTGAAGCGCTTGCCGCAGAACAGCCAGTTGCACACGAAGGGGCGGTCGCCGCTGTGCCAGCGCAGGTGTGCCTTCAGGTGCGATGTCTTGGCGTAGGCTTTCCCACAGCCCGGGATGTGGCAATTGTGCAAATGCTTCTTCTTGCCCCCATCGGGCCCGCACGGAGCCCCCAGTCGCTCCGCCTCCAGGCAGTTGGGGCAGCGGCACACGGTCTGGCCTGAGCTGCGGGGCACTGACCGCCGGGAGCCTTTGGGCCGGGCCGCCCCATCCAGACTGGTATCCAGCCCCTGGGATTCCGGGGCGGCTGCTTCCAAGGCCTTCGCCCCGTCGGGAGGCCCGAGGAGGTGCTGCCCTCCGGCGGCTGGGAGGAGATGGTGCGGGTGTGGGTGGGGCGGCTGGGCACAAAGCTGGTGGTCTCCGACGTAGCCCCCCAAGCCAGCCTGAAGCGCCCCGGGGTGGCCAGGTGAGGTCAGCGCGCCCTGAGTGTGGGGGAGGTCCATCCAGCTGGTACCCGGATGAAGGTCCCACCACGAGCCATCCTCGGTGCCTGGGTGCGTCGGCCGGAACCACGATTCGTAATGGTGTGACATGTCCGGCTGCAGGAGCTTGGAAAAGGGTCCCGGGGCCAAGGGACTGTCGCTTTCCAGGTCCTCGCAGGTTACCCGAGAGGAGGACCCCGGCAGCTCATAGCTCTGTGAGAAGTCCACCTCTGGGCCCAGCGGGAGGCTCTGCAGCTCTCCAGGCTGCAGGGGGGAGGGGTAGTCCCCGGCCTCAGGGCTCGTGTGGCCCTGGTATGTTTGGAGAGCCTGCAGGTCGAGGCGCGGCGGGGAGGCGGGAGGCGCGTCCGAGTGCTGGCTGCCCAGAGAGCCACAGACGGCGGTTAGCATTGCCGGGATCCGGGGTGGGGTGGGGGACAGGGATGGTCAAGGGCACCTCAGGTGGGACCTAAAGGAGGAAAAGATGAGGTAAAGTGAGGAAAGTAACCGTCTCATTTCCCGTCCTAGCCCAGTTCCCTTCCCTGTCAAATGCTTCTTTCCCATCCCCAGGTGAAAAAGAGGAAGGCATGTCTGGGCGGGGACTAAAGATCAGCTAAGAGAACTTGGGAGTGCTAGGAAGGGTTGAGGGTGTGAGGTGCAGAGGATGATGGAAGTCTACCTTCCGCTAGGTGATCCCTCCCTATAGGACCCAGCTCATCCTGGAAGTTGGGCTGGTCCCAGGCAAGTAGGTCAGTCAGATACAACTAGAGTACAGTGCTGGAACCATTGTCCCTGCCCAGCCCAGTGGGAGGGGCAGTGGCATTGCCCCATAACCCCTGCCCCCATGCCCGCCCACCCGCAGATCTGCTGCCAGCCCAAATGGAGAATCTAGGCCCATCTCAGCTTCCCCAGTTTAACTCAGGACGCAGTTGGGGAGAGGGAGGTGGTCTAACCCAAAGCTTAAAGTAACCTGACTTCCCGAAGCCCAAAGCAGGTTCTGAGGTTTTGGAAAAAGAGCTCTCCTTCCATCCCTGAGGCATGCTCAGTGAAGAAAAGCATTTCACTGCTCTACACCACTCACCCCAGCTCCCTGCCTGGCTGGGTTGCCTCAGCCCCACCAAACCCACTCCCATGCCCCTTTCCCTCTGGCAGGGACTTCACCTCCCTGGGGTGCAACTGAAGTGCCAGTTTCCAGAAGACTTCTCCCTGCCAGAGAAACTAAGCCCCCCTCCCTGTCCTGACCTACACCAGTGCCCAGCCAGCTTTCTGGCTGCTACCCCTGCCCTCCTCCAATCTAGGGGAAACCAGATGTGAAGCTCGGAGGGGTCAGCCAGAGAAGAGCTCACCAGCACGCTCAGGAAGATAAAATTGCCACCCCCTTAAGTGATTCAGGGACAGAGTGGGGGAAGCAACAGGAAATGCCAGGATCACACAGAAATTAAGAGGAAGAATTACCCAAAGAGATTATATAGGGGGTGCATTCTAGGCCTGGATCATTTTTAGGAGCTGTCCAGATGATTCTAACATGCAGCCAAGTGTTGAGAACTATTGCTCCAGGCCAGTTCTCTTATTTTAGAGAAGAGAAAACTGAGGCCATATTTGGAGAAGTCACTTGAAAAAAAATTTATTCATTCAGTCAGTAAATATGTACTGTATATACCTCTGTGAACCAGAGGTATATACAGTATATTCCTGGTCTGTTTCTCTTTCCC
>NW_006791954.1:2828562-2848711 GCF_000442215.2 Lipotes vexillifer | reverse complement strand
TTTCCCTAAACCACTGGGAACCTAAAGAAACCCCCCACCCCTCTCTGGACCACATACCTGTCGCTTGAAGTTCCCCCTCGTCTCACCACCTCTCCCTAAGGTCTGGGAGCCCTGCTGTGATGCCTGGAGTATGTGGGTTTGGGTGCCTGAGCCTTCTCTGATGATGGGGGAGGAGACGCAGTGGTTTAGGGCAGGGACTTTTCCTTCCTAAATCAGGATTCGGATGCCCCTACCACCTTCCGCTTCTGGGACCAGGGAGGTTGCCCTGGTGGTCTGGTAGAGGGAGGGAGAGGGGGATTGGGGCGCCTACTCAGGCTCCTGCTGCCTCACCACAAGAAATGAACAGGGTGAAGCGGCAGGAATGGAGCCTCAGGCCCAGGCGGGGCAGCCCAGCAGGGGCTGGGCGGGAGCAGTGAGGCCTGGGACCCTAATAGCTTTTGGCGCCTGGGAACGGCCCCAGGGGTTGGGGGCGGGGGGTAGGCTAACGATCCAGGCTCCAGAGTGGCCTCTCCCGCCACAGGGCCAGGGAGCCCAATCCTGGGATGCACTAGGCTGCTACCGAGATCTCGGGAAGGGAGACAGCCGGGCGCGTACCCCTGCTTGCCGCTCCCCAAGGCGGGAAGGCTGGTAGAGACACCCTCCTTCCCCCTTCTACCGGCTGCCTCTCCCATCACCGGTGCTCAGGTGGTCAGGACTTCCGTACTCCCGGTCCTCAAGTTTCCAATCCTCCAGTTGTCCCAGTCGCTCCAGTTTCCCCAGTCTCCAGCCTCGCCCGTCCGCCCCGTTTTTACTCCGCCGGGGCTCTAAACCCCTCGGATTCTTTAAGACCACCTCCCCCAAGGCCAGAGGAGGCTGTGGCGCGTTCCGGGCGCGTCTTTCCGAGACGATCCCCGATGCGCGCACCCCTCGCCGCCCTGACCCGGGTTCCTACCTCGAGGCTGCGCTCGGGCGCCTGGCACAGCAGGCTGGCGCCCTCCCGACGGGCGCTCCTGGGCCTCGCGCGCCGGCGGGCTCTCCAGCGGCGAGGGGCAGGAGCCGAGGGTGAGAGGGGGCCGCAACAAGACCCGGCGGCTGGCGGCGGAGGAGGGGCGGAGAGAGGCGGCGGGAGGGCGGAGGGCGGAGGGCGGGCGGGAGCCGGCGAGCGAGCGAGCGAGCGAGGACAGCTCCGCCCGTGACTCACCGCGCTCTCTGCCTTCATCCTCGGCCCTGCGCTCCTTTTTCCCGAATTCGCGGCCCCGCCCACCTCACCTGTGGCCGCCTTTAACCCTTGCCGGCTCTGCCGGACCAGAGGCCGAGCCGGGCCGGGCCAGCGGGGAGGGGGCGGGCGGAGGGAATCACTATCTAGGTGGCACCCTGCCCCCTCCCTCGCTCCTCCCTGGCCCCTGCACTGCTGGGGCGAGGGGCCTGGGCGGCGTGTTTCCCAGGTTCTGGGGCCCGCCCCATCGAGTGGAAAACTGCCCTCGAGCTGTCTCGGTTTGGCGGGCACCCAGGACTCTGACCCTGCGGGAATGGAGGAGGGGGCGGGTCCTGGGGGTGATACCGAGTCAACCTAGGGCGCCGTTTGCCTCCACGGCCCTCCACCCACCCGCCCCAGTAGGGCAGCGCTGCCCCAGAACTAAGAGGAAAGAAGGAAACAGGATTGAGCGCCAAGGATGTGTCCGGTGTACCCCCAGACCTGGGCCGTGAGAAGCTGCTCTTAGCCGCTGACCTCCTTCACCATTCCTCCCGCCGCTTCTTTCCACCACCAGCACCTTCCCCGGTCCTTTCTCTCTCTCTTGCTGCCCGGCTCTCTTTCTCCGGCCACTCACCTTTTTTTGAGTAACCTCCTCCTCTCCTCTTCCCATCCGCCTGGCCCGTCTCTATCTGCGCCTCAGCCCTCACTCTCCATCTACCCTTGGGCAGCAACCCCAGCGCCTCCCAGGTCCGCCTCTCCAATACACCCGAACTCCCTTCGGTCCCAGAGGTGCTCAGCCTGCGCCCAGCCACCCTCGCCCCCGCGCGCCACCGGCTCTGAAAGATGGGGCAGGCGCCGGGATAGCCCTGGGAAAGGACACTTCTGCAAACATTTGCGCGACCCCTTGCCACCATTCCTTCCCGATTCTCATCTGAATGTCTAAACCCAAGGTTCATAATTTTGGGGAAGGGTCTTGGATTCCTTTGAGAAAAACAAATGCACATACACAGTGCAACCCTCTGCAACACGGTGCAGAATTTCAGGGCGTTTGCGACGCCCACCTAAAAACTTCTCTCAAGATCAGAGTTGGTTGAGATATCCAGCGCCGTGGATAGGGGTGTTCCCCTCTCCTCCCCCGCCAGGAATGGCCTGTGCGACCGGGTACGAAACTCCCTTCCCGGTGGGTGCCTCCCCGAACCGGCCGCTTTGACCTCCTGAAGTGACTCTTTTGTTGCAGGGGGCACTCTGATCAACTTCCTAATTTTTTTCGTTGCCTCGGTTGGCTTTCCCTCCGGACTCTGCCACCTGCTTTTTTCACTTCGTTTTTGTCTTTACAGTCTATTTCGTACAGCCCGAGCAGAATTTAGGCTGATTCGTTTTCGCGGGTACAGCCCCGATTCCACCACCGTTGGTTTACCTGTCCTGAATACGAAGTGCGACTATTAAACGGCTAAACTGATCCACAAGCCACTTGAAAATCGATCTTTTTGTGTGTGGTTCCCCCCACCAGACATACACATTCTCGTATCCAGAATCAGGGTCTGATTCATCTGTGCAAATCCCTCTTTTGTAAGACTCAGTTTCCTCATCTGGACAACCTGAGTACAAGTTGGGAGGGTTTCCTGGGGCTTAAAGGAATTGATGTTCTTAAAACACTTAGCCTGTGGGGCCCCTGGTAAGCTCATAGTAAAGGGAAGATATCGTTGGTAGCGTTATAATTATTAAATAAGTCGGTTCCCAGCAAATGTTTGTTGGATAAAGGTATATTCACAAAGATCTTTGGGCTAGAAGTTGACAGACCAAAATTCTAGCTCCAGCCCTGCATTTGCTAAGCTGATCTGGCAAATGAGGTTGCTCTGAGCCTCAGTTTCCTCGTGGGTGAAATGCGGTTAGAGCAGGCGCCCTGCGGGGTAGAGGACAGGCACTTGGGAAGACGCGAGGTGCCTCCCAGATGTTAGAGATTGTACTTTCAGATCAGTCAGATTTCATTCCCGACTCTTGGGCCCCTGAGATGTAGATTCTCAAGAAGCGCTCTGGGTCTTTGTGGCCACGGCTAAATCGACAGCCCTCTCTGTCCATACGGCTTTATCTCCGTGCACTCAGCCTGCAAATCTTGACTTAGTTGGTTTTGCACCTCAGTTCACAGCCATGTCCGGAACAGAGGTACGGGCTCACATTGCAGAGCCCGCTACTCGAATTCCTGGGCTAAGTCTGATTCGACCCCTAGGCATTCTCTTGTTCCTCCTCCTCCCTGCAGCCCGCTGGCCTCTGGCTGTTCCCCAAAGCTGCAGCTCTTAAGGTGCTAACACCTGAGCAAGGATCTGACTCTCAGTGGGAAACCTGAACCCCCTCTCCCATTTATTTATAGGCACCAGATTGTCTTGTCTTCCTAGCTCCTTCCATCTTTTCCTGGAAAGAAGAGGGAAAGGAATCCAGCCCCTGGACAGTAGACATCCCACCCCACTTTCACCCCAGGCCCCCTTTCACCCCACGTGGTCCTGACCCACAGCCACCCGGGTTTCCCAGAAGCAAAGACCCTCCATCTGCCTGGCACTCATCAGCATGAAATTCAACCGCAATGCAATTGTCTCAGAAAACTCAGCTGTTCTGACTTCCTGCACTGCCTGGGTTTCTGCCTATGACTCAGGGCACTTTCTTTTCTTCCAGATACCCCTCTGCTTTTGTTCCTTTGATTCCAGCCCTTTCCATTTCCCACTTTCTAGATGTTTCCTTACTTAATGGTGCTCATGATCTGTTGACGTGACTGCCAAGATCACCACTGCCCACTGCCATGTTCTCATCTCACCTCAAAGTTGAACCATGCAGCCCATTGAGATCTGCCCAGGACTTGAGCCATTTCTACTCCTTTCCCTCATTCCACTAAAGGGGTAAACAGACAGATTTTGCCACAAGTGTCTGTCTCCCATTCTTGCCGCCCCTCTGCTTCTCATGCCTCATTTTACTCAGCAATCCACTTTGTACCTGGAGCAGCCTTATTGGTCTCCATGCTCATAGTAACCAGCATTTATTTATTGGGCACCTACTACGTTCCAGGTGCTTCACACAAATATCTCTAATTTTCATGAGCAGGCAGCAAAGTAGTTGTTATTATCCCCCCATTGTACAGATGAGGAAGCCGAGGATTAAAGAAGTTAAATGACCTGCCCAAGATTACAGAGCTGTTAAGAGACAGAAGGAAACTGAGTCCAGATCTGTCAGGGTCTAAAGCACACGTGTTCTGCCTGCTGTTCCATCCAGCCTCACTATGGCAGCAGTGATGGCCCTGGCAGTCCGGCTCCCCTATATCCTGAAGGTGGAGAGGACAACATTTTTAAACTATTCCCCAGATCAAAGCCATCAAGATCCTGTTACTAAGATAGGACAAACTGGTCCCATCTTGGATTGGATTGCTGTGGTCTCTTCCAAACCTCAACTGTCCCTCCATGGAGATTGCACTCTAAGAATATAGTGCTGCACTATAAGAATATAGATATCTGCATTCTTATAGTGCAGAACGCTATACACTGTTCTGCCCATAAAAATTGTCCAGTGCAAACCCTCATTTTGCTAGTAGGGGAAATTAAACCCCAGAACAAGGAGGCAAGTAGCTCAAAGTCACACAAGTTAGAAGCAGAGCAGGGACCAGAACCCCTGGTTCCTGATTCCTGGTCTCCTAGTTGCTCACTCTTCCCTTCTCCCATCCCCCACTTCCAGGCTGCACTCAGCCAACTGCGAGCTGGTGGTCACGGACACTAACACCTTCCTCATATCCCCTCCTCTCCCCCACACTCTTCAAGGCTCCTGGGAAACTGGACAAGGTCCAGAGCTGGAGCCAAATGGTTTTCTTTCATTCATCCTTTATTCACTGAACTAACACTTACTGAGGGTCTACCCAGGGCCAAGCACTACCCTGAGTACTAATTGTATTATAAACCCAAATGTCCCTATTAGCATCACAACCACTCTTGGTCTGAAAGATGAGCCCAACTGAGGCTAGTGCATTTATGTGTGTGTGTGTGTGTGTGTGTGTGTGTGTGTGTGTGTGTGTGTATCTACAGATGTGTGTGTACCCACCATGCCTGTGTGTAACCACCACACCAGTGTGTACCTACCCACCAGTGTGTACCTTTGGGGCTTGAATGTGGGGTGTCTGTCCTCTCTCCTCCATCATAAAGGGTGTTCCCCACAGGCCATGCACAGTGGTTTCTCCCTTATGACTTCTGCAGATATGCTCTCATGCATGAACTTCCATGTGGTGAGTGTGTGCCCTGTATGTCTGTTATATTAGCCCATCTTATTTCCTCAGAATGAAGTCCCCAGTCATCTATTAACCAGTGAAACTGGTGAATCACCACTCCACTTCTCCCTCAGATCTCAGCCCAGTCCAGAGACCTCAAGGAACCCTCTTTCGTTCTCCATGCATCCACTATCTCCCTCTTAGGTCCCCCTCCCCAGTACAGAGAGAATCAAGCCTTTTAACCCCTTCTCAATGATCCCCACTTTAGAGTGAAGACCTGGTCCTCTTGTCCCCTGAACTGGACAGGGAACAGCCCCTCTTACCAGTCCATGGAGCCCAGAGTTGGCAGCGGCAGTGAGGGGCAAGTGGGGGTGATGGAAGAGCCAGGCTTTATAAAGGAGGCAACAGTCAGAGCCAGAGTGGGAGGTGAGAGACTCGGGCAGGGACGCTGCCAAGTCCTCACGGCCACGGAAGCTTTTAGGATAATCCAGGAAACAGTGGCCCCCGGCTCTCCTGGGGGAGTGGTGGGGCTGAGATCTGAGTCTCTGAGGTCTGCCAGGAAAGGAGGATTTCAGCTGGAAGAGGCAGCTGAGGGTGGGGGTGGGGATCGGGGTGGGGAGGAGCAGGACATCCTTCCCTCCCCAGAGGTTGGCCAGGTGGTGGGAGAGGGACAAACGTGGTTCTTGCAGGATGGAGGAAATGAGAGCATCGCCAGGGGAGACAGCGGGGATGGCTGGAACTCTCCAAATTCCAACCCCCTCCTTTTGTTTCCTCCATGGACATGGTGGGAGAGAAACAAGTACCACTTTTAAGACCTGACACACACACACACACACACACACACACACACACACACACACACACACACACACTCTCCCCTTCACACGGTCCCTCCCTGCAGAGCTCCCCAGCAGTGTTCCTGGCTACTCTGGCAGCTGAAGCGGGTCTCTCCTCTGCTGGAGCCTTGTTCCTCCTCCCTTTCCTTTGTCTCCTTTTCAGTTACTTCTCAACTTGGAACCACCAGGAGGGTCCAATATAATTCACATTTTGGATCTGGGATCTCTCATTGTCAAATAGGGAGGGAAGACCCTCTCCCTGACTTAGGATAGCATGGGGCAGCTTGGAATGGACAAGAATTCACCTAGAACCAGAGGCAGAGCCCAGCCAAGACCTTTCATGGATAATTCAGGAATCCCAGAACTCCAAGAGAGTGAAGAGGCTGGGAACATGGCCTGGAAAGGGAGAAGGGGCCTGGAGGTGAATTTAGGTGGACCCCCATCGTCCCCAACTAGTTACATGAACTGAATTTTAGGGTGGTTGTGAGTTTAGGCATGCTGGCTAATAGGAGCATGTCCTGGAGCAGAGAGGGACAGAAGACCAGGAAGGGGAAAGCAGATGAAACAGGATAAGACTGGTTTCCCAAAGCACTCTGAAACTAGGAATTATGACCCACATAGGAGAGTGGCCTGGAGACTTTTCTCGTGACCACATCCCATTCAGTCAGGGCATCTTCACCCTGAACTCTTGTCCTGCTCCTCCCCCTACACCCCTAGAAATCTCTAGACTGAAGATTCCCAGTCCTCTCATTAGCTTTTCAGTAATTATCCTGTAAAGGCCCCAACAGGTCCTTCGTCTACACATTTCAGAGGTGAGAACATTGAGGCCCTTAAGAGCGCGAAAAAGCTCAGCAGAAAGCCACTCATCAGGCAGGAGAGAGTAGAGTGGTCGGAGGCTTAGGAGGCAGAGCTGCACCCTTTCCTTTAATCCCAGGGAAAATTAAGAGGACGGGGCTGGAGTACAACTCCCTGGGGGAGCCCAGGCGTCAGGACGGAGGCAGGCTCCAGGGAGGGGCTTCCCTGGCCCTCCCCACCTTCCACCCAGAAAATCAGAGTGAGGGGGGAAACAAGGCGAGGAGACCACACAGGTGGAGTAAATAATGTTAATACGGGAGCATTATCACTAGGGCATTTCCTCATGGATAAATGTCTCAAATACCAAAGGATGCCTCCAAATTATAGTTAATTACAGAGTTGATTTGCATAAATTATAAGGTGAGCATACAACTTCTTTCAATCGGTTCCATATGCTTAGGTAGCAGGTCCAGTCCAAAATGGGAGAATCTGGTGGGGTGGGGGATTGGGCGGAGGAAAGGATGAAGCCCTTGGCCTGGACCTGCTGGCCCACACCCCTCCCCAGCTCTCTGATCAGTAAAGAGCGCGTGGAGACCCTGCCTGGTTTGCGGGGAGGGGCTTTACCCGGATCCTGGTTCACCTGGACCCTGTCTGGCAGGAGACCCCCTTACCTCCTCTCTATTCGCACCTTGGAGCAAAGTGCTTTCCCACGACCAGTCATGAGGTAGGCAAGTGGGGGTGGGTGCCCAATGGGGCCTCAACCTACATGTCAGGGGTGGGACTCTGGAGCCCAGGCGTTCAGAGGAAAGAGCCAGCAGGGTTCGGGGTAGATTCAAGCCCCTCTCGCTTGCTCTCAGTTCCCCCTGCAGCCACCCCCACCCAGCTCCAGCTCACTCCCAGAGCCAACCTTCCAATCCCAAGTTTGATGTTGCCGCTGCCTGCACCTTCCAGGCGGCTCCTCAGAGGCTCAGACGCCCAGACTTTTGTCTCCAGTGCCTGGGCCCATTTCCTCTGCCCTCGCCTCCCAGCCCCACCTCCTCCCTCACCCACCTCTAGCTGCTAAGTCTCTACTTCCTTCTCCAGCTCTCTAATTTGTCCCTCCCTCCCTCCTGGCCCCCATTCTCACCCAGAGGCCTGTCTCCCACTCTTCTCTCCACCTCTCTCCTCCTCCCCCAGCCTCCCTCCCCCAGAGATCCCAGGTCCCCCCCTACACTCAGCTGTCAACTTTGCTTTTTCCCTCCCATCAAGAGCTTTCTGCTGCCCAAGCTGCTTACCCTCCTGCCCTCAGATTTTCCTACCTCGTGCCATCCCCCAAATCCTTACTGTGTGTAGTTCTCTAATTTTTTTCCATATACCTGCTCCAAAGGCAGAAGTTACTGGATTAGCTTGGGGGTGGGGGGAAGGAGGAGGCTGGGCTAAGGCCCCAGATGTGCGCAGGTGAGAGTTTACCTGAGAGAGAGAGAGAGAAGAAAGGAATGAAGAAATAGCCTAAAATGGTTTTTGGTACTTGGTAAGTGTGGCTTAAATATTTGTTGAATGAATGAGCGAATGAATGAGTTGGAGATGGGCACTGATCTGTGAAAATTCTAGAGAGGTGCCAACTTGGTGACAGGAATTACTTTTTTTTTTTTTTCTGACAGAGCACAGCGAGGATTTATTAAGTGGTAGGTAGTTTGATCTGAGGGGTACAGCGGGCCCACCTGGATGAGTAGCTGCCAGGAATTGCTTCTCATTTGGATTATTTTTTAGGCCTCCTATGGGTTTTCTCCCACTTCTCTGCCCACCTACCCAAGGTGTCCCGCAGACCAATACCAGATTAATCATCTTGAAATGTCCCTCCACCTTGGCACACTTCATCTCAAACACGTCCAGTGGCTCCCCAATGCTAGCCATGACATTTAAGACCCTCCTACTGGGCCTCCATCACCTTCCCAGTCTGCACTTGCAATGGTCTTTGTACAGAGCCTCCAGCCCAGCCCACTGGACTTAATCTTCACTAAACGTGTCTAGCCTTCCTAGTTTGCTCCAACTATTTCCACCCCTGTCACCCCATCTGCCCTCAGGAAAGCTTCTCATCCTCCAAGCTCCAGCCTCATGCTTTCTCTATGAAGCCTTCTCTTACCAGCACGTCACTGGCTTGCTCCTGTGAACTTCCCTAGCACTGCTTGCCACATGCCCTGTTTCCACAGAGTTGTCTTATCTTCCCTACTGGTCAGTAGGCTCCTGAAGGGCAGGAACCATGTCCTTTTCATGCCACACGGTCCTTAGCTCAGCACCTTTCTTTGAGAAGGGGCAGATAGGCCACAGATGAGTGAATTGGAAAAGTTCTTCCCTGGAATAAAAGCTTCCAGAAGCTCCTCAGTCGGGGAGGGTAATGGTGAAGGCAGAAACCTGGGCAGGGAGGGAAGACACAACAGAAGCCTTGACACCCAAAGATCCGTGAAGGAAGCGAGCCCAGCTTCCCCACCAGCTGTCCCATCACCCAGCCCCTCCCCCACTTGTGTGATGGAGGTTGAAGGACCTAGCAAGATGTCTGAGACATGAAGGGTTGGGGTGAGAGCTGGGAGAGAGTGAAGCGCTCTGCCCTGTCAGCCTGCTTGGAACAAAGAGTTGGAGGTTTGGGACAAAAGGAGCAAGGATAATGAGTGGGAGCTGGGAGAAAGGGCTGGCTAGACAGCAGCCATGGAGAAAAGAAGAGGCAGAAAAAGCAGAATCCTCTTTGTCCCTCTGTGGGCAGTTAAAATTCTTCTTACCAGGGTGGCAGGATTCTGATCATGTCATGCCTCATCTCAAAATCATTCAATAGCTCCCCATTCCTTGCAAGAGAAAGTCTATACCCTTTGGCCTGGAATTTAAGCCCCATTTCCCCATCTGGTCTCAGCCTACCTTTCCAACCTCAACCCTCTCATTCCCCAGGCTCCAGCCACAGGGGGCTTCTACTCCATCCTATTGTTCATACATTTTTACACCCTATAGTCTTCTTTGTCTGAAATGTTCTTCCCCATTTCTCTGCCTGTGAGCTCCTATTGATCCTTTGAAGCCCAACTCATATGTCCCCCTCATCTATGAAGACTTCCCAGTTCTCCAAGTTACCCTTTTCTGTGTTCCTAGAGTTCTAAAATATAGAGGCCTTAACACTGCCTGATGGGTGATACGATTAGTTGTGTGTGTGTGTCAGCTCATGAGCCCCTTGAGAGACTGGAGTTTTCTCTGTTCATCTTTGTATCCCCCCAGCATCTCGTACAATGACTAGTTCTGAGTGTGCAATAAATATGTGTTGCGCTGAATTGAATTGCACCCTTTGCAGAGAATGGGCTGCCAGGCCGGGGGTTGGTGGGTTCTCTATAAATCCCATTGTCACAGCCATCCAGAGTTTGCCTCATGGGCATCAAGATGTGGCACCAAAAGCACAAAAGCATGCCTTGACCCTTTGTCTTTCACCCCTCACTGTGCCCGGGGCCCTGTCAGGAATCCAAGATCAGGCTGGTGGACGAGGCTCACTGAGAGGCCCAGCATCCTGTGTCGTGGCCAGCCGGGCACTGCCACCAACCTGCAGCCAGGGTCACCCAGACAACCTCCAGCTGGATCCCAGGAAAGGGGAATTAGAGGGGAGGGCTGGGATTCAGGAGCTGGCAGGCGAAATCTGACAGGGAAGGGGGAAGGCAGGCAGTGCCCTGGAAAGGGGGCCAGTCTCATTGTTGTGGTCTGTCTGAGAGATTCCTCCCCTTTTTAATTTGCTTCCTGATTGAGGGGTTGGCTCTGCCTGCCCAGCTCCCCAGTCATTATCTGCTGCCGGTGGCTCAGGTGCTGGCGAGCCTGACGTGGCCCCTAGGTTATTACCTGGAGCTCTGGGGGTGGCAGAGGGCTGCCCCTCTGGCCAGGGTGGGGGCCTGTCTGGAAATTGCCCTGATCCTACCACCCACAGGGCAGCCATCTTGACGCCTATCATAGTGGACATGCTCGCACAGCGGGGGCATGGGCTGCTTTTATGGGAGACAGCTGGTCCCAGGGGGACTTTAAAGTCTAGAATAAGCTTCATTTGTAAAGTCCCTACAATATTGATTCGGGAACCCGAGACACATAAGACGTGGGTGCTAAAGCACCCAGAGTCGGAGTCATTCCCCAAAGGCTAGTGAAAGGTACTGAAGTTAGACATCAAGAAGAACTTCCCAACCATGCTGAGAATGAGAAACAGAGGGCAGTGAAGCTTGGTGATTCCCACCCTGAATTCCCCCTGTTCTGCAGCATTCAGAAAACCAAGAGTCATAGAGGGTGAGGAATATCATTGATCTGAGAACCTGTGACGACCAGAACCCAGAATCTAGAAACTCTCTATAGTGTGGGCGCAGGGGGCTCAGGCTCCTCACTGAGCACCCTGGAATATGACACCTCTGACCTCTGCCCAGTGTCCCTGAACACAGCCTAGAAACCTACAGGGGAGGGCACCCTGACCTCTCCCTCTCTCTGAGTTCCCCAAAGCTCTGGCCCTTTGCCCCATCCCTGACTGGGCCTGTGGGCTTCAAGGACAGAAGACAATGTCAAGACAAACAGAAAGTGCTGAATTAGAGACATGAAGTTTGTTGTTTTAGAGGGTGCCCAGCGCCAAGCAGCGGTGCCAGGTTGGCAGCCGGGACCCTGGTGTCTGCCTGCTCTCCAGGCAGCAGCTGCCCCTTCCCACCCTCGCTCAGGACCTCGGCAGGAGGACTCCCTGGAGAGGAAGGGAGTGGGGAGATGGGGCATGGCAGGGAAGGGGTTAAACAAGGGATTCTTTTTTCCTTCACCAGCTGACTTTTTGCGGTGTTACCTCTGATTCATATTGGGCATCTAGTCACTCATTCGGCAGATGTTTGTAAGTGCCTGCTTTGTCCTAGGAACACGCTGAGCACAGCCCCTTCCCCCTGTAGCTAACATACTCCTTGCTGGAGGCAGGGGGTTTTGTTCATCGCTCCACACTCCCAGTGCTTGGACAGGTAGGTGCCTGGCACTCTATGAAGGCTTTATGAGTTTGCTGAATGGACTAACGGAAGGATGGATAGGTGGAAGGAAAGAAGGAGGGGGCCCTTAGAATGAGTCTAGGAGGGTCCATGATTTTTCAGTCTACTGGACTTCTTAGCGGGAGCACCAGTGATCCACAGGTGTTCTCCTGCCCATCTGGCTGTCCCAAATGAATCTATTTATTTATTTATTTATTTATTTATTTATTTTTGCGGTACACGGGCCTCTCACTGTTGTGGCCTCTCCCGTTGCCGAGCACAGGCTCCGGACGCGCAGGCCCAGCGGCCATGGCTCACGGGCCCAGCTGCTCCGCGGCATGTGGGATCTTCCTGGACCGGGGCACGAACCCGTGTCCCCTGCATCGGCAGGCAGACTCTCAACCACTGCACCACCAGGGAAGCCCCCAAATGAATCTTTGAATCTTGACGCCAGTAGGTGGCCATTGTCCATTCTCTTGCCCAGATGCCACCTGGGAGTTCAACTTCTAGGCTGCAGTCAGAGAGGATGAGGAAGGAGGGCTGATCAGGAAACATGGGTGGTCCATGGGGTAAAGCCCACCAGGCCACGACAGTCCCCTCCCTGGGCATCAAGGTGCTAGTGGTCTCCCAAGCCCGGAGCTGTTGGCCCTCCAGGGCCCTGGCGAGCCACCCTCTGCCCCGGCTCCCCTGCTGGCAGAAGCTGAACTGAGAGCCACCCCAACTTGTTCCCGTGGCTCCATCCCCCATCCACACCCAAGAGGTGAGATCCTGGGGCAGTTCGCATCTGACAGCCTGGCATTGACTCATGCCAAGGGCTTGGAAGCTGCAGTAATTAGAAGGGAAGAGGGAGAGAGGGGGAGAGAAGGAGTGGAAGGCGAGCTCAGGAGAAACCTTCTCTTGCCTGCCGCAGGGCAGAGTACTTCAAACGAATTCGTTTCGCCCTTGTGAAACTGAAGACAATTTCCTTTTCTGTCATAAAACAAATTATTGCTCATCAGAAGTGCTGGGCTAGTCTCTCTCCCTCCCGAGGGTTTTCTCCTGCTCCCGTGCAGGGCCCCAGGTGGGCAGGAAGATGGGAGTGTCAGCAGAGGGGGCCCAGGGAACAGGAGGCACCTGAGGAGGGGCAGGGAAGGACATGTGGAGAGATTAATGTCCCCACCAGGACTGAAACAGCACTCTGTCCTCCTTGTCAAGCTCCTCTGCTGACCAGGGAAAGGCTCTGACCACCGGCATCAAAAGGGACTCTGGGGAGGTCATCTCACATATCCTCCTGCCTCAGAGCCAGGCTGGAGAAGCTCCACTTCCTCCCTCAGGCACCTGTTCATGGGGTGGAGTGGTGGGGACAGGAAAGGGAGGCCCAGAGAAGTTGAGGAACTTGCCAGAGATCACTCAGCAAATTAATTAATGGCAGATCCAGGATTAGAACCCAGTGGGTTCTCTTCCAGGCCAAGATTGGAGGATGCCTGGGGACTTTTGTTAGCACTTTATGACTTGGAATGGCTCCAGTGAGCCCATGGCACCCCAATACTACTGCCAGGCAAGTAGGGCTCAAGAAAGAGAGACCAGTGGAGCAGATTCCCTCCATCTCAACAACTGACCCCCAAAGCTGGCCTCCCCCATGCCCGGGTAGGAAGGAAACCTCACCTCTCTCAGCCTTTGCTTTGATAAACTCTTCCAGGGAACGTCCTGTCAGACTCACCAGAGAAGCCATCAGGACTTTCTTTCCGCCCCGCCGCTCCCCACTAAACTCTCATAACTCTCGAGCACAGGCTCCGGACGCGCAGGCCCAGCGGCCATGGCTCACGGGCCCAGCTGCTCCGCGGCATGTGGGATCTTCCTGGACCGGGGCACGAACCCGTGTCCCCTGCATCGGCAGGCAGACTCTCAACCACTGCACCACCAGGGAAGCCCCCAAATGAATCTTTGAATCTTGACGCCAGTAGGTGGCCATTGTCCATTCTCTTGCCCAGATGCCACCTGGGAGTTCAACTTCTAGGCTGCAGTCAGAGAGGATGAGGAAGGAGGGCTGATCAGGAAACATGGGTGGTCCATGGGGTAAAGCCCACCAGGCCACGACAGTCCCCTCCCTGGGCATCAAGGTGCTAGTGGTCTCCCAAGCCCGGAGCTGTTGGCCCTCCAGGGCCCTGGCGAGCCACCCTCTGCCCCGGCTCCCCTGCTGGCAGAAGCTGAACTGAGAGCCACCCCAACTTGTTCCCGTGGCTCCATCCCCCATCCACACCCAAGAGGTGAGATCCTGGGGCAGTTCGCATCTGACAGCCTGGCATTGACTCATGCCAAGGGCTTGGAAGCTGCAGTAATTAGAAGGGAAGAGGGAGAGAGGGGGAGAGAAGGAGTGGAAGGCGAGCTCAGGAGAAACCTTCTCTTGCCTGCCGCAGGGCAGAGTACTTCAAACGAATTCGTTTCGCCCTTGTGAAACTGAAGACAATTTCCTTTTCTGTCATAAAACAAATTATTGCTCATCAGAAGTGCTGGGCTAGTCTCTCTCCCTCCCGAGGGTTTTCTCCTGCTCCCGTGCAGGGCCCCAGGTGGGCAGGAAGATGGGAGTGTCAGCAGAGGGGGCCCAGGGAACAGGAGGCACCTGAGGAGGGGCAGGGAAGGACATGTGGAGAGATTAATGTCCCCACCAGGACTGAAACAGCACTCTGTCCTCCTTGTCAAGCTCCTCTGCTGACCAGGGAAAGGCTCTGACCACCGGCATCAAAAGGGACTCTGGGGAGGTCATCTCACATATCCTCCTGCCTCAGAGCCAGGCTGGAGAAGCTCCACTTCCTCCCTCAGGCACCTGTTCATGGGGTGGAGTGGTGGGGACAGGAAAGGGAGGCCCAGAGAAGTTGAGGAACTTGCCAGAGATCACTCAGCAAATTAATTAATGGCAGATCCAGGATTAGAACCCAGTGGGTTCTCTTCCAGGCCAAGATTGGAGGATGCCTGGGGACTTTTGTTAGCACTTTATGACTTGGAATGGCTCCAGTGAGCCCATGGCACCCCAATACTACTGCCAGGCAAGTAGGGCTCAAGAAAGAGAGACCAGTGGAGCAGATTCCCTCCATCTCAACAACTGACCCCCAAAGCTGGCCTCCCCCATGCCCGGGTAGGAAGGAAACCTCACCTCTCTCAGCCTTTGCTTTGATAAACTCTTCCAGGGAACGTCCTGTCAGACTCACCAGAGAAGCCATCAGGACTTTCTTTCCGCCCCGCCGCTCCCCACTAAACTCTCATAACTCTTCCTTCCTCTTTTCTGCCCCGCTCACTGGGCCAGAGCTCAGGGACACACCATCCTTATCTATGCTTTAGCTCCTGTCAGTTTTTTCCCATCACCTCCCTGATAATTGCCCTCCCTCACATCTTCCAGCCCTGCTCTCATGGACTTTTCTGGGAATTGGGAAAATATCAAGGTTCCTATCTCTGGGGTGTTTCTAATAGGGGTGGGGGGAGATCCAGGCCCCGTCCTCAGGGAACTCCTGGCTTACTTATGTAAGACCCAACGCACACGCCAGGAGAGACGCTGGCAGACTCTGGCTGAAAAAAAAAAGGGGACACCAGGACTAGGGAGACAGGGCGAGGCAGAAAGGAGGACGCATGGCCAGGTGAAGACCGACTCCCTGGAGGGGAAGGGGAAGGAATATGTGAGGAGATGTGTCTGGAGTAGAAAATCCAAGCCACAGAATTCTTGGAGACGAGGAGGAAGGTGGGCCCAGCTTGGGGAGGTATCATGATGCCTGGGAAGGGGCTAGGAGGCAGGACACAGCGTCACCAGGCAGCTGGGAGGGTCCGATATGAGCAGCCATTTCCAGGCTGGAAACCCAGTTTTACGCCAGGGTGAATGGAGAAATCTGGGGATTGGCTGCCAGACCGGAGCAGCCAGACATCTGTGGGCAACAAAGGGTTGGGGACAGCATTAAGGACAGAAGGGAGACAGGAGAAGTCCCCCTGTCCACTCTCTGCCCAGGCACACACTCCTGACCGGCACTCATCTGCTCCCAGGAGAAGTGGGGCCTGCCACATGCCCAAGTTCCCCACTGGATGATACCCCTAAAAGTTCTTCCTTGTGTCCAACCGCAATTCCCCTGGTGGCCAGTGGGGGCTTGGCAAGGAGAGGGCCAGGAGGGAGACTGCAAGCCGCTGCCCCCCTCACCCAACCCCCTACACTCCCACACCCCAAAAGTGGCTTCCCCGTGACTGGGAGGGAGACAGGAAGCAGGAGGTGAGCAGAGGCCAGGGCTGGGAAAGGATCGTGTCTGGGCAAAGACTCTGGCTCATCGGACATGCCACGCTGGGGATCTGAGAATCCACGGTGGGAATGGGCCGGGCAGGGAGAACAAAGGATGAAAGGGAGGTTGTGTGGCCGGCTGGGACATACACACACTCTGCTGACGTACTTGAGCGGCCAGTGACCTCAGCCAGCCGTCAGACCCCGTCTCATCACGCTGTTCCAGTGGGATCCCCCTGCACCCAGCCCCCAAACAGGGCCTGCTGTTCAAAACATGAAGTCACTTAGACTCCTGGAAGGACCTGCTATCAGGATGAGCTTGGGGAAGTGATTTTCCAGAGATGGATAGAGTCAGAAGAGGGGATGTGGGAAGGTGAAGAGAAATGATGAGGCTTAGAAGGAAAGTGGGGAAACTGTGATATTGGCGCCCTCTGATTGAGGAGCCAGCGAACCCACGATCGATGATTCATGTCTATGTAAGCACTCTGACAAGGACAGGGCAGGGCCCAAGTTGGCCTGGGATACAGGAGATTTGGGTTAGACACGAAAAACTTCCTTGCTTTTGGTTAGTAGGACCATTAAGGGTCTGAATGTAGAACCCCACAGCCAATATTGAAAGTGTGGAATCAGGTCTCCTGTGCAAGGGCAGATTGCTGTTTGGCTCCACAGCCAGTCAGGAGAGGACTCTGACCCTCCTGCCCCCAGCTCCCCTGGACCTACCTTAGCTCCCTGGGCCTCCCAAGGAAACCCACCTCTAGCGCCTCACCAGTTCCCATGGCCCAGGATGGGGAGGACCATGGTGTTAGGGTAGTAGCAGCCTCCCATTTACCCCACTCTGGGGAAGGAGTGGGCTCTTACCCAGAAGCCCCCCTAGTTGGGGACCTTATCTGCTTCTCTAAAGACCTCCCCACCACTGGAAGCCCTCACAGACCCTCAGGTGCAGCCAGACTTGCACGTGACCCCTGCCATCCCCACGCTCCCAGACATAGATGGATACATCTCCTCCTGCACACGTTCACATGCAATCACATAGATCCTCTGCCATGACCCACATACACACACATGCACACACCCCTTCACTCATCCACGCACCACTGAGAGGCTCATTCAGACTCAAACGCAGAAAGATGCTGTGGAGTCACTCCACTCCCCGTCTGCCCACAGCGACCACTCGTGCACAAGCCCACACACGGACCCCCCTCACTATGTGACTGTTACCTGCAGCAGTCAGATACAGTCTCTTGCTGACACAGCGACCCTCACTCCAGAGGAGCCCTGCACTCATGTGCCTCCATCCCACACCGGCAGATCCTATAGTGAGCACCTGCTCTGTTCTGGGCACTGGGCTGAAGGCAGATCCATTATGGCGCCCCAAGGAATTTGTTCACAAGGTGATAGGAGACTCGGACCAATAAACAGATTGTTGCAAAGCAGTGTGTTAAGGGCGGCAGGGGAGTAAGCACCAAGTACTATGGGGACTTTTACCCAGTCTTAGGAGTCCAAAGAGCCTTCCCACATAGAGTGACATCTTTTCCATGCTCAGATGCACCCCTGCTAAAGGCTCAGGGCTTCACAACCATCATGAGGTAGGTATTAATAGCCCCATTTTACAGGAGAGAAAACTGAGGCTCAAATAAGTCAGAGCACAGTCATGCAGCTGGTAAAGTAATGGAACACAGACTCTAACGCAGAGCTGCTTGAATCAGAGCCTAGGTGCTCATGGTCACCATTAAACTGCCTCCATCGGGAACTTGAACTTTCATGCTTTCAGGCCCTCACCTACTCTCTAGAGCCATTCAGCAACCCTCCTAATGCCACCCAGACCCCTCAAGCCCCAATCTTTGTGTACACACACAGGCCCACCCTCCAGCCCGCTGCTCTCACGGGTCTTCCCTCCCAGGAGACAGGGCCACTTGTCACTAGAGGAGCCATAATAGGCAGGTGCTAAAGCTGCTGCTGGAGCTTTAGAGCAAGCAGAAGGGAGGGAGGAGAAGGGTTCCTGAGGCAGGGGGCTTGGGCGCTGGCACGGGGGAGGCGGGCGGGGGCTGGCTCCACTGCCCTCTCCGCTCTGCAGGTGTAATTAGCCCTGGCAGATGAAAGGGCGTCTTTGAAAGCGGGCGAGATCCTTGTCTGTCAGCAGGGCGCTCTGGGTGGCATCGGCAGCTTATCCTGAAACCACACACGGCACCAGAGCCGGGCTGTCTGGGCGCTACCCAGGAGGCAGGGAGGCAGACCCCAGGGGCGTGGGCCCTTGACTCCCCACTCCCCAGTCTCTAGGCCCTGGGATCCCTGCCTCTTTGGGCAGGAGCTTCTCAGAACCAAGAATCCTCCAGAACCTGGCGATGCCAATCCCAATAGGCTGATGCCTCATCCCTGGGGCCTGAGGGGATAGAGTTCTTCTTCCCCTCCCCCACCAAGCTGGACAGCAGGCCAAGGACAATGGCTCTAGGCAGTCCTTTCATCCTGAGATCTCAAAGCGCTGTCTAATTAACCCCACCCAGGTCAGGGACTTCCTCTGAGGCCCTTTGGAGGGGTGTGGTGGGGGACCAGCAGTTCCCAGATCCCATCCTGGATAGAAGCCCGGAGAGGACAAGGTCTCCCAGAGTGTTCATCCTGTTTGGGACCTGGAGGTGCTGAAAGGGATCTCAGGGGAGCCTGAGTTTGAGACCTAAAGGGGATAATCTCTGATACATCCCATCCCACCCCTCACAGACAGGTTCAAAGGATGAATCTCACAAACATGTGGGGTGAAACAGGCCATATACAAAAGAGTACACAGTACACAACTGCATTTATATGAAGGTGGAAAATCGGCAAAAAAACGGTATATGCTCTTTGAGGTCAGAACATTCTGTTACTCTTGGGTGGGGTAGTAACTGGAGGGGACACAGCGAGGGCTTTGGGGTGGTGGTCACGTTCTGTTCCTTGAGCTGCGTGCTGGTTACCCAAGTGTGTTCACTTTGTGAACTTTCACTTCATTTTTTAACTTGTGATTTACTTATGTCATATACTTACGGCACCTTTCTATATGCATCTCATAGTTCAATAAACGTTTACGTTAAAATATTTTTACACGTCAAGCCAAAACTTTGCTTTCTGAATCCTTGAAGGGGCTCCCATATCTGTCTCTTTCCTCAGCTGGAAGATCACAGGGGTCACTCCAGAATGAAGACCAAGTGGGGCCAGATTCCTGGAGAATTTCTTGACTGTATTTGTGTGTGTGGATAAGAAGGGGGATGGATATGAAGCTCTACAGACTGAGCACGTTGGTGGAGGATCCTGCACCCTTTTCCTGCCACTGCCACCGCCAATACTCATACTAACACACTGAGAGTTCTACTTTGCTGAAAGCCAATGGATGCTTTGATGCCCAAGGAACCAATGAGATTGCCAGAATCTCTACTCTCTTCTGCCCCACCCCTCTATCTGCTCCTGAAATCCATTCCCAGTCTGCTCCCACCTTCTGCCTACCACCCCAAGTCAGCTCTGTCCCTTTCATCTTCCTCCTCTGCTTCATGGGCCTAAAAGAGGTAGCTGGGGAGAGGTGGAGGGGTGTTTGTGAAGGAGTCTTTGGTCTCTGCCTCGTCAAATGACATCCTTGCTTCTTTGTCTTTCCTCCCCCCTGGAAAAGGGTAGGAGACATTGCTTTCTTCCACTGCCACTGAGGGAGAGGGTTTTGAGTTGGACCTTCCAGACAACTTCCTGATAACTGAGGTGGTAAGAAGTGCTTGGAGGGACCAGGAGGGAAATGCGTGAACACAATGACGGTTCTTCCTCCTGATACTCCCTATCTGGTTGGAATAAAAGTTTTTGGTTTCTCAGCTGGTACCCCAGAACCCACAGCCATACCAGATAGTGAAACTCTGCCTGCGCTGTGTGACCTCAGGAGGAACCCACTCTTTC
>NW_006791954.1:2778655-2828249 GCF_000442215.2 Lipotes vexillifer | reverse complement strand
ACCCCCCTCTTCCCTGCCTCTGAACTCAGTGGGGAGACCTGGTCTACACTGGTTCGATGGTCTCCATAACCTGGAGCCTCAAGCTCACCTTCCCTAGTTTTCTGGCAAATCCCAGCACTCGCTGAGCTCATCCTCTCTAAGTAGCTCCCCTAAAACACATTGAGAAGAGGGATTTGTACTTTGTGAACTTCCTTCCAGCAGGCAGAGTCCATGACCTTCTCAAGTCTTCCCAAGGATCTTCATTTTATTCACTAATTGTATCAGAAACACCCAGAACAGTGTCTGGCACACAGTAGGAGCTCTATTGTTGGATGATGAATGCTTGGAAAGTCCCTCCTCCAGAAGTCCATCCTACATCCCTATTGCTGCCATTTAAATTTTCAGTTGTCTGGGCCTCAGAAGAGAGGGGTCATCTGCCATCAGTTATGATTGATGGCACACCTCCTGTGTGCAAACCTTTGTGATATGCGACTGTCTCTTCATAATTTAAGAGTCTTTGTACAGCATGGGGAAGTATACACATTATTTTCTGGTGACTTTAATTGGAGTATAATCTATAAAAATGTTGAGTTGCTATGTTGTACACCTGAAACTAATATGATGTTGTAAGTCAAAATACTTAAATTAAAAAAAAAAAAAAAAAAAGAGTCTTGGCACATCCCAGTGTCTCTCACTGCCTCCCTCCATCCTCCACGTCCAGCCTTCATTCAACTTCAATGGTCTATTCTCCAAGACTTACCCAAGATTTAATAAAATACAACAAGAGAGGGTGGGAGGCAGGGAGACGCAAGAGGGAAGAGATATGGGAACATATGTGTATATATAACTGATTCACTTTGTTATAAAGCAGAAACTAACACACCACTGTAAAGCAATTATACTCCAATAACGATGTTAAAAAAAAATACAACAAGAAACAAGAGGCTTGCTTTTTCTAATTATATTTGTTCTTTCTATTTCTTCTTTTGTCACTATTTAAGTGAAGGCCTCTCCATTTCTCCATCCTTCTGTCTCTGTGTGCCTCTGGCTCTCTGTGTATCCTTCTCTGGCCCCTCTGTGTCTCTGTTTCTTTGCTGGAATCTGTTTCTTTCTTTGTCTGTGGGTGTGTCTCAGGCCCTCTCTCCCTCCATCTCTCTCTCTCTGTTTTCTTCCTTTTCCTTACAGCAAGTAGGTAAACAGGTGGTTGAGAAATGGAAAAAGGGTGGAGTGGGGGAAAGAAGAGAAGCTAGAGTGGAGTGTTTTCTCCCAGGTATCAGGGTCGCAGGTAGCTCCAACCCTAACTGGGAGCGAGTCCGGACAGGTGCAACTCCTGTCCAGATGTTGCGCAAGGGGAGGCGTGTGCCCAGGGCCCGGGTCTGGGTCAGGTTCCCAGGCAGGGACAGTGGTGGAGGATTTGTTCAGACCAGAAATATCCTTTCAGGTCCCTGTCCTGGAGACAGACCCCGGCCGGCCCGGACTTCTCCCCACCCGGCTTGGGGGCAGCGGGGGGTGAGGAAGCGGGGAGGCCGAGAGGTTGTTTTGCCGGGAAAGGACAGTTGGGCACCGGGGAGGGGAGTTCCCCGCGTCTGGGCCGCGGGGGGAGCTGCAGGCCAGCGGGGGTGAGTAAGGCCCAGCGGACGCAGGAGGCTCAGTGGCGGCGGCGGCGGCGATGGGGAGGAGGGTAATTACGCTGGGAGGCTCTCGCCACAGCACGTCCCCACAAATGAGAGGCCCCGGGCCCCAGACACCACACAACAAAGCAGGAGGCAATTATTTGGCTCCAGTGGGAGGGGACAGCCCTTCGCCGGCCCACTGCTGCTGAGCACCGGGCCTCGCCGAGGGCGTGGAGGCTAAGGGTGCAGACTCTGCTCTCACCGGCCCCCGCGGGCAGGGGGGCCCCAGGGACTCCCGCTGGGTTACCCTCAGTGGGGGTCCCCGTTCGGAAAGGCAGAGCTGTAGGAGGCCCTCAGCATGATTACAGCCATCGACCAGCCAGCCCAGAGCCTCCCACAAGGCCTCCAGGAGGCCTCCTGGGCACCCAAGGAGCGAGGCAGGAGGACCGGGGCAGGACTGGGGCACGGGAGGCTCTTTGTCGGTCCTGAGGAAGCCAGTGGCCACCACCTGAACCCCACCCTCCACCTCTGTTCTCCAGCTGTGGCCACACAACTGGCAACCGGGAGGCTCTCAGGCAGGTGGGGAAACCACAGAGGAGGGAGCAGGAGCCAGGGAGATTCCAGAGCACGTGGCCAGGCCTGGAATTCACACAATCGATATGCAAATCAAATGCAAATTTGTCTTCTTTTTTTTTCCCCTCAAAAATCTTGGATCAGGCCCTTTTGCAAGTGCGGTATACAATCGATATGCAAATCAAATGCAAATTTGTCTTCTTTTTTTTTCCCCTCAAAAATCTTGGATCAGGCCCTTTTGCAAGAAGTGCGGTATGCCTGATCAGCAGGGGTGGTGGTGGTGGGGGTGGTGGTGGGGTGGGGGTGGGGGGTGGGGGTGCCCCGGCGTCTGCTGGCCTCCCTCTCTTTCCATCCACCCATGTTAGCTACAGGAAAACTTAGAAATCCTGTTACTACCTTGGATTCATTTAGGGCCTTCCTGCAAAGGACTTTCCCCTCTCTAGATGAAAGGGCCCAAAGTACAGATGGGGAAAAAGAGGACTTAAGAGATTCGGGTCCTCTCCCCTGTACTAACAGCCCACCTGGAGGATGGCAGGGCTCCTGGAACCTTCTGACAATAGCCCTAGGTTATCAGCGTTCTTACTGGGGGAGGGGAAAGAGGGCGGACTAGGAGCCCTAAGATCTGGTCTCTGGTCTCAGCTCTGCCCCAACTGGCTGGGTCACCTTGTTCAAGTCACTTCTCCTCCTTAAGGCTCGGTTCCCCTGAATGTCAAATGACCAGCTCTGGCAAAATGCTCTTCCAGATGTGGAGTCCTCTTCTGGTACCAGGGCCATCCAATGCTGCTGTTCAGGGGCCTGTGAGACCACTGTCCCCCTCTTCATCCCCACCAGCTCTCACCCTTCCCTGCTCCAGGTCAACAGAGAGTGAACCCCTAACCCCTGTCTTTCTCTATCGTCAAAATCTCACTCAAAATCCGCTTCAGGGAGCCTGCTCTGATTAACCCTGCTGAGCTGATTGCTCCCTTATGTTGGGGTTCCCACCAACTGTGAAAGGCTCTGCTTGTCCCCTAAGTTTGGCTTTGTTGTTATTGTTGCTGAAAGAACTCTTAAGTAATTTTGAGGATGTGTGTAATATCCCCTTGTGCCTCCACCCTCCACCGCAGGCTGCAGGCAAGGACTGTGTCTCTTCCACGGGACTAGGGCCTTCCCAAGGACCTGGGCGGTGTCCTGGGGACAGAGGCCCCCACCAGGGTGGAACTGTGTCTCTACCATCAGATTAGGACTTTTCCCTGGGGTTGAGGATTCTGCCTCCCCGACTTGCCCCAAGCCTGTTTCAGGAGGAGCCATTCTCAGCGGAGGAGGGACCCAGACAGCCTGCCTCTCCTGCCCGGGAGTCATTCTGCCTCTTCCTTCCTCAAGAAACTCTAGCCTGGCACCTGCCTCCTCCCCCTCTTCCAGCCTCCTGTCTCCCTCATCCCTCTCTAGGGCCTCAGGGCAAGTATTTGCCATCTGCCATGTTAGTACATTCCTAGGGCTGGCTCCCAGGCTCTCGGCTGCCCTGGGGGGGCCTGAGAACCCTGCTCATCAGAGCTGCCCTCACCACTCCCAGAATGCTTGGATCCCTTGCTCACTCCCCTCCTAGGCTTCCTGGGGCCTGCAGTGCCAGGGCTCCTAAAGTCCTAGACTGCTCTCTCTACTCCAGAGCTGGAAAGGCTGTCAGAGTAAGGCTGGGGGTGCCACTGGAGCTGCAGGCATCTTCCTGAGCGTCTCTCATCCACATCTCTGTCTTCACCTCAGAGAGACTCCTTACGTTGGAACCCCCGCCACTTGATATTAATTTGTATACTGCATACATTGGTCCAGCCCAATGAAATTAATGCAAACACAATACAAAGAGGCAACAACAATGGAAGGCCAAGGAGAGGACTCCACATCTGAAAGAGCCTCTCCTTTCTTTCCAGAGATGGTAATTTGCAATTCAGAGAAACTGAGCCTTGGAGAGAAGTGACTTACTCATGTGTTCCTGGCTGGGATGCCTGGGCCTTTGGAAAATTCCAGGGGCCACTGACCTGAGTTGTGCAACAGGTGTGCTCTCCTCTTCCTTAGACCTCACCCAGCTGTGGCTCTTCTTTCACACAGTTTCTATACTTTTCCATCTCTGTGAGTTTCCCCTTCTCTGCCTCCTGCCACTCCTTGCCCTCGCCACAGGAGCCCCAAACCCCACCATCACTCCCTGTCGCTGGGTGACAGAGGTGGTTCCCCATGTTGACTCTGAGGGGCCTCACCTGCCCCAGTGGGTGCTCCCCACCAACCTGCCCATGAGCCTAAAATCCCTGCCATTAGAGTGTTTCTGTGCATGCCAGTGGTGAACGCAGACGTAGTCTATTTAAAGACCTATGACACTGGGGTGGGGTGGAGGGAGGGTCTGGCTGATGTGTTACCACCTCAGCAGAAAGCAGGAACTTGGAACTCCCCCTCCCTGTGGATTTGGGATTGTTGGAGAGGCCAGGGAAGAAAACTGGAGTGAAAGAAAGAGTAGTCACTGTCTAGAGATGCATTCACTCAACGGGTGTTTATTGAACACTTACTATGTCCCAGGCACTGAGCTGGGCCCTGAGGGTGTGGTGGAGAAGAGAACCTGCCCTCATATAGCACAAGTGGGTGTTCTCAAGCTTGAATTACACCAGCATCACCTGGGATGCTCATTAAAACAAAAGGTCCCACGCCCCTCTGGATTTAGTAAGTCTATGAGGTCCCAGGACTGTGCGTTTAGACAAGCATCTCTCCTTCCCTTTCCCAGTGATGTTCATGCAAGTGGTCTGGAGACTACAATTTAAAAAGCCCTCGTGATCTGTTTTGGATTCTAAGAACAGCCTGAAGTTTTGAGGCCCCAGGGAGGCAGAAAGAGGGGAGGAGGGTGTTGAGAGGAAGAGTCAGCTGGAGCTGGAGGGGAGATGCAGGGGCTTCTCCTCAGGGCTGCTCTCTGCTTGCTGGTCCCCTCCTGGTCTCTCGCCATCCTAAGGAGCAGGCCTGCCTCCCTCTCCTGCGGAGGGCCTTGCACATTCAGGTCTCTCAGCAGCCTGTTGAGTCTTGCCCTTCACCTCCCTCAGGGCCTCAGGGCACCTTCTCTGAAGTCCATGAAGGGTCAGCACCAGTGGGGATGGATGGCAGAGCTGTCTGGCAGAGACCCAGACCATTCTCCCCACCCTACCTGCTCCTTCCCCTGGTCTCAAAGGGCCTCCTAGAGTCAGTGACCAGGCTAAAGAGAGAGGGGCTGAGAGGAAGGGACTGAGGAAGCAGAAACAGAGGTAGAGAGCAGAGGCAAGAGGCTGTCCCCCTCCCCTCCGCGCCTGCCGTTTGATGCTGGGGGTGCTGAGACATCTCCTGTCCCGGAAACTCCTAGGCCAGACAGATAAACACAGATGGAGGGAGAGACTCAGCTGCTTTATTTATGGGCCCGGTGACAGGCCCTCTCCTGTCTCAGAGTCACTAATCTACCAGGCGGAAGAGACATCCCACCCCCTCGCACCGTCTTCCCTCCCTCCCAAGACTGGGCCTCAGCCAGGCTCCGAGCCTGCCCCCCGCCACTCAGGCGCAGGTGTGTGGTGCTATAGCTCCTCTGAGCTGGGGGAGAGGGTCCGGGGGCTCAGGGGATACCCTCTCCCTTCCTCTCCTCCAACAAAGTGGGGAGCACACATCCCACTTCTTGCCCCTCTACCCCATGTCCCACCCTGTTGTGAGTGGGCCATAGAGAGCCTTTGACTCTGCCAAGGAGACCCACTCCTGTGAATGTGCCTGGGGACAGGGGGACGACCCAGGTGCCACCTCAGGGGGTCCTTCCCCCTGAGAGGCCAGACAGTTCAAGTGTCTTGATTAGGAAGTGTCGCAGGAGACCCCCTGGGCTGGCCCTGCTTGGGCCTCCCTAAAGCAGGGGCTGATAAGGGATTCTCTGGTGTCCCTAAAGGGTCAGACCCAGAGCCACAGGATCCAGTTACCTGCAGGGTTTCCTTCTTTTTTTTTTTTTGTGACACACCGCGCGGCTTGCGGGATCTTAGTTTCCCAACCAGAGATCGAACCCAGGTCCCCTGCAGTGGAAGCGTGGAGTCCTAACCGCCGCTGGACCACCAGGGAATTCCCTGCAGTGTTTCCTTCTAATGAACTCCCTCTAATGGCAGTTTGCACCCACATAAAGGGGGTCTGGGGACCCATGTGAATTCTTCCTTCTCTCCCACACAACATATTCCTGCTCCTGGCACCCTCTTACATAGCGTTAAATTCCACTGCGGTACCGGAGTGGGATCCAGCCGTGGCCAGACTGAACAATATGGATTTCTCTGGCACCCCTGCCCTGTGCCCATCTGCACAGCCTCTTCATTCTGCCATTTTTATCCAGGCCTACCCCAGATCTGGGTAGGGGGAGGAGTAACTCAGCCTTCCAGAATGGGTCCCTCAGGCCCATTCTGGAGGTCAGAGTGCAGCAAAAGGGCAGGAAGAGGAGGAGGTAAAGAAGGGGGCAGATCCCTACCTGGTGGTCAGAGCTGGACACAGGGAGCCTTTAAAGCTCCAGAGATTTGGGGATTTGGCTCAGAGGATCAGATGGCCAGCCGGCTCCCTGACTCACCAGACGGGGACCTGTTCACTTGCCTCTCTTTCTCTTTTTTTTTTTAAAATTTATTTATTTTTGGCTGTGTTGGGTCTTCGTTGCTACGCACGGGCTTTCTCTCCAGTTGCAGGGAGCAGGGGCTACTCTTCATTGCGGTTTGCTGGCTTCTCATTGCGGTGGCGTCTCTTGTTGCAGAGCTCAGGCTGTAGGCGCTCGGGCTTCAGTAGTTGTGGCATATGGGCTCAGTAGTTGTGGCCCGTGGGCTCTAGAGCGCAGGATCAGTAGTTGTGGCGCACAGGCTCAGTCGCTACACAGCATGTGGGAATCTTCCCAGACCAGGGCTTGAACCAGTGTCCCCTGCGTTGGCAGGCGGATTCTTAACCACTGCGCCACCAGGGAAGTCGCTCTCTTTTTCATTTCAGTGACTTTGGCTCCTCAGTGGGCCAGGGAGGAACTTCACCAAATGACATGCTTCCCCTCCCACTCCCTGGGAGTGCCCCGCCCTGCCCGCCTGCCTCTTCCCTTCCTCCATACCTATCTTTGTTCCCTCCCCCTTGGGTGTAGCTTAAGGATAAATGGCATTCACTGGCTTCTCCCCCTAAATCTACCTCACTTTCTCCTCCGGGAAGCCCCCTCCCTAGATTTTCTTCCTATTCTTCCAGCACCTCCTCAAGAATTCCATTCATTTGCTGTCTGCCCTTGTTTCTGGACTCTGGTGATGAATCAGAGATGTGTTCTGTCTTTCCACTCAGACTGGGAAATCTTTGTAGTCTAGAGCCATGTCTCCCCTGTCTAACCAAGAGCTCCCTGAAACGATCTCCTTCTGGACCTATTCCCAGCACGGAGCACAGAACCCTGCCCACTGGCAGGCGTAGCCAACAGCCCTGGGGAGGGAGGAGGGTGGAGGAAGAGAGGCACGTTCACTTCTCTACTCCTGTAAAGAGATCACCCCAAAGGTAACCCCAGGGAGCAATGGGAACTTATAAGAAAGGCTTCTTTTCCAGTGGGGGTGACTCTTAATTTGAAACTAAAAAGAAGAAAGAAGAGAGGGCATTTTCCCCCAAGAGCTTCAGAGCACCTCCTCTCACCCTGCCTTCCCTTTCCCTCTTGCTTCTTCCTTGGAAGCCCAAGACAGAGGGCAGAGGGTCTGTCCCATCTCTTTTGTAATGTCATGGTGCTCCCTCCTCCTCCCACTGGCCTGGCCTGCCCACCTGAGGGCCCTGGCTCCAAGCCAAGTGTCAACCTGCTCAGGCTCACCCAGTGCCCTTATTCAGGGCAGAACCAGCTGCGGAGGCAGTGCCTCCTTTTCCTCCCAACATCTGTCAACGCGAAGGCCCCCTTCTGCGTGATGAGAGGCAGTATCAACGTGTGAAGCAGCTTGTGGACCGCTCTGAACTCAGGGGCATTTCTCTATCCATGACAGAGTAGGTGGATGTGTGTGTGCTCAGCTTGGGTGCATTTCCACCTCCTTCTCTCCCCTCCTCCCTCCTTCAGGTGAGTTTAGAATCCATGGTCTGGGAGAGGTCATTGTGTCCGCTCCCCTGCCCACGCCCAACCCTCTACCATGCTGGATGAGCATCTCTGTGGGTTTGAGACTACTACCACCCTAGCAAAGAAACCACCGTACCCCTGGGAAGTCCCCTGCAGTCCAGTGGTTAGGACTTCATGTTTTCACTGCCGTGGCCTGGGTTCAATCCCTGGTCGGGGAACTAAGATCCTGCAAGCTACATGGCTCAGCCAAAAAATAATAATAATAATAATTTAAAAAGAAAGAAATCACCATACCCCTCCCCAGTCTTCTGAAGTAATGAAATGCAGAGACCCACGCAGAGCCACGCCCATTTTGAGGGCTACCCCTCTAAACCTAGAAGGCTGGGGTCCCATCTGTTTTTTTTTTTTTTTTACACTTATTTATTTATTTATTTATTTATTGGCTGTGTCAGATCTTAGTTGAGGCACGAGGGATCTTCGTTGCAGCGCGTGGGCTTAGTTGTGCTGCAGCAAGTGGGATCTTAGTTCCCCATATCAAATCCACATCCCCTGCATTGGAATGCAGATTCTTAACCACTGGACCACCAAGGAAGTCCCTCCCATCTGGTTTCTGCTGCTGCCCAGGAAGGAGTCTCTTCCCTTTTGCCAGCTGCCCGAAGAGCTAATAAGAGCTTGCACTTACTGAGCCTTTATCGTGGGCCAATCACACAGAGTTTCTTGTTGACTCTTCACAACAACCCCTGAGGTGGGTCTTACTATTACCCCATTTTACAGATGAGGAAGTGAAGGCTCTGACAGGTTATGGTTGCCCTTCCTAGCCAGTGTGCAGCCCCCACTTTGGGCCAAAGACTGAACCATTGTTTGATGGACAGCAGCGGAGGCCCACTTGAGGGAAGGGGCAGAGAACAAACGTGGCCTGGCCCTCTCTTGGGAAGACACCTTCTTGAGCAGTGTTCAGTCTAGTGGAGGGGATGGATGGTCCGAGAGAGGAGTCACACTGTACTTGAAAAACCAGTGATTTCCTGACCCTTGATGCCAACATCCAAGGTGGCACCAGTCAGAGGCTTCCACTACTGTGTCTGGGTCCCAGGTATGAACCTGGCTCCCTGCCGACCTTGTCCTAGGAATAAACAGACCTGGGATTCCTCTTCCCTGAGGACAAGTGAAAACCCCTTTCTGATGCTGAAGGAGTCTTGTGAGACACAAAGACCTTCTGACTTCCATGGGGCAGGCCTCCCCGAAGGAAATTTTTCCCACCTGGATGCAGGGGGATGGTTGGAATGAACTATGAGGGCATCTTGGACTTCCATCCAATCCCATTCCTTCTTCTTTGTCCTGGCCAAACTCTGAGGATTATGACAATCCTCAGCGTGGGCAATAAAAAGTGCCTAATTGGTTGTTGTCGAGACAAGGCTGCTCCCCGTTTCCCTCATGGGGGTAGGAAACCGCTGAGTCAGTTTCACTTTTGTTATTACAGCTTTCCCATGGTTGCTGGGCACTAGCGGAAGCAGGGCACCCAGTGGGAGTCAGCAGCTGGTGCCTGATGCTGCTTCTGAGGTGGGCATCCCCTGGGAGGCAGAGGGCCCCCAGAGAGGACCAGAACATTAGGCCATTCTGTTCCTAATCTGAGGAAAGAGGACACCACCCCTGCTGGCCTCTGTGGGAGTCGGGAGGAATGTAGGGGATACCCTCTGCTTTGGCCTTGGTGATAGCACCCCTTACTTCTGCGGTAGAGAGCAGAGGAGAACACGGGCTCCGGAGCCAGGCTGCGCCTGACTGTGCCATTATCCAGCTGGGTGATCCTGGGCACCCTGGGTGATTATTTAGCTCACTATGCCTCATCTTTCTCATCTGTAAAGTGGGGCTAAGTGTATGTAAAGTGCTTGGAGCAGTGCCTGGCCTGTAGTAAGTGTTGAATAATTGTAGCCATTAGCACTGTCACAGCTTGGCAGTGGGAGTGAGGAGATGGGATGTAAGTCAGGCTGATTTGGACATTGTGGGATGGGGGAGGGGTGGGTGAGATGCCCTCTGGGGCAGAGAACCTGGGTTTCCCAAGGTCTTCTCCGAGGTTGCCATGCTGAACACAGCTCTCCTTGTTTCCTCCTGGAGATAATGGACTAGACCTGTCTACTTGGGTCTCAGCCAGAGATGGCACAGAGCCACCAGGCCAGCAGGCTTCTTCCCCTCCCATTTTGGGGGCAACCCTTCTAAGCCTGGGCTGCTGGAGAGCCCTGAAAGCCAGGAGGGTGAGTGAGACCCCAGAGTGGGAAATTCTCTGCCCTAGAGGCTGCGTCCGACTCTCCCAGTGCCCTCTCTCCCACCACCCACCTTGCCTCTCCCGACCTCCAGCAGGAAGGCTGTTCTCTTCCTGCCTCTGATTCCAGGAAGCCCAGAGCCAAGCACAGGCTCCTTACATTTCTGGCAAACCTGCTCAGGTCCCCCGCCCAGGCTGCATCCTCTCCCCCTGTGAGTCTTCGAACAGGCTGTTTCCTCCACTGGGAAACACCCTGCTCCCTCTGCAGCTCTCACCTTGTCCTTCCTGAGCCCCTCCTGTGCCCATCCCTTCCCTACCTGCCCCTGCCCTGAGACTCACCCCAAGGCCGGCAACGTGACCCTCCTTCTCTCTGCCTCAGTCCTGGATGAGTGTCTAGCCTCCCCCATCAGACTGGGAAGGTGCAAATTGTGTTTTACTACTGAACCCACTGGACCATGCAGGTCATCCATGACCCCTCCAGGTCTCAGCCACGATTACCCCTTTTCCCATTCTTCAGGCTCCCCTTTTTTTTTTTTAATAAATAAATTTATTTATTTATTTTTGTCTGTGTTGGGTCTTCGTTGCTGCGCGGGGCTTTCTCTAGTTGCAGCGAGCGGGGGCTACTCATTGCAGTGGCTTCTCTTGTTGCGGAGCACGGGCTCTAGGCGTGCGGGCTTCCGTAGTTGTGGCTCATGGGCTCTAGAGCGCAGGCTCAGTAGTTGTGGTGCACGGGCTTAGCTGCTTCATGGCCTGTGGGATCTTCCCAGACGAGGGCTTGAACCCGTGTCCCCTACCCTGGCAGGTGGATTCTTAACCACTGCGCCACCAGGGAAGTCCCAGGCTCCCCATTTTTGATCCAGGAGAGTGGCATAGTCACTGGGCTGCCTGCCACCTCTGACTGCCCCTGGGGGCTTGGCAGACAGACAGCCACCTGTCTCAGGAGGCTCAGGTGGATGCTGGCAGGCAGTGGAGGCCAAGGACCTCCCCACCAAGGACCCCCCCAGAAGCCCTCCAGTGCTGGAAGCTGCCACAAGAGATCATCCAGTGACAGGGTCAGAACCCAGCTAGGCAGCAGCTGATACCAGAGCAGCAAGGGAGAGGGAGGCCCCAGAAAACCCCCCACCCTTTCCCTGCCACTGCTCTGTGTCTGCTGTCTCTTGGTTGGGGGGATGCTTATGGGTAGGGGGTGGAGTGGGAGGAACGCTGCTCGGCCCCTAGGGGGGCAACTGAGATTTATGGGACTGGATTTTTACGGGCTGGGGAGAGGCCCCAGGCGGGAGGAGCACATGCATAAAACCTCCCAACATGAAAGTCTCAGCAGCAGGTCCCGCCCCACCCCCACCCCCGCCCCCGCAGGCCTGTGGGTGGTGAGAGATTTGCAGCTCTTGCACAAGGCCTGGAGGGAGCCTGGGGAAGTTGCAAGGACACTTCAGAGCCAGAATAACTCCCCACCAAGGGCTTCACCTTTCTCCTCTAGGAAAAAAATTACTCACCAAGAGAACAGGTTGGAGCTGCCAGAAAGACGGTTAGCACTGCGGGGAACCCGCCCCACCTGAATCTAGGTGACTCCCAACTTCCTCCCCCACCCTGAACTCTTCTCTGCCCCCAGGTCGGGGAGAGATGCCTGGAGCAATGTGGGGGAGGGCAGGGGGACAACGTCCAGGAGGGCCTCCCTCTGGGGACAGGGGGGCTCGTGCTCCTAGGTCCCTTTTCCCAGACGAGGAAAGGGCAACAGTGGCCTGGAAGTGGGAGCAGGAGTGTGGGTGGATTCTGGCCAGTTCTGGAAGAGTCTCAACATTTAGGGAGTACTTTCAGAGCGTGTATATGGGGTAGGAGTCTTACCTGAAGGAAGACAAGGGTGGCCCAATAAGGACACAGAAACACAGAAAGCCCCTGTGCTCAGGGGCCGCCTCTCATTTCATCCAATGAGCCCAAAGGCTGAGCTGGGACTCAGGAGTGGAAGGTACCTGACCCCAGCCCTACACACTCAGTTCTTGCCCACCAAACTCAGCTGCCAGTTTTCCCTTGGGCCAGACCTCTGGCTTCCACCTCACCCATGGAAGGATTATGTGCATCTAGGCTCTACCTCACTGGGGACAGCTCAGTTGGTTCGAGGGTGCGTTTCTGCCTCCTCCCTGTCTCTGGACTCTGCACCCCATCACCCTGGTCCCCCACGTCCCCTTCACCTGCACGGAGAAGCCCTAAACCTCAGCTGGGTGGGGGAGGGGTCCACCGCTGCTAACCACTTGAAAGGGCCAGGTAGGCATCCCGGGACGGGTGAGGGGCCAGAGCCTGTGAACTGCGAGGGGGCGGGGCTGCTGCCAGAAGATGGAAATCCTGGGCCAGGCTTGCAGCGCCAGAGGGAGAGTGACGGGGAGGAAGCGCCATAAAAGGCCGACCCCACCCTCTGTACAGCCTAGGCTTCCCCTCCCCACCCCTTAGTCCAGCCTCCCAAGACCAGAGCTGGCACCGAGACAGCCTACTGAGTAATGTCTCTGGTGCCCCGCCAGCTGGACAGAGACTCGCCCACTGGCAGGCCCCACCCTGAGTGGTCGGTCAGCACTCCCCAGGCCAGGGGCATGGTGGGCAGGAGACAGAGGCACTGCCCGTCCAAGCAGGGCACTGCTTGAGCCCAACCCGACAGGGAAGAGGTTGGAATGGGGAGCCCCGTACTGGGCAGAAGGTGGGGATGCAGCTGTACTGCCCTCTTGCTGGCTGGCTGCAGGGCAGGGAAGGAAGACTAACTCTGGCTCAGCGCTCCAGCAGGGAGGGGGGGAGTCAAAGAGGAAAGATGGCTCTGCTCCCTTGGCCCCCAACCCCCTTCAGACTGCAGGCTCAAGGAGGAGTGGGGCCGGGCTGGTCAGGACCTGCCTCCAGCCTGCCTTCCTTCCCAGGAGGTCGGCAAAATTACTCTCCTGGTACTGCTCTTTATTTTTTGAAGCCAGATCAAAGGTGGGAGCCAGCTGGGAGCTCTAGTAAAATCTCAGCAATGTGGAGCCTTGGAGTTTCAGTCGGGGAAACCAGGAGCTGGGGGGAGGGGCACTGTCCCAGGCCCTGCCTGCGGGCTAGCGGGTGAGACAAGAGTCCGGAGTGGAGCTGGTGGGTGGGGACCAGTCAAGAAGGGTCTGTGACCTGAAGGATCCGGGCCGGGCTGTGGTCACCTTGGTTTCCACTGCTCTTCTCTCCAAGTAGGGACCCACCCACGTATAACTCTTCCAGTCCCAGCATCCAAGCCAATTGGAACCCGTGTTCACATTGGCCACAGGTCATCCCACTTTGACCTCACTGCCCTCATCCTCGTCACCTGCTCCAGGGCATTACTTTGTAAACCAGGAAGCTCTTCGATTAGATAAACTACTCCCTCCTGCAAAAACAAAAAAGCCCATTCCCCCTTTCCATTCCGAGTTCAGACTAGAAAAAAGCGTCTCCTTATTTCTTTATATAGTTTCCCGGTGAAGCTGAGATTCAGTCAGCTGGACGTGTGCCAGCACCATCTTTCCCCTCCTCCCCTTGCTCCTGTCCACACTGTCTTCCTGTGTAGGCCAAATAATTGCCATTCTTGTTCGGGAGACCTCCTTCCTCCCTAGGACTACCACATCTCTTCTCCTCAGTGGAATCACATCGCCATCCCTAATATTGTGGCTGGACGGGGTCAATGGGATTCTTCATCCATACTGGTTTTCAGGGTGAACACGTCCCTGGCACTATCAGCGGGGGACATGTTGGGTGGGGCCCCCAGACATCCCACACTTCTTTCCTCATGAGTCCTGAAGCCTGGAGAGGCTTGGTCCTGGCCGGCACGCTGCCAGACACGAGGCTCATCCAACAGAACAGTGAAAGATTTCCCGGAGCCCTGGCTGGCCCTGAGAAGCCCTCCTCAATCATGACTGGGATGGCACTCCTTGTTGCCCCGGGTCCAGCTTCTCCCAGATGTGGAGGTCCCTGGCAAGGCCGATAGGGATGGACTGTGAGAATGTGCGTGCGTGTGTGTGTGTGTCTGTACCTGGGCACACACACTTAGGTGGGTCTGGATATAGAGGAAAGGAAGAAGAGAGTGCTACTTTACAAATTCTGCCATCATGAACGCACTGTGTAACTGTGGCCAACTCCCTCACCTTTTCAGGGCTTCAGTTTCTCTGGCCATAAAATATGGGGTTAACTGTCCCTCCTAGGAGAGCTAGGAGGGTTCACTGGGCAATGGCTCTGAAGTGTCTAGGAGGAGAAGGAGAGCTATAAATATAAGCGATCATTAGAGAGCATTTCACAGCCATTTTTGTGGCCCCAACGTTTTATTCATATTATTATTGTTATTGTCACCACTTCCCGAGTCTCTGCTAGCTGGGTTGGAGCTTCCAGGTGAAGGTCATGCTCCTAAGCCCAGCATCCCAGATAATTACCTCACTGAATCCCCACTCTCCACACTCAGGATGCCTGGGGGACTCTCAGGAAGCTAGTGATGGTGACTGAGACGAGGCCTTGACAGAAGGGGGTCGGGGACCCAGAAGAGAAAGTGCCCGCCCAGGGAAATTCACAACCCCTCTGTGTCCCTAGGGATGTTTCCAGTCTGCTGTGGGAAGCCTGGGCTCAGAGAAGCAGACATGGAGCTGTGGTCCCGAGGTCAGGAAGGGTGGAGAGGGGCTGAGTGCAGGGGAGAGGCCAAGGTGGAGAGAGGATGCTGTTACCCAGGCAGTAAGAGGAGCTGGTTGGTAGGAAATGATTCCTTGGAGAGGCAAATGGTTCTTTTCAAAGAGTCTTTGTAGAGGCTAGAACATACTGTTTCCAGGTGAATCAGGGCACAAGCCTGGCAGACAGTGGGCACTCAATGAATGCTTGTTAAACTGAATTTCCGCGCTTGCCTTTCTACTCCAGTAAGATTAAAAAACCCGGCATTTTGGAAATGCCTTGGGCGCCCCCTGGTGGCGACACACGAAGGCTGAGGGGACACCAGTGCCTTCCATCCTAAAAGGTTCCTGGGGGGGCTGCCCTTTCCTCCTGAGTCTCCACAGACCTCATCCCAAGGGGATTGGGAGTAGGAAGAACCAGGGGAAAAGGAAGAACCCTCTGGGGGAAGGATGAGTGGAATGTCCTTGCTGGAAGATTCCATGGCAGTTGGTAGAGGACAGCCATCGGTCTGGGCAGGGGAACCAGGGTGCAGAGGGAGCTGATGAGTCAGTGTAGGACTGGAATCCCTGAGCAGTGGAGAAGGAGGGGTGGCTGTGTGTGTGCACCTGCGGTGTGGAGTGGGGTAGCTGCCAAAGTATAATAGGGAGATACATTTTACAGCCTCTGTTAATTTTTCATGCTCAGAAAAAAGACTAAGGAAACCTGGATAATTGAAATCAAAGATGGACCTGGGAGAGAAAAAAAAAAAAAAAGGTTCATTTAAACTAGGTGGAAAGAGGAGAGATGAGAATGTAGAAAACCAAAGGAAGAAAAGGGGAGAAGCAGAGGCTACTGGGAAAATCCTTAAGGCAGAACGTGCAGCCTTTAGAAGACTGAGTTGGCTTCTTCAAAAATAACAATAAAGCTTGAGTTATAGGGATGAGTGAGGATTAACAGATAGTCAAGGGCTGGGACATTGATATTCTTCTAGTTTCTGGACATCCAACACCAGCTGCACCATGTGGTTCCTTTCATAGGAGGCCCCAGAAGGAATGTGGAGCTTCTTAAGGGCAGACTGTGGTTCTGCAGCCATCCCTCCCTCCTTCTGGTGCCCTCGGCATCCTCAGGGATAGATGCTCACTCTCTGGTACTGATGAATCAGGTGGGGGCAGCCATATGCAGAAAAGAAGGACAAGGAAAATGTCAGGAAGCAGGAAACGCATGGGAAAATGAAGAGGGAAGGGGGTTAAGAGGCAGACAGGGAAGGAGAAGTGAAGTGGAGGTGGAGGAAGCTGGGCTTGGAAGAGAAGGGAATAAGTACAGGAAAAAGGTTAAAAAGATGCAGTCATTCAGTCAGTCAACAAACATTTACTGTGCACCTACTATATATCAAGCAATGTGCTGGGAGTGGAAGGTGCTATGGTGGACAAGACAAATACGGGGATTTTAGGGGTGGCGAATGGATAGCTTTATAAATTAGAAATGAGAAGAAAGTGACAACTTAGAACAGGAAGAGGCTGAAAGCATTGGAAACAAGGGAAATATCACCGAGGGAGCAACTGTCTCCAGATGCACCCAGGGAAGAGATGTTTCTCCTGGTTGGTGCTGAGACCCACAGCTGGAACCGCCTGTTGGCCCTGGGGCCACGGAGATGGAAGCAGGTAGGATGGGCAGGGGAGAAATTCAGGACGGGGAGGGACAGGAATGGGTAGAGGTGGAGGGTACAGACGCGAGGCTTCACAGTGGTTTACTTGAGCACCGCCGTCGGAAGATACCTTTGGGCTGACGAGTGGTTCTCTAATTTGACTGCCTGTTGGAATCACCTGAGGAGCTTCTTAATACTGTCACCAGGATTGCACTCCCAGAGATTCTGATTTCCTTGGCCTGGGATAGGACCCAGGCTTTAAAACTTATTAAACGCTCTCGAGTGAGTCTAAAGTGCAGCCAGGACAAAGCAGGCATTAGGGACTGGCTGCCCGGCCTCTTTCCTCTCTGTGGAGTATGGGGGCATCTGTGGGAAGCAATCTGTGGGAAGCAAAACTGTGTGGTGGCTTTAGGGTGTTGTAACTGAGGCTCAAAGACACCAAAGGTCCTGACAAAAGTATAACGGGGTCCTCTCCTTAGAAGATGCTCCCTTCCTCGGCTGTGCCTCTGGTAAGAACAAGAAAGATGGCAGGGAAGAGCAATTTAAATGACTCAGAACTGCTGGCAAATTCTTCTGCGTTTTTGCACCCTGCGTCCCCACCCACACACATGCAAACTTTCCCCCCCCCCTCACTTCTGCTGTCTTCCTGATGGGGCCTCTGGGGTAGGAGAAGCACAGCTGCCCCAGCTGTCATCCCATAAGAGGTTTGGCAGCCGCCCGGCAGGATATTCAACCCCACCTCCCTGGCCCCCAAATCCCTGCACCCTTAAATAGCTGAGTCCATGAACCCGGGTTTAGTCCTTGGCTTGACAGTGAAGCAATCTTAACTTGAAAAATGGCCTGGGAACAGAATGCACGGTCTATATAAACAAGTCCCATGTAGATGTAATTGTATGCAAATATTCATTCTTTAACTCGGCATACATTTCCTGTTGGTCCTCTAGTATGGGCCTCTAACCTTCCACTGCAGCTCACAGTGTAGTAGGGAAGTAAGGAGTAAGAATAAAAGTGTGCAATGCAGTGTGAGTGAGTGAAGCCCTTTGCACGTGACAAGAGCAGCCCAGAGAAGTAAAAAGCTCTGGCTCAGCAAGAGTTCAGACGTTGAGCAGGTTCGTGAAGGATGCATGGAGTTTACCAGGAAAAAGGAAGGAAAAAGTAGGAAGGGAAATAGAGAGATGCCTAAGTGTTTAGGAACTGTGGAATCTTTTCTTGAGGCAAAAGGGTAGGATTTGCGGAAGGAGAATAGGGTGGCAGAGGGAGATAAAGCATGAAAGGTACACAAAGAGTGTGAAGGACATTGTTTGCCTAGAAAGGAGTATGGACTTTTATCCAGAAGGGTGCAGGGAGCCAATGACGATTTAACTAGAGGAGTGATATCTTTTGAAGTCTTGTTCTTTCAAAGGCTAAATCTGAGAGGGGTAGACTGGAAGACATTAGTAACATTTATTAAACAATTACAATATACTGGACATTCTGCTCTGTATTTTATCACACCAACCCTTTATGATAGTGTTCTTCAAACTGCCAGTCATGATCAAGAAAAGGAAGTGGTGGGAGGGATAAATTAGGAGGTTGGGATTAACATATACACACTACTATATATAAAATAGATAACCAACAAGGACCTACTGTATAGCACGGGGAACTATACCAGGTTCGTGAAGGATGCATGGAGTTTACCAGGAAAAAGGAAGGAAAAAGTAGGAAGGGAAATAGAGAGATGCCTAAGTGTTTAGGAACTGTGGAATCTTTTCTTGAGGCAAAAGGGTAGGATTTGCGGAAGGAGAATAGGGTGGCAGAGGGAGATAAAGCATGAAAGGTACACAAAGAGTGTGAAGGACATTGTTTGCCTAGAAAGGAGTATGGACTTTTATCCAGAAGGGTGCAGGGAGCCAATGACGATTTAACTAGAGGAGTGATATCTTTTGAAGTCTTGTTCTTTCAAAGGCTAAATCTGAGAGGGGTAGACTGGAAGACATTAGTAACATTTATTAAACAATTACAATATACTGGACATTCTGCTCTGTATTTTATCACACCAACCCTTTATGATAGTGTTCTTCAAACTGCCAGTCATGATCAAGAAAAGGAAGTGGTGGGAGGGATAAATTAGGAGGTTGGGATTAACATATACACACTACTATATATAAAATAGATAACCAACAAGGACCTACTGTATAGCACGGGGAACTATACTCAATATTTTGTAATAACCTATAAGGGAAAAAATCTGAAAAGGAATATCTATCTATCTATCTATCTATCTATCTATCTAGATCACTGTGCTGTACACCTGAAACTAACTCGATATTGTAAATCAGCTAAACTTCAATTGAAAAAAAAAAAAGGAAGGAAGGAAAGGAGGAGGGAGGGAAGAAAGAATAAGATAGGACAGGATAGAAAACATCAGTCCATCACGCGTAGGAAGGGTAAGTATTGTTTTTGGAAAGTTTTATCATACACTCACAGGAGTATAAGTGTACTGGGTCAGGATGCAAATATATTTCTCACTGTGGGGTTATGATTTTTTTAAAAAAAGGAAAGCCACTGCTCTAAGATGTAGGTGTGATTAGCCTCATTTTACAGATAAGGACATAAGGCGCACGGAGTTTCGGCACCCTGCCTCTCTGTAAGTAGGCTGTGCGAGTTTCGAGCCCAGGCTGGTCTGAAACCAGAATGGATTCCTTCTCACTAACGCCTTCCAAAGTTACACAGCCATAGGGAAGATAAACCTACCTGGGTAGCGCCTTGGCCAAGTGCTGAACTCACAGCACCTCGTTCATGGAGGTAAGTGGGACAGAGGCCAATTCTGTCCACCCGAGGCGCTGGTTAGAATGCATATTCCAGGCGTGCCCCCACACACGGGAGGCAGCCCCGGGAATCTACTTTTAGAGAGCTTCAGGTGATTCTGATACCCACGTTAGAGGGTCGATGCAATAACCCGCAGGTGAGGATTAAGAGGGGTTTGAACTGAGACGGCAAAAATACTCCCCTCTGAGAGGTGTCACTTAGCCCCAACTCCCGCTATTGTGTCTGACTCCAATGCTTCGCTGTACAAAGTCGCCCGGAGGTTCACCTCCCTCTCCAGAAGCGATGAAGGGCGAGAGACTAAATTAAAGACTGGTGGTTTTCCATTCAACAGGTACGGGGTTCAGTGGCCGAAGACCAAAAGGCCCCTGCCACACCAGGGCGACACTGGATTCAGGCGCAAAGTAGATGCTATTTATGGGGCATTTTTCGGCCTCACCCTGATGACTTCTGATTGGCTTTAGGGCAGATCTATCACTCATCTTCTGGGTTAGAGGTGGGTGGAAGGTCAACCACGACCAATACAAAACCACTCCTCAGCTAAGCCCCTCCCCATCCAGCTTCCTGTTGCTGTCCATCAACTACCTTGTAGGCGGGACTTTGCCTCCCGCCAGTTGGTTGGCGAACATGTCGCTCACTCTTCAGTAGGCTTCCGGTTGGTGCGCTCTACCGTCCATCAGTGACATTTCACAGTTCTATTGGCCAAACCAACGTCGCTCTAGGTGCCTCTCTTTGATTGGCTGGTGGTGCTGTCGGTCCCCAATGTACCGAACTCTTATTGGTGAACGCTGCCGTCGCTCGGGCGGTGGCGGGCTCCGGGATTGGCGGGTGCTAAGCGGGCGGTGTCAGGCTCTCGGTGGCGGCGGAGGCGGCGGAGGCCAGGGAGGAAGATGTCGTAATGAGCGGTGGGTCCTGGCCGCTGCCGGCGGGGTCTTCCCGGCTCTCAAGGGTCGGGAGGACGGGCAGAAGCCGCAGGGAGGAGGAGCCGGGGCTGGGGGATCCCCCCTGGGGCCAGGCCTGGCGCCGGGGCCCGGCTCCGGGAGGGGCGGGGAGGGAGGATTCCCGCCCGGAGGAGGAGCGGGGCTGGCCAGCCAGGCGGAGGCACCCGGAAGGGGGCGTTCGACTCCCCGCCCCCTCCGAGCCCGCTGGGCTGGAGGGCGGCGCTTCCGGGGGCTGGCGAGAGGATCGGGCACGCGGGGCGGGCCTGGCACCCCCTCCGCCCGGTGGCAGACACGCGTGAGCGCTACCAGGCCCGGGGACGTTGCCTGGGTCTGCTTTGAGGAGGCGGTCGACGTCCTGTGCGCTTGTTCTGTGTTCGGGGACCCTCTTGCACTCTAACTCTAGGTGCCCATCCGCAATTCAAGGTTCTCCCGTGTGCAGAGAGGGGCGGGGGAATGCTGGAAATTCCGACGGCGCCAACCACATGGGCACTGCTGGGTGTGGAAGCCAACCTAGTTAGCGATGTATCCCAGTCGAGAGATGGTGTCAGGACACGAGGGCACACCCTAGGCAGATGACCTCTCGCCTGAGACTGCGGAGTGGGCAGAAACCTCCTTTTGATATTTTCACTTGCATCCTTGAACCTCCAACTAGATTGTCTGCCAGCTCTTTGCAGAATTGTGAAACGTTTAAGAACTTGTTGACAGAGTTCCCAGCCTGTTACCAGACATCCCGGGCGGGGGAGGGAGGGGACTGCTGAATCCCAAAGGCCAGGAGCAAACCTAAGGAATGACAGAAGAAATAAAACAAAATGGATACTTACTTTCTTCCTCCACCCCACCTTCGTCCCCATTACGGTTCTCAGCCTCCTACCCATGCTTCTTGGCTTATGTTCCTGATGGCTTTCTAATTTTAGATGAAAAGGAACTGCGTCTTCTCCTCTGGGCAATTGAGAAACTTGTCCTCACTTCATTCCTTGGTTTTGATTCCAATGTACTGTCATGTCTAATTGTTTCTTAATTAACTTGATCCAGAGGGACTCAGTCTGGCTTTTCTCAGTGCACATTCTCCCGAAGTTTGTTTCTTCTGAGGCTACTTCTTGCTCACTTACTTGTTTTCTTAGAGAAAGGGAGGGAGGAGCCGGTAGTTCTGCTTTAAACAATTGGCCCATGGGCCCCCATTACATGGGTTTCGTTGCAGATAGAAGGGTGATGATTGTTGCAAGGTACACTGGCATGCACTGTCTAAAACTTGCATGCTGTACCCCAGAAGGCATTAAGTATCCCAGTGGAGGGCTAAGTGTTGAGTTGGTATTTTGGATAAGAGTTTTTGGGCTAGAAAGTTTAGGGTGTTGGCCAGCTCACAGTTAGGCTTTGAAGGGAATGATGGTGGAGTCCACACCACAGGAGTAATTTTGATTTGATAACACAAACCTGGTGTCTGCAATAATGAATATAACTGCAGTGTCTTGTTTTGTTTTAAATTCTTGTGTGCGATGAAGGGGGCGAATCTGTCAGACAACCTATCAATTGGGCTGATGATGTCATTGTTCCAGTGGCTTCTAACAGGCATTAATACCTGTTGGAAATGGATTCTCTTTGGCTGGGGCGATTGGTAAGTTTTCTAATTCTGGTTCTTCCACTTGGTTGTACAGAGGCTTAACCTCTTTGTTTAAAAGCAGCAACAACAGGGCTTCCCTGGTGGCGCAGTGGTTGAGAGTTGCCTGCCGATGCAGGGGACACAGGTTCGTGCCCCGGTCCGGGGAGATCCCACAGGCCGCGGAGCGGCTGGGCCCGTGAGCCACGGCCGCTGAGCCTGCACGTCCGGAGCCTTTGCTCCGCAACGGGAGAGGCCACAGCAGTGAGAGGCCCGCGTACCACAAAAAAAAAAAAAAAAAAAAAAAAGGCAGCAACAACAACAACAACAAAAATAGAAGAAAAAAAACCCCAACCTGGTCTGACATAATTATGAGCCCCCTGAGCTAGGCTGCTAAAGACACAGTCTCTTTGCCAAGGAGACCGAAGTAGAGTTAGTTCATAATTGGAGCGTCACCTGACTGCTCAGCAGGGAGAACTGACTCCAGGAGGAAGAGTTTGGCCTCACTGCTGACAGCACATAGACTGGCAGGCTCTTTTCTCTCAGATTCTATTAAGTTTGGGCCTCTGGAGGCTTGTCAGGAGAGAAGAAGCTTTAAGAAGATTATGGCAAATGCCTGGGGAAGGAGCCTCATGGCATAGCAGCAGAGAGGACAGTTCATTTTGATATCTTTGGCCCTGAAATTTCTAGTTCTGTTGATGAATAGCAGCCTTTCAGAGAAGTTGCATAGGCTGTTGTACCCTAAACAGTTCTTTGCTATAGGTCTGTGATCATTCCCAAGCTTACTTTATGCAAGTATTGCCCAACCAGGGCCTTTTTGAAAACATTTAAGCTTGTTGCAGGTAACCAGTAGACCCTGGTATTGGCTTGGGTTTAGCAGTCTTCTAGACCTTGCCCACTCCCATCTATATGATGGGAATGTAGCATGTTTTTCTAAGACTTACCTTTACCCCTTCTCTGTAGACACACAAATTGGAAGCCTTACTTCCAAAGATTGAAAAACTTAGGAATTATTTTGGAGGAGATGGAACAACAGCCACAGAATGAAAGATGCAGAGAAACACTGGGTGTGTAGAGTATCAGAAAATGTAGAGATGTGAACACTTCTGAGTTTAAATGATTACATTATCCAGTCTGAAACCTCGTGGGCTGCAGACTTAGAGCAAAATCTATTTGGAGAAACTCCAATATTTTCTCATTAGTGTATTGGCTGATACATCTGGAGTGTCCCTTTGAGCAGCTTAACTGGATTTGTGAACGTCTTCCCAGCAAGTTCTAAGCCAGGACACTTGGCTTCCGTGGTGGGCTGGAAGCCAAGATGGGCTGAGAAATGGACACCATTATGGAGTACATTTGTTGATGTTTTTGCTTTGCTTTTGTTTGGATCCACGTGCAGCTCCTCTTGGGACTTCCTTCTGCTGAAGGAAGGGCAAAAAGCTTTCTCTTTATTTCTTCCTTCATAGCGCCAGCACTTAGACCTTTATATTTCTGAACATAGTTGAAAGTCTCTTTCTCTCTGAAGAGCTACGTCCTCGGTTATCAGATCTCTTTTTGGCCAGCAGCATTCTCTTAGGAGACCTCAGCGTGGGGAGGTATCACTTTGCTGTCAGTTATCTGTTGGAGCTGGGTGGAAAGATGAAGGAAGTGGGTAAAAACATGGGGCATTACTAACTCAAGGGCACTGTCCGCTTGAGTAGGAAGGAGATTAGAGATTGCCCTTGTGGAGATGTTCCCAGGTAGTACTGGTTGATTTGTTCCAGTTGACAGGATTCCAGAATGGGAAACTGATTTTTCTACTGCCTCACTCGAGGCTGAGAAGAGAGCCCAGGAGCAAGCAGAGTCAGCACTGGCAGCCTGAGGGACGCTACCACTCCACTGCACGTTTAGGTCGCGCTCTTTGCGGATGCTCTGAGGCCGCCACTAGCATAGGGGATTGCTTCTCATCAGGATGGGCTTCGAGCTGGCGTGCTCTTGGGAGATGAGCTCCACTCAGGAGCAGAGGAGTATAAAGAGCTAAGTGCCCTGTTTTGCTGCTTCTCAGTTTACCCTCTGTGAGCAGCTCCGAGCAGTGTTGAGATGTCAGGGCTGTTTGTGTCACAGGAAGAACGTGCTTGCAGACCCAGCTGTTTGAATCCTTCCTTTGGCCATTTCCCCCGAGCTATAGTTTGTTTCAGCATCGGAACTGCATGCTGTCCCTAGCCAGAAGCGCCACCACACTGAGAAGTGTTTGTCCCCATGCTGTGATTTAGGCTGTTAGGTGGTCTCTTCATCTCAGCCATGCAGTGAAAATGGCTCAGGAACCAGCAGGCACTGGCCTCCACACTCCCAAATGTCCTCTCTCCAGAGCTTCCTCTTTGGGGTGTTTGTTACCTCTCCTAGGGGACTTGGTGGAATCACAAAGCTGCCTTTCAGAGGGTGTAAATAGGCAGTAAGAGACAACAGTCAGGGCCACGTGATTGGATGTGGAATATTTCTGCCTCTGGCCAGTGTCTAACTGGGAGTCTTCTCAGACTAGCCTCAGAAGAGACCAAAACATTTCCCAGCCATTAAAAAAGTAAATGGTGAGCCAGCCCTCTCGTCCCAGGGGAAATGAAGTCACTACTCATTTCAGAACCGATCATAGCCCCGGATGAATGTGTGAAGTGACTCACAAATAAAGCAGAGAGCACGTGTTTGTACCTAATGATATTCTTTAGGGGGGGAAAAGTATGTCTTGGTTTTTTTTTCTCCTGTTTTCGACAGAGTTCTGAGGCCCAGTATTTTTGTACCATTTCCTGGGACTGCTTCTGTCAGAGTGAAGAGTTCTCACCATCCCCTGCTGGCTGCCCTGTGTCCCCATTCGCTTCTCCAAGGTCCCTTCCAGTCTGATAGGATGCAAACTAGCAACGACACGGTCACGTTTTCAGGAGAGAGATTCAGGGTGGAGACACATGAGAGGTATTCAGACAGCAGGCGCGCACGTTGTCTTAACTCATTCGGAAAAGAACTTCCCAGTACTTGTTAATTGAAAGAAGCATTGAGATGTGGTGCCCGGTGTGTGGTGATGAGATATGTGCTTTGAGAGTTCTGTCCAGGAGAAAGACCGGACCATGCTGGTCCAAGCACAGGCTCTTGTCCCTGTGTGAGGTGACTAGCAAGGTTGAGATGGGCAGAGCTGACCTGGTGAGTGGATCCCAGCCTAGTGCCAGGATATGCAAGCCTGCAGGTTTTCTCCTTTGGTTCTTAAATTCTACTCAAGCTCTCCCGCTCTGCAGCCTCCAGGATTCATTCATTTATGCACTCAACAAGCATATATCAGGCACTTGCTGTGTGCCAGGTTGGGGGGTGGGTGGGTGGGGGGTGCATCACTATGTAAGGCAGAGAGAAGTCCCTGCCTTTAGGAAGCTTACATCTTAGTGGGAGACAGTAAGGCTAACTAGTAGATACTAGACAATGAGAAGTGCTGAGGGGAAAAACCAAATAGAGGACGGGAGAAGTGAGAGGAGCGGTTTACATAGGATGGTCTGGGAGGGGAGTCTGAGTAAAACCCCAAAGGAAAGGAGGGATTGAGCCAGGCTCAGTCTGGGGAGGGGGTGGTGAGAACTCAAGCAGAGAGAACAGCAAGTACAAAGTCCCTGAAGAGGGGCCATACCTGGCATGTTCAGGAACAGCAGGGAGGCCAGCATGGCTGAAGCGGTGAATGAGGGAGAGTGCGGGGAGAAGTCAGAGAGGTCACGTGGGCCCCTTATGTGTCATGGTGTGGACTTTGACTCTGACTGGTAGATGGAATGTACTGGGGGCTCTGAGCAGAGGAGTAAGATGATTTCATTTAAGTTTGACGGATCTCTGGATGCGTGTTGAGAATAAACCAGCAGGGACGAGGTCAGAAGCCCAGCTAGGAGGCTTTCACAGTTATCCAAGTGAGAGGTGATGGGGATGTGAACCTGGTTGTTAACAAGAGGTGGTTGTGAAAGCAATCAGATTGTGAACATATTTTGAAGGTAGAGCCGAAAGTGTTCACTGACAAGTGTAGAGTGGAAAAAAGAAGGGTCGAGGATGACTCCCAAGGTTTTAGGGCTGAACAGCTGAAAGGATGGAGTTCTATTCACTGCCATGGGGAAGTCACAAGAAGGCACAGAATTAGGGAGATAACAGGAGCTCTGTTTGGGGCTGGGTAGATGTGAGTTCCTTATTAGTACCTCCAAGTGGAGATGTCAGTAGGCAGTGAGATACACAAGTCTGAAGATATAAGTTTGGGAGTCGTCATTATATAGAACCCGTATATATTATTGGTTTCTAAAGCTCTGAGACTAGGTGAAATCTCCCAGCAAATAGGTGTAGACAGAAGAAAAATAGGTCCCAAGACTGAGCCCTGGAGCAGCCCGACCATTTAGAGTTTGAGACAAGGACCCAGCAAAGGAGTCTTAGAAGAAGCAGCTGGAGAGGTAGGAGGCCACCCTACAAGCCAAGTGAAGAAAGTGTTTCAAGATAAGAGGGGCCAGCTGTCAGATCCACACCAGCTGAGGTCTAAGAATTAACCATCGGACTTGGCATCGTGGAGGTCACTGGTCGTGGGAGCAGTGTTTGTGGTGTGGATGGGAGGGCGCAAGCTGGCTGGAACAGGTTCAAGAAAGACTAGCAGGGCTTCCCTGGTGGCGCAGTGGTTGAGAGTCCGCCTGCCGATGCAGGGGACACGGGTTCGTGCCCCGGTCTGGGAAGATCCCACATGCCGCGGAGCGGCTGGGCCCGTGAGCCGTGGCCGCTGGGCCTGTGCATCCAGAGCCTGTGCTCCGCAGAGGGAGAGGCCACAACAGTGAGAGGCCCGCATACCGCAAAAAAAAAAAAAAAAAAAAAAAAAAAAAAAAAAAAAAAAGAAAGACTAGCAGGAGAGAAATGAGGGACAGCGAGTATGCGTGACCCTTGCAAGGAGTTTTGCTTGAAAAGGAGAGAAATAATGGATCTTGGCTTATAAAGGGAATTTTAATTTCTTGATGAAATTGTGGACTCACATCAGGGCTGAGTCTGGGATCAAAGTTGGGAACAGGGAAGACAGGATGGCTCAAGAACTGGGTGGAGACAAGATCTCCATTCTTTGGCCTGTGGCATTAGCCACACCCAGAACTGTTCTCATTTCATGAAAAGTCAATGAAATTCCTTTTACTGTTAGGAGCTCTTTATATGGTTATTATAGTTGGAGATTTGCTTCTCAGAAATGCTCAGAGCAATTTGGAGTCTTTCTTGATCCTTTCTCCAGCTAAGCTGATTCTCTAAGCCCATTTGTCAGCTCCCTTTGAGGTCCAACTTTGTTCTCTAAAACCAGCTGTGGCTTGCTTTTCCCTCACCAGCTCTGAATTCTTCCAGGCTAGGCAACTGGAAAAGACTGGGCTTAGGAACGGTTTTGTTGGCTTCAGGCCCAACTGAGCTGACCAAAATAGCCAACAGGAGAACTGTCTACACAGAGTGAAATTCCTCCAGGGGAAATACCATAGCAGACAGCCAAGATGGACATAGCCAGGGTGGTGGGACCCACGAGGCAATAAAAACCTAGTACCCCCAGGCCTGGCTGTGGAGTTTGAGCCAAGTTCTTTCTCAGAGCCTGCTGTTGTGGTATTTCTTGGATCCCTTCTCTCTCAGCCCCTGTCTCAAGAGTAGTATTCTCAAGTGAAAGACCAGTGGAACAGCCCCTAGTCTGATGGCCAGGGCTCCGAGGTCCCACCTGAGGCCTCTTCCTGTTACGTGGTGCTTGCTCCTTGAGTCAGCCTATGGAGAGAGCCCTAGAACAGAGCTGCGCTCCCTGCTCCGTCATGGGGGGTGGGGGGAGTTCTGTGAGGGGTGCCGTGGGGCACATACACTGGCACAGAGCAGGGGCACTTGCCCCAGACTCGGGGAGCAGGAGGGAAGATGTCAGGAGAGTTATAAATGAGCTCTGAAGAGGGACCGGAGTTGGCCAGACAAATGGGAGCAAGTGTGCTTAGGCTCCGAGTGAGAGAGGACATGTTGTAGTTCCAGAAATGGAAAAAAACTGAAGTGTTTGTCCAGAGGGTTGGAAGGGCAAGAGATACAGTAGGAGAGGGGGAGGTGCAGGGAGGGAGGGGGCGGCTTGTTTTGGCCTTTATAAGGTTATCTTAAAATCCTTTGGAAGCTATTGAAGGATTTAATCTGGGGAGTAACTGTGTGGGATTTACATTTTAAAAGAGTCTTCAGACCAGATGGTGGAGGCTGGATTAGAGGTGGCTAGGCCAGAGGCTGGGAAGCCATTTTGAAGACTTTGGGCCGAAGGTGGTTAACGCCAGCATAATGCAGATGGAGAGAGGTTTGTATTTAGGAGGTAGACCCAGGAGGACTTAATGACTGAATGGTGATGAGGATGGCATTCAGGTTTCCTTGTGATTGAGAGGCTGGCTTAACCAAAAATATTCATCATTCATTCAGCCTGCAGGCACTGAAGTGTCGTTGTGCTGTGTTAGGTTTGATGTAGCAGTTCAGCGGTGCAGACAGACCTGGGCCACCCTTCCATTGAGTGTGGAAGAGAGACATTAAGCCCATGATTATTTAATGGGTGGTGAGTTACCAAAGGAGTTAACCTCATCTCAGGGGTCCTGGAAGGCCTCTCTGAGGAAATGATATACCTGTTACATTACATAGTGGGCTCTTGGGGGGGAAAAAAAAACCTGCCTGAGACCTGAAGGGTGAGTAGGTATTAGCTAGTGAAGAGAGAAGAGAGCTCTAAGCAAGGAAAGGGCAGCGGCAGAGATGGAGGCTCTTCAAGGATCTGGAAGGAGGCCCGTGGTGGCTGGGGGTGAGAAAGCTGGGGAGAGAATGGGCAAAGGTGACAGCTCAGTGTTGGAAGTTCTGTGGCCAGCCCAAGTGGAAGGCCACAGAGGGCTGGATGTACTGGTCCACCACTCAGAGGGCAGATGTAGGCAATTCATAGACCTGGGAGTCATCAGCCTGTGGAAGGTACCGGAAGCCATGTGAGTGGGCACAGTCACTCATGGAATGGGTGTTGGGTGAGAAAGATGTTGTTGAGGAACATCTGTATTGCAGGGGTGGCAAAAGGAAGAGGAGCCCATAAAGGGAAGAGTTAGCCGGAGTGGTAGGAGAAAATCCATGAGGATTTCAAAGAGGAGGGAATCGTCAAGGGTCAGAAACTGCTGAAGAGGGTCAGTTGGATTTAACGATGAGAAGGTCCCTCGTGACCTGGGCAAGCGCAGTGTCAGTAGAGAGCTGGGGTGAAAGTCCAAGTGAGAGAGGAGGGGGTAGCAAAGTGCTGGCGGCTTTTCCACTAAGTTTGGCCGAGAAGGGAGGAAGCTGTAGCTGGAGGGACGGAGGTGGAGATGAACGATCTGTATGTACATCAAAAGCCTGGACACTCAGGGGATGCTTTTCCCCTGGTTTTGGAATTAAATTGGCTTCCAGCATGGGGAAAAGGAAAGTCAGGTGTGGTTCTATCAGGCACTGGACACCCCCCAACCCCTGTCTGGAAGCCGTGTTTGATAGCCTTGGAAATTTTCCTTGCAGCCTAAGAGAGCTAACTATTGCTTATGTAGTAAATCACAGTAAAACTTCACGAGCCAGGGGACTGTTGAGAAGGTTTTAGCCAACCCAAATTAATGAAAGTCTGAATGATAGCACTCTGAAGGAAATGCAGCCTTTTCTTCCAAGAATATGCAATAATCCCACTCACCAACCTTGCTAAATGTAGGTTTCAGTGAGCAGATATAAACTGCTGTTAAAAGCAAATGGTACAATTGAAACAGTGGCAGTGGTATAAAACAGTTCCCTAACTATGCCTTGAGAGTCCCTTTGCAGGCTTCATACACTATTTAGCCTCGCTTTGAATAGTATGAAGGAAAAGCTAAGCACAATTTATGTCCAAATTATACATTTTAAATATAAGGCTCCAAATTAACGAGGTTCTAAAGTACCTTTGAATATAGTCCTGCAGTTAGGCATCTATGCTACTTAACCACTGTTCATTTCCAAACACCAACTGGAAATGCTGCTTTTCCCTTTCACAGGTAATCCCAGGATATAATTCTGCAGTGGCAGGGAGATTAGTCGCTGTTTTGGTTGCCCAGGTCCACAGCCCAGGGGCCACAAAACTCAGAGTGACTCTAGGAGAGATACTTAAAACCACTGGTTTGAGATCTGGAGGAGTATTTCAGGGGCCAGCGGAGAAGGCAAATGAAACCAACCAAGATGGTGTGGGTGGAGCGCCCACAGTCTGCAAGGGCGTCAAGACTCTGCTGTCACTTTTTTTTTTTTTTTACAAAGTTTATTTATTTTTTTAAATTTTATTTATTTATTGATTGATTTTTGGCTGCGTTGGGTCTTCATTGCTTTGCGTGGGCTTTCTCTAGTTGCGGTGAGCAGGGGCTATTCCTCGTTGCGGACTTCTCATTGTTGTGGCTTCTCTTGTTGTGGAGCATGGGCTCTCGGCATGCGGGCTTCAGTAGTTGCAGCGCGTGGGCTTAGTAGTTGTGGCTCGCAGGCTCTAGAGCACAGGCTCAGTAGTTGTGGTGCACGGGCTTAGTTGCTCCAAGGCATGTGGGATCTTCCCGGGCCAGGGCTCGAACCCGTGTCCCCTGCATTGGCAGGTGGATTCTTAACCACTGCACCGCCAGGGAAGTCCCTGCTGTAACTTATTAACTGAAGAGCCTCTTAGCCCAGCCCAGTCTCCAGACAGTTTGAGTCCAGGGTGATAATGCCTGCAGGGGGAGAGAGGGAGATGGGAAAGGGAGGTGAATAAGCACTGGGCCAGTTTTCATTTTGTTTGCACTCTGTCCTGTTCTAGTGTCCTTCAGTTTCATAACAGGGGATGTCTGAGGGAGAGTCATTCACCATTTTTAGCTAAGTGAACCTAAGCCCAGGGGAGCCTCCTGGGAGAGCCCCTGCCTTCCCTTCCCAGCTCTGCCGGCAGCTAACTCATCTTGTGTTTTTATCGGCAACACGGTTGGAGGATTATAAACAAGTTTAAATTCTCAAACAAGATCATTTAGTCCAACTTCCCACCCCATTTAGACATCCCATCTCTGACAGAGACACACATCCTGCCTCTGGCTAAATGATTTCAGAGAAGGAGAACATTACCTCAGGAGGCAACTGATTCCATCTTTTGAAAGTTGTCCCCTCTAATAAACCGAAATTTCCACCCCAAAGTCTACCCATTGAACACACATATGGAATAAACACCCTGGTGGGTATCGCTCCTCTGGTGTCCTGGTCACCACCATGGCTGCCCTCCTCTGAAAGAGCTCCATTTGAAAATCCCCCTTTCAAAATGTCTCTCAGGATGGAACCTGACACTCCAGATGGGGCCCGAGTGCAGAGCAGATGAGGACTATTATTTTCTTCTATGATTGAACTTTTGGAAATTCAGTCCAAGATTGCAGGAGCTTTTTCGGCCACCACATCTAGATTATAACTGCTTCCCATTTAACTTTGAGTCAAAACCACTGGGGCTTTTTCTCATGAGAACTGCTATTAAGCTCTGTCTTCCTCTCCTATATGCATGTGATATTTTTTTTTTTTGCTAAACCCAAGTGCAGTGTTTACTCAGCCTCAAAGTTTAAACCACCATTTATTGATAACCCCCTGTGTGCTCAGTGTTTTTCATATTACTGACGCCTCCTAGAATCCTGTAAGGGTGACATTACCTCTGTTTTACAGACAGTGCACTGAGGCTGGGAGAGGAATGCCCCAGCGATCCCACAGTCTGAATTCTTATTTCGGTCTGGAGCCTCATGCTGTTAAGCACTGCACATACCAGTTTTTTAAGATCTCTTTGACCCCTAATACAGACACCCATTGTGTTTACAGTTCTCAGTTTTGTGACATCCATAAAGTTAATTTGCCTTCTAGGTCTTTTGCATGGTTTCCCAAACTTGGGTGGTGGAGAGACTGCTTTGAAGCCGTGTTTTCCAGCCTGTAGGGCACAAAACCAATTTAGTGAGTCACAACTGGCATTTAAAAAAATGAAATAGAGTAGAAAAATACCAAAGCCCATGACATGTAGCAAGGGCAAATTTTGTTTCAGGAAATTCTTATTACATCAGCACAGGACAGGGAAGTGTGTGTGGGGGTGCATATGCGTACACTGGGTCTTGATGTAAATTGTTTTTATGACTGTGGTTCATGGTCTGAATAGTTTGAACACTGCTCTAAAGGGAAAATGTTTTTCAGTCACCTTAGATTGTTTTCATTATAAGGCTGCAGGCTTAATTATGTATGCCCATAAATCTGTTTATCAACTCATAGATCTAGTTCCTGTAAAATTTAATTAAATAACTACAGAAAAGCCAATAAAACTCAAATCAACAACATCATTTTGGGAGGAAAACAGTTGACTGAACCCAAATTGCTGCTGTCAGTGTAAGCGCAGACTTGACATCCAGGCTCCTTGAGTTCCGCATGCCCACCCTGCAGTGTCTAGTGCCCAGCAGCATGGTCTTTCCAGGCTTATGAAGAGCCGTCACTCCTCACTTTGCACAGATGTATCATGAATTACATGTGCAGAATTGAGTTGTCTTAATTAGCCCATGTAGTTAGAGTGGTGCCACTTGGTACCAGTACAGTTGTAAACACACAGGCCCAGAAATGTGCAAATCTTGGTTAAGCAGCAGTCACCCAGCGATCTGTAGTATATGTTCATTTTTAAAAGATGATCATCACGGTGAAAACAAGACTAAAACATTCTGGTAGAGAAAGCACGAACCTCCGAGGAGAAGCCTGCATATCCTGGTCCTGGCATGCACCCGTAGTTTGAGACCCTGGTTGACACCGTAGCAGCAAACTGCTCAGGATGGCCTGGGTCTCAGCACTTAGGTGGAGGCACGTTCAGCTTAGCCCCCAAACCAGACTATCATCCTGCCTGCAGTTCTTTTCCTTCTCGTTCCTAAGAATACTATGAACATTTCAGTCAGATGCCTTGTTGTTATAAAGTACACAGTGTATACCATTCTCTTGATGTAGCCAACCAAAACCCCCCAAAAAGAAACAGGTTTGTTCAGCATGAATTGTTTTTGGCAACCCCACGCTTATTCTTTGTGATCACTGCTTCCTTACCTCAGTAATTGTAGTTGGCTGTTCAGTCATTTGTTCTAGGATTTTGCTAAGGATCAGTGTCTGTAATATTTCAGGATCCACATATATGATTTTGCCCAGAGCTCCCCTCTGGCTCCTCAAACAGTTTGCAAGTGTGCCTGCAAAGTGTCTCCCTACTCTGGAGTGCAGTTCATGTGGCCTTAGGGCCTGGAAACCATTTAAGGCTTTGATGAGCCTACTGTACTTACCTGTCCTGGGCTGCAGTTTCCGCTTTACCTTTTCTTTTTTCTTTTTTTTTTTTAACATCTTTATTGGAGTATAATTGCTTTACAACGGTGTGTTAGTTTCTGCTTTATAACAAAGTGAATCAGTTATACATACACATATGTTCCCATATCTCTTCCCTCTTGCGTCTCCCTCCCTTCCACCCTCCCTATCCCACCCCTCCAGGCGGTCACAAAGCACTGAGCCGATATCCCTGTGCCATGCGGCTGCTTCCCACTAGCTATCTACCTTACGTTTGTTAGTGTATATACCTTTTCTTTACCTTTCCCATTTAAGAATCACTCCCCCAAAGAGAGAAGCCAGAGGCAGCTGAAACGTGAGTGCTTCCGCCTTCTTCCTGACCTCTGTCTTCTTCCTGCCAGATGCCCAGCAGGGGCTCCATGCCTGAGTCATTCTGCCTCTTCCAGTCTCTGAGTAATACCCTTCTTGTTTCAGTACCTCCTGAAACCTACTTTGCAAAGGTCTAAGATACAAGTCTGACTCTGCCTGGTGTTCTTTTCCTTAGTGATTTATAAATTATAAGATGGCTTAGATCATTTCCCCCAAAATTCTCCTGATTTCCATTTTACTTGTATTTCTCTTAGATCCGACTTAAGTTCAGAGTAGAGATTCCTTTCGTTACTTCCTCAACGTTCTTTATTTTCCTTTATTTAAAACAAGTATAGTAGAGTGTATTCGTTGTGGGGAAAATGAGAAAATACAGAAAAACAGGGAAAAATTCTTTAAGTGAAGAAAAAGCCTACCACCAGGAGATAATGGCTTTTAACATTTTAGCCCCTTTTTTTGAGACTTTTTCCTGCTATATTCATATGTAGAAATATATACACATTTAAGGAAAAATAGGATTTATTATATTTTCATTCTCATTATATTCAGTTATTAGCTCTCCTAATCTCGGTGATACCTATGGGGCCATGCCTGTTGTCCTATGTAAAACTGTAAATTCATTTAAAGTAATTCCCTGTGTGCTATCTATAATCTGTACCTGGGCCATTGTGCTTATGTGGTGAAAGCTGAGCACAAAGCGCTCAAGACTTTTGCATGGAGTGGGTGTGTCCTCCCCGACAGGGATCCTGGCCCCGAGATGCTTCTTTCCCAGGCTGGCTTGGCATCTGGCTACGGCAGGAGTGAGCAGGAAGCCTGGGTCAGAGCCACAGGATTAGCTGGGGGCTTCCCCTGCCCACCGTATATGGGTTCCAGTCTAGCTGGGGAGAGTCAGCAGTACCCGGCAGAGAGGGCTCCCTTAGGTGGCACAGCGTAGTTACTGAAGCCAGCATTATTATAATCTCGGTATCTTCACGTTATCCTAGACTTTATGACGGTTGGAGGAGACGGTCTGATAGAGGCAGGACCCGCTATCCTCACGGCCTCAGGTGGCCGAGTCTGAGAAAGGGAGAAGGCCATCTACTGAAAGGGTTGTAGGGCTGCTAACCTTGAGTGGGGAAGTGTGGGGAAAGGTCATTAACCTCTCACGGGGAAGCAGCCCAAATAGAGGCAAAAAGAAAATCTGAGGCAAGGGGACTTGGATTCTTTTCGGGCATCACGGGTATTACTCCATCTCTTTTCTTCCAACAGATCCACAGACCAGCATGGCTGCCACTGCCGCTGTCAGTCCCAGTGACTACCTGCAGCCTGCCGCCTCCACCACCCAGGCGAGTGAGCAGTGGGCTCTGAGGGTTGGGGGCTGCATCAGCCTGTGAGGACTCACTGAAGCTGACATGAGACCGCATCTGAGCTCTGCCCTAGCTAACTATAACTCCCCGAGGCAATGAGACCAGGGAGGGTTCAGTTTTCCACTTTTTCTGAACTAAGAAACTAGGGCCACTCATCTAAGGTGCCACAGTTGAGTCAGGAGGAAAAGCAGGATGAAACTCAAGTCCTTTCCTCCAGACCCCACTGGCCATAAAAGGAAAACAGAGACTGTGTCCCCGCACCCTGGAGGCTCTTTCCTTGTAGCTTCAAAAGAACAGCCCTCCTTGATCGAAAAAGTCATGTCCCAAGCACTGGAAAACACTCTTCCAAAGGGTTTATTCCTCCTGTCCCCCTCCCTTTCTTTTTCCCTCCCTCCCTTCCTCAGTCCTTCCTCACTTGATGACTCAGTAAGGTGGGCTAACGGAGCTCCATCTATAAGCTGAGGGTGATTCTGTGTCCCCATTAGACACTGATAGGCTAGTGGGGAGTAAGCGGTCAGCCCATGCTGTTAGTTCACCCTGTCAAGGGGTGCTTCTGGGGAGTTCCTTCCTGAGAAAGACATTTCTCACCCTTTCTCCCTTAATTTCTCAGTGGAGAAACCAGCGGGGAAGGGGAGACAGGGGCCACTGCCCGGAGAGGATGCTGGCTCCCTGCCCGCCGGTGGGGAGGAGCCTGCGAAGAGGAGACGATCCTAAAGGGTGGGGCGGCTGGGCAGCAGGCCTCCTGTCTCACTCCTTTTCTCCATGTGGTGTTTTGCAGGACTCGCAGCCATCTCCCTTAGCCCTGCTTGCTGCAACATGTAGCAAAATTGGCCCTCCGGCTGTTGAAGCTGCAGTGACGCCTCCTGCTCCCCCGCAACCCGCACCTCGGAAACTCGTCCCTATCAAACCTGCCCCTCTCCCTCTCAGTCCCGGCAAGAATAGCTTTGGAATATTGTCCTCCAAAGGAAACATACTTCAGATTCAGGGGTCACAGCTGAGCGCGTCCTATCCTGGTGGGCAGCTGGTGTTCGCTATCCAGAACCCAACCATGATCAACAAAGGCACCCGATCGAATGCCAGTATCCAGTACCAGGCGGTCCCTCAGATTCAGGCAAGCAATTCTCAGACCATCCAGGTACAGCCCAATCTCACCAACCAGATCCAGATCATCCCTGGCACCAACCAAGCCATCATCACCCCCTCACCATCCACTCACAAGCCTGTCCCCATCAAGCCGGCCCCTGTCCAGAAGTCGAGTACTACCACCACTCCGGTGCAGAGCGCGGCCAACGTGGTGAAGCTGACAGGTGGAGGGGGCAATGTGACACTTACTCTGCCTGTCAACAACCTCGTGAACACCAGCGACACCGGGGCCCCCGCTCAGCTCCTCACGGAGAGCCCCCCGGCCCCGCTGTCTAAGACTAACAAGAAAGCCAGGAAGAAGAGTCTTCCTGCCTCCCAGCCCCCCGTGGCCGTGACCGAACAGGTGGAGACGGTGCTCATCGAGACCACGGCGGACAACATCATCCAGGCAGGAAACAACCTGCTCATCGTTCAGAGCCCTGGTGGGGGCCAGCCCGCTGTGGTCCAGCAGGTCCAGGTGGTGCCCCCCAAGGCCGAGCAGCAGCAGGTAGTGCAGATCCCCCAGCAGGCCCTGCGGGTGGTGCAGGCGGCATCCGCCACACTCCCCACCGTCCCCCAGAAGCCCTCCCAGAACTTTCAGATCCAGGCAGCTGAGCCGTCGCCTACTCAGGTACCACGCACACCCTCTGCACGCGCCTCCCTCTCCTCCTCCTCAGCTCTAAACGGTTGATGCTCCATCCCCACTGGCTTGCTTTCCTAGATGATACTGATGCGTCTCCCGATCTGACCTGAGTGTTGGGAGTCAGTACTGTTTGGGGTGGGTAATAAGTGACCATTTCTGCCAGTTCATAGGGCCACGTACTGCTTATCTTTAGAAATCAGATGCGACATGCCTATGTACCTATATTTTGGAAACTTTATGGCAGTCTTCTGGCAGGGGGATGAGTAGCAGGCAGATACATACTTTTTAATAATAAAGTTTATTTTTTTATTCTAGAATTACATACTCCAAATGATAGCAAGAATGAAAAAATTCTAGTCAGAACCATAGAATTTGATGTAAAGTTAAGAAAACCAATGAGAAAAATGCTGATCATTGTTAATGACAAAAAAAAAAAAAATTAGGAAGAAGCACCCTAGCTTCATAGCAGGGACATTTAGGATAGATTCTTCTGGGATGCTAACTTCAACAGGAACTTATTTTTGGCATTCATTAAGGTGCTGTAATACTACAATTTATTTGGCTTTGCAGGGCAGGTTTTATGCTTTGTGTAAGCCTAGTAAATGCCAGAGATTAGGCCCATGTTGAAGATGGAGAACCTGGAATTCAGAGAAGTTACCAGTATCCAGCTCTCATGGATCCCAAATGACAAAAGAGCCAGGATTCAACTCAGGTTTCTGACCTACACTTTTGTCCTTCCTCCACCCTGGCCCACCCTGGCTCTTGTGTATGGCAGGGGCTACACTTAAAATTGTACAAGGATTTTTTAAAATATAAAAACCAGCTCCTGCCATGGAGGAATTTACAATCCAGCTGTCTGTAGAGAGAACCGAGGCATCAGAGTGAGTGACGGAAGTAGGGAGTTGTGTAGTCTCCCAGGTGGAGAAGTGCCCTTGGGTTTGAGCTGTGGACATAACGGATGCACAGGAAATCTGAGGCCTGCCCTCAAGTGCCTCCTCCTTTCTGGCATATTGCATACTGCCAAGGGGTTTTCTATGAATCGTGTAATTTGTTACAACACGTGTGAGGCTCCCTTATCAGACCTACCTTAAAGGTGAAGAACTGAGGGATACCCGCTCGCTCCTCTCGCAGTGCCTCCCCTCCATTCCCTGAGGTCCTGTGTCTGGACACTGATGGAGGCAGGGCTTAAAACTAGGTCTTCCTAAGGAAATAAGCATACGTATGCAGAAAGATTTAGCTACTGCATTACTTTGTAATGATGACATAGTTTTCCGGTATCTGGAGGTGCTTTCTGTTACCCAACTGTAGATTTAGGCTGTTTCTAATCTTATCACTAAATAAATTCCTAAAAGTGGGTCAAAGGATATGCACGGTTTAAAAAATGTATTATACCCTGTATCAGAGAAATTGGCAGTCCTCAGCCCTGAGGTCAAATCTGGCCCATCTATCTGTTTTTGTAAATAAAGCGTAATTGGAACACAGGCATGCCCATTTGTGCGGCTTTTGCACCACAAAGCAGAGACCTCATGACCTGCAGGGCCTAAAATATTTACTCTCTGCCCTTTACAGATAAAGTGTGTTGACCTCTGCTCTACATTGTGGGAAAGAAAATGTTCTAGTAACAGAAACTTCAGATATGCAGAAAATAGCAATGATTTGCAAAAGGGGCACATACCAGAAAATTGAGGATGAGATGTGTATTTATTAAGAGATAACACGAGGTTTGTTTGTTTGCTTTTAACTGAGAACCACAGTCCTAAATAATCCAAGGATCAAAAATAACCCCAATCAAAATCACAGTAGAATTTTTTTTTAAACAAGTACTTTTCCCCCTGTATCATTTGAGTGTAAGTTGCCATCATGCCTCTGTTACTTCCAAATGTTTTACAGAAAGTGTGTAATTCTTATACGCAAGGAGGACAACAGCACAACCTTCAGACATAGGCAGTTAGCAAGGAGACACACTGACGTCAAATTCAGAGACCCCATTCAGGTTGCTCATCAGTTGCTGCAATGATTCCTTTGTGGCAAAAGGATCTCATCCAGTATCACACATTCCATTTAATTGTCATGTCTTCTTAGTCTGTTTTGACCTGGAATAGTTCCTCAGTCTTTACTTGATGTTCATGACCATGACACTTTAAAAGGCCAGTTACTTTGTAGAGTGTTCCTCAGTTTAGGTTTTTTTTTTTTTTTGCGGTATGTGGGCCTCTCACTGCCGCGGCCTCCCCCATCGTGGAGCACAGGCTCCGGACGAGCAGGCCCAACGGCCACGGCTCACGGGCCCAGCCGCTCCACGGCACGCGGGATCCTCCCAGACCGGGGCACGAACCCGCATCCCCCGCATCGGCAGGCGGACCCTCAACCACTGTGCCACCAGGGAAGCCCCTCAGTTTAGGTTTGTGTGATGTTCCCGCATGGATAGATAGATGCAAGTTGCACACTTTTTTTTGCAGAAATATCAAAGAAATGATGCTGTGTTCTCACTGCATCCCAAAAGGAGGTGCATGGTTTCGATTTGTCTCAGTACTGGTGATGATTAAAGTGATATTTAGCAGGTTTCTGCACCTTAAAGTTACTTTTTTTCTCTTTGTAATGGATTATTATTTTGTAAGGAGATACTTTCTGTGTAAATATCTCATTCCTTATCAGACTTTCGCCTGCTTATTTTAGTAGCTTTTACTGTGATAGAGATTTTTTTTTTTTTGCCCAGACTGCAAGGTATGTTGGATCTTAGTTCCCCAACCAGGGATCGAACCCCGGCCCCTTGCAGTGGAAGCACAGAGTCTTAACCACTGGACTGCCAGGGAATTCCTGTAACTTATTCTAAAATAAAAAGTTAATTTTAAAAAATATCTTATCATGGGACTTCCCTGGCGGTCCAGTGGTTAAGACGCTGCGCTTCCACCACAGGGGGGCCTGGTTTCGATCCCTGGTTAGCGAACTAAGATCCAACATGCCTTGCTGTGCGGCCAAAAAAGTTACATTTACAGAAAGGTTGCAAAGGTAGTACAGAGTGTCTTATACCTCTCACCTGGTCCCCCACCAGCACCTTGTTAAACATCTTACATACCAGGGTACACGTGTCAAAACTAAGAAACTGACATTAGCATGTTACTGTTCACTAAACTCCAGACTTGACTGGATGTCACCATCCAATCAATTAATCAGTTATGTCCTCTTTCTGCTCCAGGATCCCGTCCAAATACCACATTGCACTTGTGCAATGGTTGGATAGCTTCCTCTGGTTGGATAGCTTCTTAGTCTTTGTTTTCCGTGATCTTGACAGACTAGAGCACATTGGTCAGGTATCCTATAGAATATCCCCCAGGCTGGATTATGGGTTTTTGGAAAGAATACCACGGAGGCGAAACGCCTCTTTTCATCACATTATATGAGGGGTACATCATGTCCACACAACATCTCTGATGTAACATCCCTGATGTTAACCATTATCACTTGGTTAAGGTGGTGTCTGCCAGGTTTCTTCATTCATCAAAGCTGCTACTTTTCCCTTTCTCAATTCTTTGGAAGTAAGTTGCTAAGTCTCCCATCGTCAGGGGTGGGAGTGGGGGTGAGAATTAAGCTCTACATCCTGGAAGGGAAGGTATCTATATAATATTATTTGGAGTTCTTCTATAAGGAAGATTTGTCTCTTTTCCATTTATTCATTTATTTATATAAATTTATTTATTTATTTATTTATGGTTGTGTTGGGTCTTCGTTGCTGTGCACAGGCTTTCTCTGGTTGCGGCGAGCGGGGGCTACTCTTCATTGCGGTATGCGGGCTTCTCATTGCGGTGGCTACTCTTGTTGCAGAGCACGGGCTCTAGGCATGCGGGCTTTAGTAGTTGCAGCATGTGGGCTCAGTAGTTGTGGCTCATGGGCTCTAGAGCGCAGGCTCAGGAGTTGTGGTGCATGGGCTTAGTTGCTCCATGGCACGTGGGATCTTCCCAGACCAGGGCTCGACCCCGTGTCCCCTGCCTTGGCAGGTGGACTCTTAACCACTGCGCCACCAGGGAGGTCCCACCATTTATTTTTTTTATTCGATCATGTATTTATGTCAGTAGAGACTCATGTATATTTATTTTATACTTTGGGGTGCAATCCAATACTGCGTTATTTATTTTGTTGCTCACATTTGTTCAACTCTGGCCATTTGGAGCTCTTTCTGGTTGGCTCTTGCATCTGTGTGACATACCCCCAGTCTTTTTTTTTCTTATCAGCTTTTTAAACAAATAAATTTATTTAAATTTCATTTATTTATTTTTGGCTGCATTGGGTCTTCATTGCTGCGCACGGGCTTTCTCTAGTTGATGAGAGCAGGGGCTACTCTTCGTTCATTACGGTGGCTTCTCTTGTTTTGGAGCATGGGCTGTAGGTGTGCGGGCTTCAGTAGTTGTGGCACACGGGCTCAGTAGTTGTTGCTCCACAGGTTGTGGGATCTTCCCAGACCAGGGGTCTAACCCGTGTCCCCTGCATTGGCAGGCGCATTCTTAACCACTGTGTCACCAGGGAAGTCCCTTTTCAGCTTTATTGAGGTATTCGCATACCGTGAAATTTACCCTTTTAAAGTGTACAACGCAGTGGGTGGGTTTTAGTATACTCATGGAGGTATGCAGCCATCACCACTGTCTAGCTTTAGAACATATTCTTCACCTCAGAAAGACCCCGTTAGTGGTCACTCCTCATTTCCCCCTTGCCCCAAGCCCTGGCAACCACTAATCCATTTTCTTTTCTTTTCTTTTTTTAAATAAATTTGTTTATTTATTTTTATTTTTGGCTGTGTTGGGTCTTCATTGCTGCACGTGGGCTTTCTCTAGTTGCAGCGAGCGGGGGCTACTCTTTGTTGCGGTGCGCAGGCTTCTCATTGCGATGGCTTCTCTTGTTGCGGAGCATGGGCTCTAGGCACATGGGCTCCGTAGCTGTGGTGCTCTAAAGTGCAGGCTCAGCAATGGTGGCACGTGGGCTTAGTTGCTCCACGGCATGTGGGATCTTCCTGGACCAGGGCTCGAACCCGTGTCCCCTGCACTGGCAGGCGGGTTCTTAACCAGTGCACCACCAGGGGAGCCCTAATCCATTTTCTATCTCTATAGATTTGCCTATTCTGGACATTTCATGTAAATGGAATCTTACCGTAGGTGATCTTTTGCAGCTAGCTTCTTTCACTTAGTACACCGTTTTCTGAGTTCATCCATGCTGTAGCAAGTGTCAGTATTTCATTCCTTGTATTTTCCCAGCCCCAGTCCTGGGATCAACCATTTGTCCTAGGAATCCTAGTTCCTTTTATTGGAGGATGTGATAACAGTTTTTTAAATTCTATCATTTTCTTCTCCATTTGTTTATTTATGTCAGTATGGATTCATAGGTTCCTGTTTTATTCACTGAGTTATAATCCATTAGTATTGTTATTTTGATGTTCAAATTATCCTATGTTTAGCCAGTGGGAGCCCCTCCAAGCTGGCTCTTGTGTTCTTTTCACATGTCACCACCATTCTTTGAGCATTTCCTTACTTTCTGGTATAAGAGGTGTTCCAAGGTCTTCTTGTACTTCTGCTGACCACGGTCCTCGAATCAGCTATTTCTCCAAGGAGCCCTGGTTTCTTTTAGTGGAACATGGGATTTAGAAGCTAAGAGCTGGGTGCTAGGTGAGCTCATTGCTCCTGGAGTTTTGCTGCTTTCAGCCCTTCTCAGGGGACACAGTTAAGAAGTATATATAAATATACCTATACATATATCTATAATACCAAGATAGATACAGAAATGCACACACACATATATATATACATTTATATCTATATTTCTCTATTTATATTGAAACCTAAGAGTTTCCATCAATACCTCTAATCCCCATCCAGTACCACACGGTTCATTCTCGTTCTCAGGCTCTAATATGCATATTTTTAAAGGCTTTGGACACATATTCCCAGATTTCCCTCTAGCAAGCCTAGACCACTTCACACCCCCTGACGTAAGAACATGTGCCTATTTCCCTACTGTCTCAGCAACAGTGAGCATTATGTTTTATTGTTCCATTTTTGTTAGTATAAATTGGAGAAAGACAGCAGTCTCTCCACTAATTGTGCCTCCTAAAGGCTGTTTTCATTTCTTTGATGAGCATTCACAGCGCATCTTTTGTGAGGTCATCATTTAGCTGCCATCTAATTCTTCAATTCGGAGATTTGGCATTATGTTTTTCCATGCTAAGTAAATTAAATGTTTTGTTTCAAATCAACAGTCGGCATTTGTCAGCTTAGTACAGGGATGCCATCAGCCCTTTTTGTTGAACATCAACAGTGGGTGAATGTAGGCCTGGGTTAGTTGGAGAAGACTTGGGTGGACAAAAAGGCACCCGCTTCTCCCTTGGGCAGGGAGATGATGCTGCATTGAAAGGGGGCAGGAGGGCTTCCCTGGTGGCGCAGTGGTTGGGAGTCCACCTGCCAATTCAGGGGACACGACAAGAGTGTTATACCAGGGAATGGATGATATAAACATTCTTTAATGCAAAAAAAGGGGGGGGGGCAGGAGCCAGGGCTCTCAGGGGGCATTGACTTTTTCTCTCTGGCCCCTCCCAGGTCTACATCCGTACACCTTCTGGTGAGGTACAGACGGTCCTTGTCCAGGATGGCCCCCCAGCAACAGCTGCGACCACCTCCACCACCACTTGTAGCAGCCCTCCATCCCGTGCTGCTCATCTGAGCGGGACCAGCAAAAAGCACTCAGCTGCAATTCTCCGGAAAGAGCGTCCCCTGCCAAAGATTGCCCCTGCCGGGAGCATCATCAGCCTGAACGCAGCCCAGCTGGCAGCGGCAGCCCAGGCCATGCAGACCATCAACATCAACGGTGTCCAGGTCCAGGGTGTGCCCGTCACCATCACCAATACTGGCGGTGAGAGAAGGCCCCCGGCCCCAGGCATGGGCAGCCTTGAATTAAGGTTGGAAGGAAAGGAGGGAGCCTTTGGACTGGCTTGTGCTGCGCTTCTCAGTTCAGTGGTAACATTTGGTGATATTTACGGTATGAAAGCAGCCTTGCACATAATCAGAGGAACATTGTAGGTACCTATAGCACAAACAGTTCCTTGCATTCCTTAGCTGGGTGAAGGGCAATTTTCAAGGTAGTGGGAGCTCTCTGAATCTCCTCTCTTCCTCCTTGAATGAATTTCCAGCACTTTATGCATTTGGTTTAGTGGCCTGGGGGAAGTCCGCCCACAGGCACTCCCCCTGCTTTGATGGCCTTATGCAAGTCCTAGAGGGCTTGATTTGTTCCAAAGCCCATAGAACTATCTCTCCCTCTGTTAACAAAAATCCCTGGAGACTTTCCTGGGAGCAGAGTCGGTGTCTCACAAGGGCCTAAGGTTGGAGGAGATTCTGGAAAAACACTCCAAGACCCATGTGGGCAACGTGTGGAAGTGAATTTGGCCTACGTAGTATAGTGGTTCCGGGCATTGACTCTGAAGTTGACTGGGTCCCCATCCAGATTCTACAAGTTCTACATGTGTGATCTTGAGCCTCAGTTTCTTCACCTTTAAAAGGGGGATGATGGTACCTATTTCATGGGGTTATGAAACTTAAGTGTATTAATACATTTAAGATCTCTAAAATGGTATCTGGCACATAGCAGGCTCTCAAAAATATGAGCTGCTATGACTGTCAACCTTACTGTGTGCAGGAAGGAAGAAAGGGGTCAGGCTCCCTCTTCTGCCCCTTTGGGCTTCCTCACCCTGAACTCTGCTCCACTCCTCCCCACAGGGCAGCAGCAGCTGACAGTGCAGAATGTTTCTGGGAATAACCTGACCATCAGTGGGCTGAGCCCCACCCAGATCCAGCTGCAGATGGAACAGGCCCTGGCTGGAGAGGCCCAGCCCGGGGAGAAGCGGCGCCGCATGGCCTGCACGTGTCCCAACTGCAAGGACGGGGACAAGAGGTGATTTGCGGAGACGGGCCAGGCGGCCAGCCCTCCCTGGGACACAGACAGAGGGGACCAGGTGGTGGCTCCGTGCTCTCCGACCTGACCCCACGTCCTCTCTCCCTCCTGTCCCACCCCCATCTCTCTACCTCCCCGCTCTCTCTGCTTCCCATTCCCTCCACCCCACCCTCGACCCAATTCGCAGGTCTGGAGAGCAGGGCAAGAAGAAGCACGTGTGCCACATCCCTGACTGCGGCAAGACTTTCCGTAAGACATCCCTGCTGCGGGCTCACGTGCGCTTGCACACTGGCGAGCGGCCCTTTGTCTGCAACTGGTTCTTCTGTGGGAAGAGGTTCACACGGAGTGACGAGCTCCAGCGGCACGCCCGCACCCACACAGGTCTGCTCCCTCCCCTGTGGCGCCCTCCAGCCCCCCGCCCCACACTGCGCACTTCAGCTCCCTGCCTCTCTCCCCACCCCGACTCCATTGTCCTCAACGACGTGGAGACTCCTGGCCTGGCCAAGGAACTGCAGCACTGAGCGAGGGCTACAGACTGTCTCCTCGGGGTGCAGGACTACCCAGAAAGTCTCACAAGCCATTCCTTTATTGCAGTGTTTCCCAAAGTGAGGTCAGTTGCGTTGCACAGCCTTGATGACTTCCGCCGTAAGCTGCACATTTGTTTAACGGTCGGTGGCGTCTTGTGCCAGGCACTATACTACACATTCTACCCATTAACCAGTCTAATCCTCATGATGACTCTATGGGGGCGGTACTTTGATTGTGCCCACTTTACTGAGGCATGGAGAGGGGGCCGGGCCACACAGCCAGTGACTAGTGGAGCCGGTTCAACCCAGGCCCTCTGGCTCCCGAGTTCATGCTCTTAGTCACTATCCCACATTGCCTTTCCTACTGTTACTCACCGAATGATTTTCCTTAAATCACTTCACTATTTTTACTTACTATTTTTTTCACTATTTTTACTCTTTTACGTCCAGTGCAGATTTATTTTTCACATCACAGGCTTGGGATGATAGCTAAGTGTTTTAATGTACTGGCAAACAAATATAAAACTATAAAGTAGAAAATCGTTCATGCATCTGCCACCCAAGATTGTCCTGGGTGTCTCCAGTGGTCCACAGCACATGCTTTGAGAACTGCCGTTCTGGCAGATGCCCCCAGTGAGCAGATCCCTGTCCTGGGCCTGGGGACACGAGGCCCAAAGCTCTGGCTCCTGGCCAGCGTGGCAGGACAGGTAACGCCCACCCTCTGCAGGCTGCAGACCCAGCCCGGGTGTGTGGCTCAGTCTGGCAGGTCAGAGGGGAGTGGGGTTTCCCTGTGAGGGGGAGGACTTTGAGCCGGGGTTAGTCAGAGGGACAAAGATCAGAAGAAAGTAGGTGACAGGCTACATGGGAAGCGTCCTGGGTGCAGGTGCACAAGTATAGTGTTTGGCACAGCACAAGGAATGGAAACAAAGTAGACTGGAGGGTGATGGCGGGGAGGGGATGAGGACTGACAAAGGTTCCCATCAGTGGATCACGGGGAGCACTGTGTGAGCAGCAGGTAGGCCGGTGACACGGCTTCACAGGTGCCCCTCACACCTCACGTATGTGCCTCCTTTTCCGGGGCATGGCACTGTGAGTGACGGGCATCTCCTCTTCCCAGGGGACAAACGCTTCGAGTGTGCCCAGTGTCAGAAGCGCTTCATGAGGAGTGACCACCTCACCAAGCATTACAAGACCCACCTGGTCACGAAGAACTTGTAAGGCCAACTGAGGCGGGAGGCCTCGCAGATTGCAGACCCCTGCCTGTGTCCTGCCTGGGCCCCTGGAGGAAAGAAGGCCCACGGCTGCCCTGGGCCCGCCCTCGCCCGTCCCTCCTGTTCTGCGACTGTCCCCACAGGAAGGGACTCTCCCGCCCCCATACTCACCTCCTTCTGAAGCCCCTTGGCTCCGCCCTGGCCCTCCCCTCTCACCACAAGCTCCCGGCCTGCCCAGACCGTGGACAGTGGCCGTGCCCAATGAGACGTTCTAAACCAGGACGAGTGGGAACCCTTATTTCCAAAGGAAAAACGTGAATTTCACTCCATCGAGGAGCAAAGTGAGCCCCCCCTCCCCCAAACACTGCCGGAGTCGCATCGTGCCATGCCCCTCCCTCTCCTGCACCTCCCTGGCCCCCTCAGCCACTGCAGGTGCCCCGGGGCCCTGCACGCAGGGCACCACTGGCATCCGGCTCCACCTCCGGAGAGGATCCAGAGGCCGCCTCCACTCCACATTCCCCTGCCCCACCCCAGCTCTCCAGCACATTCCAACTTTCTATTTAAAAAGTAAAGCTACCCACGGACTCCCTGATGCCCCTGTTTTTCTATGGGGAACGTTGCCTTATACTCTACTTCCGATGATGAACACTGTGTATTGTGTGTGCTTTAAAGACGTTTTATTTAATTGCTCCCTTCTTCCTGTTCTTGTACTCACCTCCCCCATGCCTGCTTTTAGTTTAGGGTTTTTGGGGGGCAATGATGAGCATATAAATTTTTTTCTCACTCTAGTAATTCTCTTTTCTAAACGACACAGCATTTCAACTCGAATCTGGATTCAGGTAAAACACCTTCCCATCCTGAACCTCATCCCTCCCCCTCATCTCACCCACCCCAACCAGCCCAAGCCCTACTCGTGTACAGTGTATATTGTATAATAGACAATTGTGTCTACTACATGTTTAAAAACATATTGCTTGTTATTTTTGAGGCTTTTAAATTAAACAAAAATCCAACTTTATTTTTAGTTGTAACTGCTTGAGGTATGTTTTTGAATTAAGTGACAGATTTGTTATCCTTTATTAACGATGTACTTTGTTGGTCAGTGCTGGGCTGACAAAAATTTCTTCTTGCTAATAAATTTAGTTGCCTGAGGCAAAATCTGCAACTTGGCACTGCAGCTTCCTTTGTCTTTCCCCTCGGAGAGCTCCGAGAGGGGAATCCTGAGGAGGGAGCCCTGGTCTCTCGGAGCTGTCCGCACTGGGACCAGGGCAGGACCTTGTCCTCCTGACCTTGGCAGATCTAGGCCACAGCCCGAAAAGGGCTTCAGCCACAAGGACCTCCTGGCATTGGCACAAGCCCCCAGAGCACCTGGGGGGTACTCCAGAGGGCAGGGCCTGGTGCAGGTGTTCCTGCTGTGTTCTCCCCTAAGCCAGTTTTGCCCAGATCAAAGCAGGCATACTCTGCCCATAGACTCAGGTGAACAGCAGTGCCTTCCTTACCAGCAAGTGAATTCCTCCACTCAACTCTCCAACCCCTGGAGCAGGGCTTTGGCCTCAGAGCCCGTTAGTAAGAAGCTTAGGAGAGAAGTCCAGAGGGACCTTGCCTCAGTCACTTCCAGAACACTAAAGAGTCTGGAGAAAACACAGTTCCCCAAGGTCCCTTCCCAGGGTGGAGGGCCAGGCCAGAACCCAGCTCTACCCAAGAGAGAACCCTGGCCACAGTTTCTATTTTTCTACTGTCCCTCACCCCAGCCCCGCAGGGAAGGCAGCAGGCTGATTTTGGTTTTAGCAAGTGCTGCAGATCTGAAATTTTGGTGGGGATTTTTGGGGGTGGGAAGGGGGTGGGACAGGGCTCATTAGGAGATCAGGGGTTGGGATGGTAGGCAGACTGCGATTGGACCCAGCTCAGTACCTGTGTTTAAACCTAGCAGGGGCCTGAAGAGCATCTGAGCTGAAGGAAGAGGCAAGTTGTTCTCAAGCATATAGAGAACAGTATGTGCTTTTCTTGTAACAACAATGCCTCTTAATCAGCCTCAAAAGGACACAGCCAGGGTGGCTGTTCTGTGCAAGAGTGGCGAGGCTCGTTTAGAGCTATCCGTCTCTTTAACTGTGTTTCCTTTGTCACCAGCGCCTGCATTTTTGCAAGCAAACAGCTCGTCCTTAGAGCCAGTCCACCCTCACATCAGCTGAAGAAATAAAAAGGAGATGGATCTCAGATAGATCACAGGTCCTCTGCCCCCATCACTTCTTTATTAACAGGCAGGGGGTCCTGTCCCAAGTGTACTTAAGCCCTTTGGGTGATACCAGGCCAACCACTGTCTCTACCCTGACATGGAAGCCTCCTAACCAGCCCCGCAGCCCCACTTCTCATTGCTGCACTGGCAGGAGGAGGAAGACATGAGGTATATTTATCTACTCTCACGTGCAGATTGTGTGACTAGAAAACTGCCTTACTGTGTTCTTGATCGGGATTGGCGAGAGAAGGGGAATGTTAACAACTGACCTCTTTCTGCCACATGTCCCCCACCAGCTTTGCTCTCAGGCACAAAGAACTATCCTTTCCTGGGAACTGATTCCAAGTCATGTGCTTTATGCTTCAAGCGTGGAAACTGACCTGACTCCTTGGCATCCTTTGGAAATGAGGTGTCAGCCCTCAGCGGGCAGAACAGCGTGCTGGCACTCGGGATTTCCCTTCCCCAGTGAGACACAAGGGTTCAAAAGTTATGCCTGACCATCTCTGCCTCCCGTGGGCTGCCTGAGTTAGAAAGGGAGCAGGAGGGCTTCCCTGGTGGTGCAGTGGTTGATAGTCTGCCTGCCAATGCAGGGGAAGGGTTCGAGCCCTGGCCCGGGAAGATCCTACATGCTGCGGAGCAGCTGAGCCTGTGTGCCACAACTACTGAGCCTGCGATCTAGAGCCCGCGAGCCACAGCTACTGAGCCCACGTGCCACAACTGCTGAGGCCTGCACGCCTAGAGCCCGTGCTCTGCAACAAGAGAAGCCACGACAGTGAGAAGTCTGTGCACCACAATGAAGAGTAGCCCCCAGCTCACCTCAACTGGAGAAAGCCCACGCACAGCAACGAAGACCCAACACAGCCAAAATAAACAAATAATTAATTAAAAAAAAAAAAAAAAAAAAGGGGA
>NW_006791954.1:2776359-2778604 GCF_000442215.2 Lipotes vexillifer | reverse complement strand
ACCCCCCGCCAAGCAACGAAAACCCAAACCAACCAAAAAAAAAAAAAAAAAAAAAAAAAAAAAAAAAAAAAAAAAAAGGGAGCAGGAAAGTGTATTCTGCCTAGCTCGGCTGTTGGCCTGGGGAGAGAACAGAGAGACCTGGTGGCAAATTAGCCCTCATCTGCTTTAATCCATCCCTTATTTACTGGAGTTGCAGGGGGTGGGGACTGTTGACACTGATGTGGCCCAAGCTCGCCCCAGGCCAGAGGCCTCCCCAGGACACCTGATTGGCCCTGGTTGAAAATCTGGGGGCAGGCTACTCCCAGCAGCTTGAGAGTGGGGGTCACACAGCCCGAGTTCCCTCCCCAGGGTCCTGTGCACCAAGGCCACCCCTCACCACCCCCTCCTGTCTGCTCGGTGATGGTCAATGCTGCGTATCATCCAGATACTAGGATTATGAGCCTGAAATAAAAGGGGGCTGGGGAAGACCCTCCCCTCCTGAAGGCACATCGGGCAAAGTACTTTTTTGTTTTCTTAACTAAACCAGCAAATAGATCTCAGGCTTCCTTCAAACTACTCAGTCCATCTTGACAATCACCTTTGAGGCCCCACACTTGAGTTTAATGATGGGAGCTGCCTGCAGCATCTCAGGTCCCTGCACCCATCAGGGGCTCGTGGCTGAGTCTAGATGGTGGTGGATTCCAGGGAACCTAACTTGGGGGTCAGACACTGCCTTGGGACAGAAACCTCCTGTCACCTGACCAGGGTCTCTGGGGCTGGGAGGAAGCCACTAAAGGAACTGCAATAATCTCAGGACAGGTGGCAGTTGGGTTTCCTAGTGAAGAGGTCCTCGGGGAGTAGAAGAGCAGGAAGTGAGCCTGGGACGATAGAATAAAGAAGAGGGGTGTGGGTGAAAAGAAAGCAAACCGCGGAGGGAGAGGCAAAGAATCAGGGCTTGGGCGGGGGAGCGTCGAATACCTGCTAATCGGGATTGTGGCCAAGAGGAAATTAGAAATGACCACAGGTCAGGCCAAGAGGATTGACCAGGATTTCTTAAATGAAACTAAGGAACTGCCAGGTCATATCCTTTGGGCCTGCTGAGAACTCATCAGGCCTCCTCCCCCTGCCTGTGGCCCACTCTGATTAGCCAGTGCCCGGGCTAAGAGAGATGACCCAGCCAACTCACCCTGGAAACCTTAACACCTCTCCAGCCAACAAAGACCCTCTTGGTGGCCCTGCTCCTACCAGGTGCCAAAAAACCCCAAGCCCCACTCACCAAGTTCAGAGAAGTTTAAGAAAAGCAGATTATGCATAAACATTACAGATTAGCATTTCCTGGCTGGGATTTTGAGAAGGAGCCAGGGAAATTAAGCAGTCCCTCCCATGAAGGAGCTTCTCAGGGGGAACACCTATGAAAACAATGGGACAGATTCAGGGAGCAATCCATGATCACATGCAAAGGATTGTGTGAGGGGTTAACTCCATAACTGCAAGCGGGACAGTCGGGTAAGGGTCAGCCTCCCTGCATCCCGCTCTGGGTCACCTGATAACCATACTCAGGGCTCAGGCATCTGCCGGCAGAGCACCAAGTACCCACCTGTCTGTATGTCCTGAGGCTCCACACTGAGTTCACCCAAAGCTAGGCTGGAGAATTCCTGAGATCTGGGCCCCCAGCACACCCCTTCTGGCCTGCTGCTGGTACCCTGGAAAGCTGGGTGCTATACTTCAGGAGCATCTTTACCACTCTTCCAGGCCCCCTTCCCTTCCCAGACACTGTCATCCTCCCCCATGGCTTCAAGTGCCACCTTGGAGGCTCATGACACCTAAACCATCCCATCAGCCCAGACCTCTCTCCCAGCTCCAGAATTGATTTTCCAACCCAACCGAATGTGGTTGTCCCATAAATCCTCACACTCAACCGGGTCTGATGGCGACTTCATCTTTCCCTTAAGCCTCTCCTCCAACATTCCCCCACTTCAATGAACAGCACCGCTCATGTCGCCTAAAGCCATCCTGCTGAGTCAAATCCCTCCTTTCCACCCCACACCCCCCAAACTCAGGCATCAGGCTCTGACGCTTAGAGAGAACACAGCAGCGTCTTGCCCTCCTTCGCCTATCACCCACTCCGTCACCAGAGCCGCATCCCAAAACAAAAATCCAATCACCAGGGGCTTCCCTGGTGGTGGCGGTTGAGAGAGTCCGCCTGCCGATGCAGGGGACACGGGTTTGTGCCCCGGTCCGGGAGAATCCCACATGCCGCGGAGCG